>NW_027140425.1:5252500-5602500 GCF_036365525.1 Heterodontus francisci | reverse complement strand
CTCAGGGTCCGGACTGTGGTGTACGTGTGTGGAAATATATAAGTCTCAGGGTCTGGACTGTGGTGTGTGTGTGTGTGTATATATATATATAGGTCTCAGGGTCAGAACTGCGGTGTGTGTGTGTGTATAATTGAGTCTCAGGGTCTGGACTGTGGTGTGTGTGTGTATAAATATATATATATATGTCTAAAGGTCTGGACTGTGGTGTGTGTGTATATATATATATATATAAATTTCAGGGTCTGGACTGTTGTTTGTGTGTGGAAATATATAAGGCTCAGGGTCTGGACTGTGGTGTGTATTTGCAAATATATGTCCCATTGTCTGGACTGTGGTTTGCGTGCTTGGTAATATATAAGTCTCAGGGTCTGGACTGTGGTGTGTGTGTGTGGAAATATATAAGTCTCAGGGTCTGGGCTGTGGTGTTTGTGCGGAAATATGTAATTCTCAGTGCCTGGACTGTGGTGTGAGTGTGTGTATGCATATATGTCTCAGGGTCTGGACTGTGGTGTTTCTGTGGAAATATATAAGTCTCAGGGTCTGGACTGTGGTGTGTGTGTATGTATACATATAAGTCGCAGGGTCTGGACTGTGGTGTGTGTGTATATATATAAGTCTCTGGGTCTGGACTCTGGTGTGTGTGTGTATATATATGTCTCGGGGCCTGGCCTGTGGTGTGTGTGTGTGGAAATATATAATTCTCAGGGTCTGGACTGTGGTGTGTGTGTGGAAATATATAAGTCTCAGGGTCTGGACTGAGGTGTGTGTTTGGAAATATATGTCTCAGGGTCTGGTCTGTGGTTTGTGTGTGTGGTAATATATAAGTCTCAGGGTCTGGACTGTGGTGTGTGTGTGTGGAAATATATAATTCTCAGGGTCCGGACTGTGGTGTGTGTGTGTGTGTGTGTGTGTGTGTATATATATATATAAGTATCAGGGTCTGGACTCTGGTCTGTGTGTATTTATATATATATATATATCAGTTTCAGGGCCTGGACTGTGGTGTGTGTGTGTATATATATATATAGGTCTCAGGGTCTGCACTGTGGTGTGTCTGTGTGTTTATATATAAGTCTAAGGGTCTGGACTCTGGTCTGTGTGTGTATATATATATATATATGTCACAGGGACTTGACTGTGGTGTGTGTGTGTAAATATTTTAGTCTCAGTGTCTGGACTGTGGTGTGTGTGTATATATATAAGTCTCAGAGTCTGGACTGTGGCGTGTGTGTGTATATATATATAAGTCTCAGGGTCTGGACTGTGGTGTGTGTGTGTGGAAATATATAACTCTCAGGGTCTGGACTGTGGTGTCTGTGTGGACATATATATGTCTCAGGGTCTGGACTGTGTTGTGTGTTTGGAAAGATATGTCTCAGGGTCTGGTCTGTGGTTTGTGTGTGTGGTAATATATAAGTCTCAGGGTCTGGACTGTGGTGTGTGTGTGTGGAAATATATTTGTCTCAGGGTCTGGACTGTGGTGTGTGTGTATATATATATAAGTCTCAGGGTCTGGACTGTGGTGTGTGTGTATATATATATAAGTCTCAGGGTCTGGACTGTGGTGTGTGTGTGTGTGTGGAAATATATAAGTCTCAAGGTCTGTACTGTGGTGTGTGTGTGGAAACATATAAGTCTCAGGGTTTGGACTGTGGTGTGTGTGTGTGTGTGTGTGTGTATATATAGGTCTCAGGGTCTGGACATGGTGTGTGTGTGGAAATATATAAGTCTCAGGGTCTGGACTGTGGTGTGTGTTTCTGTGTGTATATATAAGTCTCAGGGTCTGGACTGTGGTGTGTGTGTGGAAATATATAAGTCTCAGTGACTGGACTGTGGTGTGTGTGTGAAGAATAAGTCTCAGGGTCTGGACTGTGGTGTGTGTGTGTGTATATATATATAAGTCTCAGGGTCTGGACTGTGGTGTGTGTGTGTGTGTATTTATAAGTCTCAGGGTCTGGACTGTGGTGCGTGTGTGGAAATATATATGTCTTCGAGTCTGGACGGTGGTGTGGGTGTGTGCAAATATATAAGTCTCAGTGCCTGGACTGTGGTGTGTGTGTGTGTGTGTATATATATAAGTCTCAGGGTCTGGACTGTGGTGTGTGTCTGTGTATGTATATAAGTCTCAGGGTCTGGACTGTGGTGTGTGTGTGTGTGTATATATATATAAGTCTCAGGGTCTGGACTGTGGTGTGTGTGTGTGTGTATATATATACGTCTGAGGGTCTGGACTGTGGTGTGTGTGTGTGTGTATATATATAAGTCTCAGGGCCTGGACTGTGGTGTGTGTGTGTATATATATAGGTCTCAGGGTCTGGACTGTTGTGTGTGTGTGTGTGTATAATTGAGTCTCAGGGACTGGACTGTAGTGTGTGTGTGTGGAAATATATAAGTCTCAGGGTCTGGACGGTGGGGTGTGTGTGTGTGTGGAAATATATCAGTCTCAAGGTCTGGACTGTGGTGTGTGTGTGTATATATATATATATATAAGTCTCACGGTCTTGACTGTGGTGTGTGTGTGGAAATATATAAGTCTCAGGGTCTTGACTGTGGTGTGTGTGTGTGTATATATATGTCTCATGGTCGGGACTGTGGTGTGTGTGTGTGTACATATAGAAGTCTCAGGGTCTTGACTGTGGTGTGTGTGTACATATAGAAGTCTCAGGGCCTGGACTGTGGTGTGTGTGTGTGTATATATATATAGGTCTCAGGGTCTGGACTCTGGTGTGTGTGTGTGGAAATATATAAGTCTCAGGGTCTGGACTGTGGTGTGTCTGTGTGTATATATATATATAAGTCTCAGGGTCTGGACTGTGGTGTGTGTATGTATATATATATAAGTCTCACGGTCTGGACTGTCGTGTGTGTGTGTGGAAATATATAAGTCTCAGGGTCTGGACTGTGGTGTGTCTGTGTGTATATATATATATAATTCTCAGGGTCCGGACTGTGGTGTGTGTGTGTGGAAATATATATGTCTCAGGGTCTGGACTGTGGTGTGTGTGTGTGTTTATATATAAGTCTCTTGGTCTGGACTGTGGTGTGTGTGTGTGTTTATATATAAGTCTCTTGGTCTGGACTGTGGTGTGTGTATATATATATATATATATATCTCAGGGTCTGGACTGTGGTTTGTGTGTGGAAATATATAAGTCTCAGGGTCTGGACTGTGGTGTGTCTTTGGAAATATACGTCTCATTGTCTGGACTGTGGTTTGTGTGTGTGGTAATATATAAGTCTCAGGGTCTGGACTGTGGTGTGTGTGTTTGGAAATATATAAGTCTCACGGTTTGGACTGTGGTTTGTGTGTGTCTATATATTTATATATATATATATATATATATATATATATCTCAGGGTCTGGACTGTGGTGTATGTGTGTGGAAATATAAAAGTCTCAGGGCCTGGAATGTGGTGTGTGTGTGTGGAAATATATAAGTCACAGGGACTTGACTGTGGTGTGCATGTGTATATATTTTAGTCTCAGGGTCTGGACTGTGGTGTGTGTGTATATATATAAGTCTCAGGGTCTGGACTGTGGTGTGTGTGCGTATATATATATATAAGTCTCAGGGTCTGGACTGTGGTGTGTGTGTGTGGAAATATATAAGTCTCAGGGTCTGGACTGTGGTTTTTGTGTGGAAATATATAAGTCTCAGTGCCTGGACTGTGGTGTGTGTGTGGAAATATATAAGCCTCAGGTACTGGACTGTGGTGTATGTGTGTGTATACATATAAGTCTCAGGGTCTGGACTGTGGTGTGTGTGCATATATATAAGTCTCTGGGTCTGGACTGTGGTGTGTGTGTGTACAATTGAGTCTCAGGGTCTGGACTGTGGTGTGTGTGTGTGGAAATATATAAGTCTCAGGGTCTGGACTGTGGTGTGTGTTTGTTGAAATATATAAGTCTCAGGGTCTGGACTGTGGTGTGTGTGTTGAAATATATAAGTCTCAGGGTCTGTACTGTGGTGTGTGAGTGTGTGTATATATAAGTCTCAGGGTCTGGACTGTGGTGTGTGTGTGGAAATACATAAGTATCAGTGTCTGAACTGTGGTGTGTGTGTGGAAATACATAAGTCTCTGGGTCTGGACTGAGGGGTGTGTGCGTGGAAATATATAAGTCTCAGGGCCTGGACTGTGGTGCGTGTGTATATACAATTTTCAGGGTCTGGACTGTGGTGTGTGTGTGTATATATATAAGTCTCAGGGCCTGGAATGTGGTGTGTGCGTGTGGAAATATATAAGTCACAGGGACTTCACTGTGGTGTGTGTGTGTATATATTTTAGTCTCAGGGTCTGGACTGTGGTGTGTGTGTGTGGAAATATATAAGTCTCAGGGTCTGGACTGTGGGTGTGTGTGTGTGTGTGGCAATATATAAGCCTCAGGGTCTGGACTGTGGTGTGTGTGTATATATACAAGTCTCCGGGTCGGGACTGTGCTGTGTGTGTGTTTTTATATATAAGTCTCAGGGTCTGGACTGTGGGGTGTGTGTCTGTGTGGAAATATATAAGTCTCAGGGTCTGGACTGTGGTGTGTGTGTGGAAATATATAAGTCTCAGGGTCTGGACCGTGGTGTGTGTGTGTGTATACATATAAGTCTCAGGGTTTGGACTGTGGTGTGTGTGTGTATATATATAAGTCTCTGGGTCTGGACTGTGGTGTGTGTTTGTTGAAATATATAAGTCTCAGGGTCTGGACTGTGCTGTGTGTGTGGAAATATATAAGTCTCAGGGTCTGTACTGTGGTGTGTGTGTGGAAATATATAAGTCTCTGGGTCTGGACTGAGGTGCGTGTGCTTGGATATATATAAGTCTCAGGGCCTGGACTGTGGTGCGTGTGTATATACAATTTTTAGGGTCTGGACTGTGGTGTGTGTGTGTGTATATATATAAGTCTCATGTTCTGGACTGTGGTGTGTGTGTATATATATATATATGTCTCAGGGTCTGGACTGTTGTGTGTCTTTGGAAATATATGTTTCAGGGTCTGGTCTGTGGTGAGTTTGTGTGGAAATATATAAGTCTCAGGATCTGGACTGTGGTGTGTCTTTGGAAATATATGTTTCAGGGTCTGGTCTGTGGTTTGTGTGTGTGGTAATTTATAAGTCTCAGTGTCTGGACTGTGGTGTGTGTGTGTGGAAATATATAAGTCTCAGGGTCTGGCATGTGGTGTGTGTGTGGAAATATATAATTCTCAGGGTCTGGACTGTGCTGTGTGTGTGTGGAAATATATAAGTCTCAGGGTCTGGCATGTGGTGTGTGTGTGGAAATATATAATTCGCAGGGTCTGGACTGTGATGTATGTGTGTGGAAATATATAAGTCTCAGGGTCTGGACTGTGGTGTGTGTTTGGAAATATATGTCTCAGGGTCCGGACTGTGGTGTATGTGTGTGGAAATATATAAGTCTCAGGGTCTGGACTGTGGTGTGTGTGTGTATATATATATATATATATATAAGTATCAGGGTCTGGACTGTGGTGTGTGTGTGTGGAAATATATAAGTCTAAGGGTCTGGACTGTGGTGTGTGTGTGTATATATAAATATAGGTCTCAGGGTCGGGACTGTGGTGTGTCTGTGTGTATATATATATAATTCTCAGCGTCTGGACTGCAGTGTGTCTGTGTGGAAATATAAAAGTCTCAGGGCCTGGAATGTGGTGTGTGCGTGTGGAAATATATAAGTCACAGAGACTTGACTGTGGTGTGTGTGTGTATATATTTTAGTCTCAGGGTCTGGACTCTGGTGTGTGTGTGCGTATATATATAATTCTCAGGGGCTGGACTGTGGTGTGTGTGTGTGTATATATATATAAGTCTCAGGGCCTGGACTGTGGAGTGTGTGTGTGGAAATATATAAGTCTCAGGGTCTGGACAGTGGGGTGTGTGTGTGTGTGGAAATATATAAGTCTCAGGGTCTGGACTGTGGTGTTTGTGTGGAAATATCTAAGTCTCAGTGCCTGGACTGTGGTGTGTGTGTGGAAATATATAAGTCTCAGGGTCTGGACTGTGGTGTGTGTGTGTGTATATATAGGTCTCTGGGTCTGGACTGTGGTGTGTGTGTGGTAATATACAAGTCTCAGGGTCTGGACTGTGGTGTGTGTTTGGAAATATATGTCTCAGGGTCTGGTCTGTGGTTTGTGTGTGTGGTAATATATAAGTCTCAGTGCCTGGACTGTGGTCTGTGTGTGTGGAAATCTATAAGTCTCAGGGTCTGGCATGTGGTGCGTGTTTGGAAATATATAATTCTCAGGGTCCGGACTGTGGTGTATGTGTGTATATATATATATATATATATATATATATATATATGTCTCAGGGCCTGGACTGTGGTGTGTGTGTGTATATATAAATATAGGTCTCAGGGTCGGGACTGTGGTGTGTCTGTGTGTACATATATATATAAGTCGCAGGGTCTGGACTGTGGTGTGTGTGTGTGTGTATATATAAGTCTCACGGTCTGGACTGTGGTGTGTGTGTGTGTGTGTGGAAATATATAAGTCTCAGGGCCTGGACTGTGGTGTGTGTGTGGAAATATATATGTCTCACGGTCTGGATTGTGCTGTGTGTGTGTGGAAATATATAAGTGTCAGGGTGTGGACTGTGGTGTGTGTGTGTATATATATATATATAAGTCTCTGGGTCTGGACTGTGGTGTGTGTGTGTGTGTGTGTGTGTGTGTGTGTGTGTGTGTGTGTGTGTGTGTGTGTGTGTGTGTGTGTGTGTGTGTGTATATCTATATATATATATATATCTCAGGGTATGGACTGTGGTTTGTGTTTGTTGAAATATATAAGTCTCAGGGTCTGGACGGTGGTGCGTGTGTGTGCAAATATATAAGTCTCAGAGTCTGGACTGCGGTGTGTGTTTGGAAATATATGTCTCAGGGTCTGGACTGTGGTTTGTGTGTGTCCATATATATATATATATATAATTCTCAGTGTCTGGAATGTGGTGTGTGCGTGTGGAAATATATAAGTCACAGAGATTTGACTGTGGTGTGTGTGTGCGTATATATATAATTCTCAGGGTCTGGACTGTGGTGTGTGTGTGTATATATATATAAGTCTCAGGGCCTGGACTGTGCTGTGTGTGTGTGGAAATATATAAGTCTCAGGGTCTGGACTGTGGGGTGTGTGTGGAAATATATAAGTCTCAGTGCCTGGACTGTGGTGTGTGTGAGGAAATATATAAGTCTCAGGGTCTGGACTGTGGTGTGTGTGTGTATAATTGAGTCTCAGGGTCTGGACTGTGCTGTGTGTGTGGAAATATGGAAGTCTGAGGGTCTGTACTGTGGTGTGTGAGTGTGTGTATATACAAGTCTCTGGGTCTGGACTGTGCTGTGTGTGTGGAAATATGGAAGTCTGAGGGGCTGTACTGTGGTGTGTGTGTATATATATATATAAGTCTCATGGCCTTGACTGTGGTGTGTGTGTATATATATAATTCGCAGGGTCAGGACAGTGATGTGTGTGTGTGGAAATATATAAGTTTCACGGTCTGGACTGTGGTGTGTGTATATATATATATATAAGTCTCAGGGTCTGGACTGTGGTGTATGTGTTTGGAAATATATAAGTCTCACGGTCTGTACTGTGGTGTGTGTGCATATATATAAGTCTCAGGGTTTGGACTGTCGTGTTTGTGTGGAAATATATAAGTCTCAGGGTCTGGACTGTGGTGTGTGTGGGTGTGAAAATATATACGTCTCAGGGTCTGGACTGTGGTGTGTGTTTGTGTGTATATATATAAGTCTCAGTGTCTGGACTGTGGTGTGTGTGTGTATGGAAATATATAAGTCTCAGGGTCTGGACTCTGGTGTGTGTGTGTATTTTTATATATATATACGTCTGAGGGTCTGGATTGTGGTGTGTGTGTGTGGAAATATGTACGTCTCAGAGTCTGGACTGTGCTGTGTGTGCCGAAATATACAAGTCTCAGGGTCTGGACTGAGGTGTGAGTGTGGAAATTTATAAGTCTCAGGGCCTGGACTGTGCTGTGCGTGTATTTATAACTTTCAGGGTCTGGACTGTGATGTGTGTGTGTGTATATATATATAAGTCTCAGGTTCTGGACTGTGGTGGGTGTGTGTGTATATATATACAAGTCTCAGGCGCTGGACTGTTGTGTGTGTGTGTGTATATTTATAAGTCTCAGGGTCTGGACTGTGGTGTGTGTGTGTGGAAAAATATTAGTCTCGGGGTCTGGACTGTGGAGCGTGCGTGGAAATATATAAGTCTCAGTGTCTGGACGGTGGTGTGCGTGTGTGGAAATATATAAGTCTCAGGGTCTGGACTGTGGTGTGTGTGTGTGGAAATATATAAGTCTCTGTGTCTGGACTGCGGTGTGCCTGTGTGGAAATATATAATTCTCAAGGCCTGGACTGTGGTGCGTGTGTGTGTGTATATATATAAGTCTCAGGGTCTGGACTGTGGTTTGTGTGTGGAAATATATAAGTCTCAGGGTCTGGACGGTGGTGCGTGTGTGTGCAAATATATAAGTCTCAGAGTCTGGACTGCGGTGTGTGTTTGGAAATATATGTCTCAGGGTCTGGACTGTGGTTTGTGTGTGTCCATATATTTATATATATATCTCAGGGTCTGGAATGTGGTGTGTGTGTGTGTGTGTGTATATATATATATATATATATATAAATAATTCTCAGGGTCTGGACTGTGGTGTGTGTGTGTGTACATATATATATAAGTCTCAGGGCCTGGACTGTGCTGTGTGTGTGTGGAAATATATAAGTCTCAGAGTCTGGACTGTGGGGTGTGTGTGAAAATATATATGTCTCAGGGTCTGGACTGTGGTGTGTGTTTGTGTGTATATATATAAGTCTCAGTGTCTGCACTGTGGTGTGTGTGTGTATGGAAATATATAAGTCTCAGGGTCTGGACTCTGGTGTGTGTGTGTATTTTTATATATATATACGTCTGAGGGTCTGGATTGTGGTGTGTGTGTGGAAATATGTACGTCTCAGAGTCTGGACTGTGCTGTGTGTGCCGAAATATACAAGTCTCAGGGTCTGGACTGAGGTGTGAGTGTGGAAATTTATAAGTCTCAGGTTCTGGACTGTGGTGTCTGTGTGTGGAAATATATAAGTCTCAGGGCCTGGACTGTGCTGTGCGTGTATTTATAACTTTCAGGGTCTGGACTGTGATGTGTGTGTGTGTATATATATATAAGTCTCAGGTTCTGGACTGTGGTGGGTGTGTGTGTATATATATACAAGTCTCAGGCGCTGGACTGTTGTGTGTGTGTGTGTATATTTATAAGTCTCAGGGTCTGGACTGTGGTGTGTGTGTGTGGAAAAATATTAGTCTCGGGGTCTGGACTGTGGAGTGTGCGTGGAAATATATAAGTCTCAGTGTCTGGACTGTGGTGTGCGTGTGTGGAAATATATAAGTCTCAGGGTCTGGACTGTGGTGTGTGTGTGTGGAAATATATAAGTCTCTGTGTCTGGACTGCGGTGTGCGTGTGTGGAAATATATAATTCTCAAGGCCTGGACTGTGGTGCGTGTGTGTGTGTATATATATATAAGTCTCAGGGTCTGGACTGTGGTTTGTGTGTGGAAATATATATGTCTCAGGGTCTGGACTGTGGTGTGTGTGTGTGTGTGTATATATAAGTCTCAGGGTCTGGACTGTGGTGTATGTGTGGAAATATATAAGTCTCAGGGTCTGGACTGTGGTGTGTGTGTGTGTGTGTATATATAAGTCTCAGGGTCTGGTCTGTGGTGTGTGTGTGTGTACATATATAAATATCAGGGTCTGGACTGTGGTGTGTGTGTGTGGAAATATATAAGTCTCAGGGTCTGGACTGTGGTGTGTGTGTGTATATATATAAGTCTAAGGGTCTGGACTGTGGTGTGTGTGTATGTATATATGTCTCAGGGCCTGGACTGTGGTGTGTGTGTGTGTATATAAATATATAGGTCTCAGGGTCTGGACTGCGGTGTGTGTGTGTGGAAATATATAAGTCTCAGGGTCTGGACTGTGGTGTGTCTGTGTGTATATATATAAGTCTCAGGGTCTGGACTGTGGTGTGTGTGTATATATATATATATATATGTCTCACGGTCTGGGCTGTGGTGCGTGTGTGTGTGGAAATATATAAGTCTCGGGGTCAGGGCTGTGGTGTGTGTTTGGAAATATATGTCTCAGGGTCTGGACTGTGGTTTGTGTGTGTGGTAATATACAAGTTTCAGGGTCTGGACTGTGATGTGTGTTTGGAAATATATGTCTCTTGGTCTGGACTGTAGTGTGTTTGTGTGTGTATCTATATAAGTCTCAGGGTCTGGACTGTGGTGTGTGTGTATTTATATATTTCTCAGGACCTGGACTGTGGTGTGTGTGTGTATATAAATATATAGATCTCAGGGTCTGGACTGTGGTGTGTGTGTGGAAATATACAAGTCTCAGGGTCTGCACTGTGGAGTGTCTGTGTGTACATATATAATTCTCAGGGTTTGGACTGCAGTGTTTCTGTGGAAATATTTAATTCTCTGGGTCTGGACTGTGGTGTGTGTTTGGAAATATATGTCTCAGTGTCTGGTCTGTGGTTTGTGTGTGTGTGGAAATATATAAGTCCCTGAGTCTGGACAGTGGTGTGTGTGTGTGTGTGTGTGTGTATATATATATATATATATATAGGTCTCAGGGTATGGACTGTGGTGTGTGTGTGTGGAAATATATAAGTCTCAGGGTCTGGACTTTGGTGTGTCTGTGTGTATATATATAAGTCTCAGGGTCTGGATTGTGGTGTGTGTGTATGTATATATATATATATAAGTCTCACGGTCTGGACTGTGGTGTGTGTGTGTGGAAATATATAGGTCTCAGTGCCTGGACTGTGGTGTGTGTGTGTGGAAATATATCAGTCTCACGGTCTGGACTGTGGTGTGTGAGTGTGTGGAAATATATAAGTCTCTGGGTCTGGACTGTGGTGTGTGTGTGTGTAGATATATATAAGTCTCAGTGTCTGGACTGTGGTGTGCGTGTGTGTATATATATAAGTCTCTGGGTCTGGACTGTGGTATGTTTGTGTTGAAATATATATGTCTCAGGGTCTGGATTGTGGTGTGTCTTTGGAAATATATGTCTCAGGGTCTGGACTGTGGTTTGTGTGTGTGGTTATATATAAGTCTCAGGGTCTGGACTGTGGTGTATGTATGTGGAGATATACAAGTCTCAGGGTCTGGACTGTGGTGTGTGTTTGCAAATATCTATCTCAGTGTCTGGACTGTGGTGTGTGTGTGGAAATATATAAATCCCAGGGTCTGGACTGTGGTGTGTGTGTGGAAATATATAAGTCTCAGGGTCTGGCATGTGGTGTGTGTGTGGAAATATATAATTCTCAGGGTGCGGACTGTGGTGCATGGGTGTGGAAATATATAAGTCTCAGGGTCTGGACTGTGGTATGTGTGTGTGTATATATATATATAAGTCTCAGGGTCTGGACTGTGGTATGTGTGTGTATATATATATATAAGTATCAGGGTCTGGACTGTGGTGTGTGTGTGTGGAAATATATATAAGTCTCAGGGTCTGGACTGTGGTGTGTGTGTGTATATATATAAGTCTCATGGTCTGGACTGTGGTGTGTGTGTGTGTGTGGAAATATATAAGTCTCAGGGCCTGGACTGTGGTGTGTGTGTGGAAATATATAAGTCTCACGGTCTGGACTGTGCTCTGTGTGTGTGGAAATATATAATTCTCAGTGTCTGGACTGTGGTGTGTGTGTATATATATATATGTCTCAGGGTCTGGACTGTGGTGCGTGTGTGTATCTCTATATATATATATATATATATTTATACACATATATATGTCTCTGGGTCTGGACTGTGGTGTGTGTGTGTGTGTGTGTATATATATATATATATCTCAGGGTCTGGACTGTGGTGTATGTGTGTGGAAATATATAGGTCTCGGGGTCTGGACTGTGGTGTGTGTGTGTGGAAAAATATTAGTCTCATGGTCTGGACTGTGGTGTGTGTGTGTGGAAATATATAAGTCTCAGGGTCTGGACTGTGGTGCGTGTGTGTGGAAATATATAAGTCTAAGGGTCTGGACTGTGGTGTGTGTGTATGTATATATGTCTCAGGGCCTGGACTGTGGTGTGTGTGTGTATATAAATATTTAGGTCTCAGGGTCTGGACTGCGGTGTGTGTGTGTGGAAATATATAAGTCTCAGGGTCTGGACTGTGGTGTGTGTGTGTATATAAATATATAGGTCTCAGGGTCTGGACTGTGGTGTTTCTGTGGAAATATTTAATTCTCTGGGTCTGGACTGTGGTGTGTGTTTGGAAATATATGTCTCAGTGTCTGGTCTGTGGTTTGTGTGTGTGGTAATATATAAGTCTCAGGGTCTGGACTGTGGTGCGTGTGTGCGCGGAAATATATAGGTCTCAGCGTCTGGACTGTGATGTGTGTGTGTGTATATATATATAAGTCTCTTGGTCTGGACTGTGGTGTGTGTGTGTATACATATATATATAAGTCTCACGGTCTGGACTGTGGTGTGTGTGCGTGGAAATATATAAGTCTCAGGGTCTGGACTGTGGTGTGTGTGTGTGGAAATATATCAGTCTCACGGTCTGGACTGTGGTGTGTGTGTGTGGAAATATATAAGTCTCTGGGTCTGGACTGTGGTGTGCGTGTGTGTATATATATAAGTCTCTGGGTCTGGACTGTGGTGTGTGTGTGTGTGTATCTATATAAGTCTCTTGGTCTGGACTGTGGTGTTGGTGTGTGTATATATATAAGTCTCAGGGTCTGGACTGTGGTTTGTGTGTGGAAATATATAAGTCTCAGGGTCTGGACTGTGGTGTGTGTGTGGAAATATATAAGTCTCAGGGTCTGGACTGTGGTATGTGTGTGTTGAAATATATATGTCTCAGGGTCTGGACTGTGGTGTGTCTTTGGAAATATATATCTCAGGGTCTGGACTGTGGTGTGTGTGTGGAAATATATAAGTCTCAGGGTCTGGACTGTGGTGCGTGTGTGTGGAAATATATAAGTCTAAGGGTCTGGACTGTGGTGTGTGTGTATGTATATATGTCTCAGGGCCTGGACTGTGGTGTGTGTGTGTGTGGAAAAATATAAATCTCAGGGCCTGGACTGTGGTGTGTGTGTGTGTGTGTGTGTGTGTGTGTATATATAAGTTTCAGGGTCTGGACTGTGGTGTGTGTGTGTGTATATATCTTAGTCTCACGGACTGGACTGTGGTGTGTGTGTGTGTGGAAATATATAAATCTCAGGGCCTGGACTGTGGTGTGTGTGTGGAAATATATAATTCTCAGGGTCTGGACTGTGGTGTGTGTGTGTGTGTGTGTGTGTATATATAAGTTTCAGGGTCTGGACTGTGGTGTGTGTGTGTATATATATAAGTCTCACGGACTGGACTGTGGTGTGTGTGTGTGTGGAAATATATAAGTCTCAGGGTCTGGACTTTGGTGTGTCTGTGTGTATATATATAAGTCTCAGGGTCTGGATTGTGGTGTGTGTGTGTATATATATATATAAGTCTCACGGTCTGGACTGTGGTGTGTGTGTGTGGAAATATATAAGTCTCAGGGTCTGGACTGTGGTTTGTGTGTGTATATATACAAGTCTCTGGGTCTGGACTGTGGTGTGTGTGTGTGTGTATCTATATAAGTCGCTTGGTCTGGACTGTGGTGTGTGTGTGTGTATATATATATATAAGTCTCAGGGTCTGGACTGTGGTGTGCGTGTGTATATATATATATATCTATATATATATATCAGGGTCTGGACTGTGGTTTGTGTGGGGAAATATATAAGTCTCGGTCTGGACTGTGGTGTGTGTGTGTGGAAATATATAAGTCTCAGGGTCTGGACTGTGGTATGTGTGTGTTGAAATATATATGTCTCAGGGTCTGGACTGTGGTGTATGTGTGTGGAGATATACAAGTCTCAGGGTCTGGACTGTGGTGTATGTTTGCAAATATATGTCTGAGGGTCTGGACTGTGGTGTGTGTGTGTGGAAATATATAAGTCACAGGGACTTGACTGTGGTGTGTGTGTATATATTTTAGTCTCAGGGTCTGGACTGTGGTGTGTGTGTGTGGAAATATATAAGTCTCAGGGTCTAGACTGTGGTGTGTGTGTGTGTGTGGAAATATATAATTCTCAGTGTCTGGACTGTGGTGTGCGTGTGTGTATATATATAAGTCTCTGGGTCTGGACTGTGGTGTGTGTGTGTGTGTATCTATATAAGTCTCTTGGTCTGGACTGTGGTGTTGGTGTGTGTATATATATAAGTCTCAGGGTCTGGACTGTGGTTTGTGTGTGGAAATATATAAGTCTCAGGGTCTGGACTGTGGTGGGTGTGTGTGGAAATATATAAGTCTCAGGGTCTGGACTGTGGTATGTGTGTGTTGAAATATATATGTCTTAGGGTCTGGACTGTGGTGTGTCTTTGGAAATATATAACTCAGGGTCTGGACTGTGGTGTGTGTGTGGAAATATATAAGTCTCAGGGTCTGGACTGTGGTGCGTGTGTGTGGAAATATATAAGTCTAAGGGTCTGGACTGTGGTGTGTGTGTATGTATATATGTCTCACGGACTGGACTGTGGTGTGTGTGTGTGTGGAAATATATAATTCTCAGGGTCTGGACTGTGGTGTGTGTGTGTGTGTGTGTGTATATATAAGTTTCAGGGTCTGGACTGTGGTGTGTGTGTGTATATATATAAGTCTCACGGACTGGACTGTGGTGTGTGTGTGTGTGGAAATATATAAGTCTCAGGGTCTGGACTTTGGTGTGTCTGTGTGTATATATATAAGTCTCAGGGTCTGGATTGTGGTGTGTGTGTGTATATATATATATAAGTCTCACGGTCTGGACTGTGGTGTGTGTGTGTGGAAATATATAAGTCTCAGGGTCTGGACTGTGGTTTGTGTGTGTATATATATAAGTCTCTGGGTCTGGACTGTGGTGTGTGTGTGTGTGTATCTATATAAGTCGCTTGGTCTGGACTGTGGTGTGTGTGTGTGTGTATATATATATATAAGTCTCAGGGTCTGGACTGTGGTGTGCGTGTGTATATATATATATATCTATATATATATATATCAGGGTCTGGACTGTGGTGTGTGTGTGTGGAAATATATAAGTCTCAGGGTCTGGACTGTGGTATGTGTGTGTTGAAATATATATGTCTCAGGGTCTGGACTGTGGTGTATGTGTGTGGAGATATACAAGTCTCAGGGTCTGGACTGTGGTGTGTGTTTGCAAATATATGTCTCAGGGTCTGGACTGTGGTGTGTGTGTGTGGAAATATATAAGTCACAGGGACTTGACTGTGGTGTGTGTGTATATATTTTAGTCTCAGGGTCTGGACTGTGGTGTGTGTGTGTGGAAATATATAAGTCTCAGGGTCTAGACTGTGGTGTGTGTGTGTGTGTGGAAATATATAATTCTCAGTGTCTGGACTGTGGTGTGTGTGTGTATTTTTATATATATATATATATATATATGTCTCTTGTTCTGGACTGTGGTGTGTGTGTATGTATATATGTCTCAGGGCCTGGACTGTGGTGTGTGTGTGTATATAAATATTTAGGTCTCAGGGTCTGGACTGCGGTGTGTGTGTGTATATAAATATATAGTTCTCAGGGTCTGGACTGTGGTGTGTGTGTGGAAATATATACGTCTCAGGGTCTGCACTGTGGAGTGTCTGTGTGTACATATATAATTCTCAGGGTTTGGACTGTGGTGTTGCTGTGGAAATATTTAATTCTCTGGGTCTGGACTGTGGTGTGTGTTTGGAAATATATGTCTCAGTGTCTGGTCTGTGGTTTGTGTGTGTGTGGTAATATATAAGTCTCAGGGTCTGGACTGTGGTGCGTGTGTGTGCGGAAATATATATATAGGTCTCAGCGTCTGGACTGTGCGGTATGTGTGTGTGTGGAAATATATAAGTCTCAGGGTCTGGACTGTGATGTGTGTGTGTGTATATATATATAAGTCTCTTGGTCTGGACTGTGGTGTGTGTGTGTGTGTATATATATATAGGTCTCAGGGTATGGACTGTGGTGTGTGTGTGTGGAAATAAATAAGTCTCAGGGTCTGGACTTTGGTGTGTCTGTGTGTATATATATAAGTCTCAGGGTCTGGATTGTGGTGTGTGTGTGTGTATATATATATATATATATATATGTCTCACGGTCTGGACTGTGGTGTGTGTGTGTGTGTGGAAATATATAAGTCTCTGGGTCTGGACTGTGGTGTATGTGTGTGTATATATATATAAGTCTCAGGGTCTGGACTGTGGTGTGCGTGTGTATATATCAGGGTCTGGACTGTGGTTTGTGTATGGAAATATATAAGTCTCAGGGTCTGGACTGTGGTGTGTGTGTGTGGAAATATATAAGTCTCAGGGTCTGGACTGTGGTATGTGTGTGTTGAAATATATATTTCTCAGGGTCTGGACTGTGGTGTGTCTTTGGAAATATATGTCTCAGGGTCTGGACTGTGGTTTGTGTGTGTGTTTATATATAAGTCTCTTGGTCTGGACTGTGGTGTATGTGTGTGTATATATATAAGTCTCAGGGTCTGGACTGTGGTGTGCGTGTGTATATATCAGGGTCTGGACTGTGGTTTGTGTGTGGAAATATATAAGTCTCAGGGTCTGGACTGTGGTGTGTGTGTGTGGAAATATATAAGTCACAGGGATTTGACTGTGGTGTGTGTGTATATATTTTAGTCTCAGGGTCTGGACTGTGGTGTGTGTGTGGAAATATATAAGTCTCAGGGTCTAGACTGTGGTGTGTGTTTGGAAATATATGTCTCAGGGTCTGGTCTGTAGTTTGTGTGTGTGGTAATATATAATTCTCAGGGTCTGAACTTTGGTGTGTGCGTGGAAATCTATAATTCTCAGGGTCTGGACTGTGGTGTATGTGTGTGGCAATATATAAGTCTCAGGGTCTGGACTGTGGTGTGTGTTTGGAAATATATGTCTCTGGGTCAGGTCTGTGGTTTGTGTGTGTGGTAATATATAAATCCCTGGGTCTGGACTGTGATGTGTGTGTGTGGAAATATATAAGTCTCAGGGTCTGCCATGTGGTGTGTGTGTGGAAATATATAATTCTCAGGGTCCGGACTGTGGTGTATGGGTGTGGAAATATACAAGTCTCAGGGTCTGGACTGTGCTATGTGTGTGTGTATACATATATATAAGTATCAGGGTCTGGACTGTCGTGTGTCTGTGTGTATTTTATATATATATATATATATGTCTCTGGGTCTGGACTGTGGTGTGTGTGTGTGTATATATATATATATATATATAACTCAGGGTCTGGACTGTGGTGTATGTGTGTGGAAATATATAGGTCTCGGGGTCTGGAATGTGGTGTGTGTGTGTGGAAAAATATTCGTCTCAGGGTCTGGACTGTGGTGTGTGTGTGGAAATATATAAGTCTCAGGGTCTGGACTGTGGTGCGTGTGTGTGGAAATATATAAGTCTCAGGGTCTGGACTGTGGTGTGTGTGTGTGGAAATATATATGTCTCAGGGCCTGGAATGTGTTGTGTGTGTGTATGTAAATATTTAGGTCTCAGGGTCTGGACTGTGGTGTGTGTGTGTGGAAATATATAAGTCTCACGGTCTGGACTGTGGTGTGTGTGTGTGGAAATATATAACTCTCAGGGTCTGGACTGTGGTGTGTGTGTGTATATATATAAGTCTCAGGGTCTGGACTGTGGTGTGTGTGTGTATGCATATAAGTCTCAGGGTCTGGACTGTGGTGTGTGTGTGTGTATATATATAAGTCTCTTGGTCTGGACTGTGGTGTGTGTGTGTGTATATACATAAGTCTCAGGGTCTGGACTGTGGTGTGTGTGTGTGTATATATGTAAGTATCAGGGTCTGGACTGTGGTGTGTGTGTGTATATATATATAAGTCTCTTGGTCTGGACTGTGGTGTGTGTGTGTGTATATACATAAGTCTCAGGGTCTGGACTGTGGTGTGTGTGTATATATGTAAGTATCAGGGTCTGGACTGTGGTGTGCGTGTGTGGAAATATACAAGTCTCAAGGTCTGGACTGTGGTGTGTGTGTTGAAATATATAAGTCTCAGGGTCTGGACTGTGGTGTGTGTGTGTGGAAATATATAAGTCTCGGGGTCTGGACTGTGGTGTGTGTTTGGAAATATATGTCTCTTGGTCTGGACTGTGGTGTGTGTTTGGAAATATATGTCTCTTGGTCTGGACTGTGGTGTGTGAGTGTGTATATATATATGTCTCAGTGTCTGGACTGTGGTGTGTGTGTGTGTATTTATATAAGTCTAAGGGACTGGACTGTGGAGTGTGTGTATATATATATATTTCTCAGGGCCTGGACTGTGGTGTGTGTTTGGAAATATATAATTCTCACGGTCTGGACTGTGCTGTGTGTGTGTGGAAATATATAATTCTCAGTGTCTGGACTGTGGTGTGTGTATATATATATAAGTCTCAGGGTCTGGACTGTGGTGTGTGTGTGTATTTATATATATATATATATATGTCTCTGGGTCTGGACTGTGGTGTGTGTGTGTATATATATATATATATATATATATATATATCTCAGGGTCTGGAATGTGGTGTGTGGATATATATATATAAGTCTCAGGGTCTGGACTGTGGTGTGCGTGTGTGGAAATATATAAGTCTCAGGGTCTGGACTGTGGTGTGTGTGTTGAAATATATAAGTCTCAGGGTCTGGACTGTGGTGTGTGTGTGTGGAAATATATAAGTCTCGGGGTCTGGACTGTGGTGTGTGTTTGGAAATATATGTCTCTTGGTCTGGACTGTGGTGTGTGAGTGTGTATATATATAAGTCTAAGGGTCTGGACTGTGGTGTGTGTGTGTATATATATAAGTCTCAGGGTCTGGACTGTGGTGTGTGTGTGTATTTATATAAGTCTAAGGGTCTGGACTGTGGAGTGTGTGTATATATATATTTCTCAGGTCTTGGACTGTGGTGTGTGTTTGGAAATATATGTCTCAGGGTCTGGTCTGTGATTTGTGCGTGTGTGGATATATATATATAAGTCTCAGGGTCTGGACTGTGGTGTGCGTGTGTGGAAATATATAAGTCTCAGGGTCTGGACTGTGGTGTGTGTGTGTTGAAAAATATAAGTCTCAGTGTCTGGCATGTGGTGTGTGTGTGGAAATATATAATTCTCAGGGCCTGGAATGTGGTGTGTGTGTATATATTTAAGTCTCAAGATCTGGCATGTGGTGTATGTGTGGAAATATATTAGTCACAGGGTCTGGACTGTGGTGTGTCTGTGTGTATATATATAAGTCTCAGGGTCTGGACTGTGGTGTGTGTGTGTATATATATATGTAAGTCTCACGGTCTGGACTGTGGTGTATATGTGTGGAAATATATAAGTCTCAGGGCCTGGACTGTCGTGTGTGTGTGTGGAAATATATAAGTCTCTGGGTCTGGACTGTGGTGTTTGTGTGTGGAAATATATAAGTCTCAGGGTCTGGACTGTGGTGTGCGTGTGTGTATATATATAAGTATCTGGGTCTGGACAGTGGTGTGTGTGTGTGTGTATATATATAAGTCTCAGGGTCTGGACTGTGGTGTGTCTTTGGAAATATATGTCTCAGGGTCTGGACTGTGGTTTGTGTGTTTTCTAATATATAAGTCTCAGGGTCTGGACTGTGGTGTATGTGTGTGGAAATATATAAGTCTCAGGGTCTGGACTGTGGTGTGGGTTTGTAAATATATAAGTCTCAGGGTCTGGACTGTGGTATGTGTGTGTATATATATATAAGTATCAGGGTCTGGAGTGTGGTGTGTCTGTGTGCGTATATATATATATATATATAAGTCTCAGGGTTTGGACTGTGGTGTGTGTGTGTCTCTTTTTACGTCTCACGGTCTGGACTGTGGTGTGTGTGTGTGTGGAAATATATAAGTCTCAGGGTCTGGACTGTGGTGTGTGTGTGTGGAAATATATAAGTCTCGGGGTCTGGACTGTGGTGTGTGTTTGGAAATATATGTCTCTTGGTCTGGACTGTGGTGTGTGTTTGGAAATATATGTCTCTTGGTCTGGACTGTGGTGTGTGAGTGTGTATATATATATGTCTCAGTGTCTGGACTGTGGTGTGTGTGTGTGTATTTATATAAGTCTAAGGGACTGGACTGTGGAGTGTGTGTATATATATATATTTCTCAGGGCCTGGACTGTGGTGTGTGTTTGGAAATATATAATTCTCACGGTCTGGACTGTGCTGTGTGTGTGTGGAAATATATAATTCTCAGTGTCTGGACTGTGGTGTGTGTATATATATATAAGTCTCAGGGTCTGGACTGTGGTGTGTGTGTGTATTTATATATATATATATATATATGTCTCTGGGTCTGGACTGTGGTGTGTGTGTGTGTGTATATATATATATATATATATATATCTCAGGGTCTGGACTGTGGTGTGTGGATATATATATATAAGTCTCAGGGTCTGGACTGTGGTGTGCGTGTGTGGAAATATATAAGTCTCAGGGTCTGGACTGTGGTGTGTGTGTTGAAATATATAAGTCTCAGGGTCTGGACTGTGGTGTGTGTGTGTGGAAATATATAAGTCTCGGGGTCTGGACTGTGGTGTGTGTTTGGAAATATATGTCTCTTGGTCTGGACTGTGGTGTGTGAGTGTGTATATATATAAGTCTAAGGGTCTGGACTGTGGTGTGTGTGTGTATATATATAAGTCTCAGGGTCTGGACTGTGGTGTGTGTGTGTATTTATATAAGTCTAAGGGTCTGGACTGTGGAGTGTGTGTATATATATATTTCTCAGGTCCTGGACTGTGGTGTGTGTTTGGAAATATATGTCTCAGGGTCTGGTCTGTGATTTGTGCGTGTGTGGATATATATATATAAGTCTCAGGGTCTGGACTGTGGTGTGCGTGTGTGGAAATATATAAGTCTCAGGGTCTGGACTGTGGTGTGTGTGTGTTGAAAAATATAAGTCTCAGTGTCTGGCATGTGGTGTGTGTGTGGAAATATATAATTCTCAGGGCCTGGAATGTGGTGTGTGTGTATATATTTAAGTCTCAGGATCTGGCATGTGGTGTATGTGTGGAAATATATTAGTCACAGGGTCTGGACTGTGGTGTGTCTGTGTGTATATATATAAGTCTCAGGGTCTGGACTGTGGTGTGTGTGTGTGTATATATATGTAAGTCTCACGGTCTGGACTGTGGTGTATATGTGTGGAAATATATAAGTCTCAGGGCCTGGACTGTCGTGTGTGTGTGTGGAAATATATAAGTCTCTGGGTCTGGACTGTGGTGTTTGTGTGTGGAAATATATAAGTCTCAGGGTCTGGACTGTGGTGTGCGTGTGTGTATATATATAAGTATCTGGGTCTGGACAGTGGTGTGTGTGTGTGTATATATATAAGTCTCAGGGTCTGGACTGTGGTGTGTCTTTGGAAATATATGTCTCAGGGTCTGGACTGTGGTTTGTGTGTTTTCTAATATATAAGTCTCAGGGTCTGGACTGTGGTGTATGTGTGTGGAAATATATAAGTCTCAGGGTCTGGACTGTGGTGTGGGTTTGTAAATATATAAGTCTCAGGGTCTGGACTGTGGTATGTGTGTGTATATATATATAAGTATCAGGGTCTGGAGTGTGGTGTGTCTGTGTGCGTATATATATATATATATAAGTCTCAGGGTTTGGACTGTGGTGTGTGTGTGTCTCTTTTTACGTCTCACGGTCTGGACTGTGGTGTGTGTGTGTGTGGAAATATATAAGTCTCAGGGCCTGGACTGTGGTGTGTGTGTGTGGAAATGTATAAGATTCATGGTCTGGACTGTGGTGTCTGTGTGTGTGTATATATATATATATAAGTCTCAGGGTCTGGACTGTGGTGTGTGTGTGTATATATATACGTCTCACGGTCTGGACTGTGGTGTGTGTGTGTGTGTGTGGAAATATATAAGTCTCAGGGCCTGGACTGTGGTGTGTGTGTGTGGAAATATATAAGTCTCAGGGTCTGGACTGTGGTGTGTGTGTTTATATATATATATATATATATATATAAGTCTCACTGAATGGACTGTGGTGTGTGTGCGTGGAAATATATAAGTCTCAGGGTCTGGACTGTGGTGTGTGTGTTTATATATATATATAAGTCTCACGGACTGGACTGTGGTGTGTGTGTGTGTGGAAATATATAAGTCTCAGGGCCTGGACTGTGGTGTGTGTGTGTGTGGAAATATATAAGTCTCACGGTCTGGACTGTGGTGTGTGTGTGGAAATATATAAGTCTCAGGGTCTGGACTGTGGTGTGTGTGTGTGGAAATGTATTAAAGGACTGACCGCAAATCACCAACAGAACAATCACTTTCCAATTATTAAAGGACTGACCATAAATCACCTCCAGAACAATCACTGTCCAATTATTAAAGGACTGACCGTAAATCACCGACAGGAGAGTCACTTTCCTATTTTTAAAGGACTGACCATGAATCACCTACAGAACAATCACTATCCAATTATTAAAGGAATGACCGTAAATCACCTGCAGAACAATCACTGTCCAATTATTAAAGGACTGACCGCAAATCACCTACAGAACAATCACTTTCCAATTATTAAAGGACTGATCCTTAAATCACCTACAGAACAATCACTGTACAATTATTAAAGGACTGACCATAAATCACCTCCAGAACAATCACTGTCCAATTATTAAAGGACTGACCATAAATCACCTACAGAACAATCACTGTACAATTATTAAAGGACTGACCATAAATCACCTCCAGAACAATCACTGTCCAATTATTAAAGGACTGACCGTAAATCACCTACAGAACAATCACTATCTATTTATTAAAGGAATGACCGTAAATCACCAACAGAACAATCACTGTCCAATTATTAAAGGACTGACCGTAAATCACCGACAGAACAATCACCGTCCAATTATTAAAGGACTGACCGTAAATCACCGAGAGAACAATCACTATCCAATTATTAAAGGACAGACCGTAAATCACCGACAGAACAATCACTTTCCAATTATTAAAGGACTGACCGTAAATCACCTACAGAACAATCACTGTCCAATTATTAAAGGACTGACCAGAAAACAACGACAGAACAATCACTGTCCAATTATTAAAGGAGTGACCATAAATCACCAACAGAACAATCACTGTCCAATTAATAAAGGACTGACCGTAAATCACCTACAGAACAAACACTGTCCAATTATTAAAGGACTGACCGTAAATCACCGAGAGAACAATCACTATCCAATTATTAAAGGACTGACCGTAAATCACCTACAGAACAATCACTGCCCAATTAGTAAAGGTCTGATCGTAAATCACCTACAGAACAATCACTGTCCAATTATTAAAGGACTGACCAGAAAACAACGACAGAACAATCACTGTCCAATTATTAAAGGTCTGATCGTAAATCACCTACAGAACAATCACTGTCCAATTATTAAAGGACTGACCAGAAAACAACGACAGAACAATCACTGTCCAATTATTAAAGGAGTGACCATAAATCACCAACAGAATATTCACTGTCCAATTATTAAAGGACTGACTGTAAATCACCGAGAGAACAATCACTGTCCAATTATTAAAGGTCTGATCGTAAATCACCTACAGAACAATCACTGTCCAATTATTAAAGGAGTGACCATAAATCACCAACAGAACAATCAGTGTCCAATTATTAAAGGACTGACCGTAAATCACCTACAGAACAATCACTGTCCAATTATTAAAGGACTGACCGTAAATCACCTACAGAACAATCACTGTCCAATAATTAAAGGACTGACCAGAAAACAACGACAGAACAATCACTGTCCAATTATTAAAGGACTGACCGGAAATCACCTACAGAACAATCACTCTCCAATTATTAAAGGACTGACCGTAAATCACCAACAGAAATATCACTGTCCAATTATTAAAGGACTGACCGAAAATTAGCTACAGAGCAATCACTGTCCAATTATTAAAGGACTGGCTGTAAATCACCTACAGAACAATCACTATCCAATTAATAAACGACTGACCGTAAATCACCTACAGAACAATCACTGTCCAATTATTCAAGGACTGGCTGTAAATCACCTACAGAACAATCACTATCCAATTATTAACAGACTGACCGTAAATCACCTACAGAACAATCACTATCCAATTAATAAACGACTGACCGTAAATCACCTACAGAACAATCACTGTCCAATTATTAAAGGACTGACTGTAAATCACCTACAGAACAATCACTGTCCAATTATTAAAGGACTGACCGTAAATAACCGACAGAACAATCACTGTCCAATTATTAAAGGACTGGCTGTAAATCACCTACAGAACAATCACTATCCAATTATTAACAGACTGACCGTAAATCACCTACAGAACAATCACTATCCAATTAATAAACGACTGACCGTAAATCACCTACAGAACAATCACTGTCCAATTATTAAAGGACTGACTGTAAATCACCTACAGAAGAATCACTGTCCAATTATTCAAGGACTGGCTGTAAATCACCTACAGAACAATCACTGTCCAATTATTCAAGGACTGGCTGTAAATCACCTACAGAACAATCACTATCCAATTATTAACAGACTGACCGTAAATCACCTACAGAACAATCACTATCCAATTAATAAACGACTGACCGTAAATCACCTACAGAACAATCACTGTCCAATTATTAAAGGACTGACTGTAAATCACCTACAGAAGAATCACTGTCCAATTATTAAAGGACTGACCGTAAATAACCGACAGAACAATCACTATCCAATTATTCAAGGACTGGCTGTAAATCACCTACAGAACAATCACTGTCCAATTATTAAAGGACTGACAGCAAATCACCTACAGAACAAACACTGTCCAATTGTTCAAGGACAGACCGTAAATCACCTACAGAACAAACACTGTCCAATTATTAAAGGACTGACCGTAAATCACCTACAGAACAATCACTGTCCAATTATTAAAGGACTGACCGTAAATCACCTACAGAACAATCACTATCCAATTATTAAAGGACTGACCGTTAATAACCGACAGAACAATCACTGTCCAATTATTAAAGGACTGACCGTAAATCACCTACAGAACAATCACTATCCAATTATTAAAGGACTGACCGTTAATAACCGACAGAACAATCACTGTCCAATTATTAAAGGACTGACCGTAAATCACCTACAGAACAATCACTATCCAATTATTAAAGGACTGACCGTAAATCACCGACAGAACAATCAATATCCAATTATTAAAGGACTGACCGTAAATCACCTACAGAACAATCACTGTCTAATTATTAAAGGACAGACCGGAAATCACCGACAGAACAATCACTATCCATTTATTAAAGGACTGACCGTAAATCACCTACAGAACAATCACTGTCCAATTATTAAAGGACTGACCGTAAATCACCTACAGAACAATCACTGTCTAATTATTAAAGGACTGACCGGAAATCACCGACAGAACAATCACTATCCATTTATTAAAGGACTGACCGTAAATCACCGACAGAACAATCACTGTCCAATTATTAAAGGACTGACCGTAAATCACCGACAGAACAATCACTATCTGTTGATTAAAGGACTGACCGTAAATCACCGACAGAACAATAACTGTCCAATAATTAAAGGACTGACCGTAAATCACCGACAGAACAATCACTCTCCAATTATTAAAGGAGTGACCATAAATCACCTGCAGAACAATCACTGTCCAATTATTAAAGGACTGACCTTAAATCACCTCCAGAACACTCACTGTCCAATTATTAAAGGACTGGCAGTCAATCACCTACAGATCAGTAACCGTCCAAATGTTAAATGTTCAAAGTCTTAGAAGCTTCAGGCGGGATAGAGGAAGATGTAAAAGTTGTGGGGGAGTTGCATTAATGGTTCATGAGAATATAACTACTGTCCTGCGGGAGGACGCCTCAGAGAGGTCATGCAGCGGGGTAATATGGGTGGAGCTCAGGAATAGGAAGTGTGCAGTCACAATTAGAATTGGAATTTAGAACATTACAGTGCAGTACAGGCCCTTCGGCCCTCGATGTTGCGCCTACCTGTGAAACCATCTGACTACACTATTACATTTTCATCCATGTCTATCCAATGATCACTTAAATGCCCTTAAAGTTCGCGAGTCTACTGCTGCTGCAGGCACGGCGTTCCACGCGCCTACTACTCTGAGTAAAGAAACTACCTCTGACATCTGTCCGATATCTATCACCCCTCAACTTAAAGCTATGTCCCCTCGTGTTTGCCATCACCATCCGAGGAAAAAGACTCTCAATATCCACCCTATCTAACCCTCTGATTATCTTATATGTCTCTATTAAGTCACCTCTCCTCCTCCTTCTCTCCAACGAAAACAACCTCAAGTCCCTCAGCCTTTCCTCGTAAGACCTTCCCTCCATACCAGGCAACATCCTAGTGAATCTCCTCTGCACCCTTTCCAAAGCTTCCAAATCCTTCCGATAATGCGGTGACCAGAACTGCACGCAATACTACAGGTGCCGCCTCACCAGAGTTTTGTACAGCTGCAGCATGACCTCGTGGCTCCGAAACTCGATCCCCCTACTAATAAAAGCTAACACACCATGTGCCTTCTTAACATCCCTATTAACCTGGGTAGCAACTTTCAGGGATTTATGTACCTGGAAACCAAGATCTGTCTGTTCATTTACACCACCAAGAATCTTCCCATTAGCCCAGTACTCTGCATTCCTGTTACTCCTTCCGAAGTGAATCACCTCACACTTTTCCGCATTAAACTCCATTTGCCATCTCAGCCCAGCTCTGCAGCCCATCTATGTCCCTCTGTACCCTACAACATCCTTCGGCACTATCCACAACTCCACCGACCTTCGTCTCATCCGGAAATTTACTAACCCAAACTCCTGCACCCTCTTCCAGGTCATTTATAAAAATGACAAACAGCAGTGGCCCCAACACAGATCCTTGCGGTGCACCACTAGTAACTAAACTCCAGGATGAACATTTGCCATCAACCACCACCCTCTGTCTTCTATCAGCTGGACAATTTTTGATCCAAAGCTCTAAATCACCTTCAACCCAATACTTCCGTATTTTCTGCAATAGCCTACCGTGGGGAACCTTATCAAACGCCTTACTGAAATCCATATACACCACATCCACTGCTTTACCCTCATCCACCTGTTTGGTCACCTTCTCGAAAAACTCAATAAGGTTTGTGAGGCACGACCTACCCTTCACAAAACCGTGCTGACAGTCGCTAATGAACTTATTCTTTTCAAGATGATTAGAAATCCTGTCTCATAACCATTTCCAACATGTTACCCACAACCGAAGTAAGGCTCACAGGTCTTTCATTACCAGGGCTGTCTCTGCTCCTCTTCTTGAACAAGGGGACAACATTTGCTATCCTCCAGTCTTCTGGCACTATTCCTGTCGACAATGACGACATAATGATCAAGGACAAAGGCTCTGCAATCTCCTCCCTGGCTTCCCAGAGAATCCTAGGCTAAATCCCATCTGGCCCAGGGGACTTATCTATTTTCACACTTTCCAAAATTGCTAACACCTCCTCCTTGTGAACCTCAATCCCATCTATCTTAGTAGTCTGTATCTCAGTATTCTCCTCGACAACATTTTCTTTCTCTGTTGTAAATACTGACAAAAAATATTCATTTAACGCTTCCCCTATCTCCTCTGATTCCACACACAACTTCCCACTACTATCCTTGATTGGCCCTAATCTCACTCTAGTCATTCTTTTATTCCTGGTATACCTATAGAAAGCCTGAGAGTTTTCCTTGATCCGATCCGCCAATTATTTCTCGTGTCCTCTCCTTGCTCTTCTTAGCTCTCCCTTTAGATCCTTCCTGGCTAGCTTGTAACTCTCAAGCGCCCTAACTGAGCCTTCACGTCTCATCCTAACATAAGCCTTCTTCTTCCTCTTGACAAGCGCTTCAACTTCTTTAGTAAACCACGGCTCCCTCGCTCGACAACTTCCTCCCTGCCTGACAGGTACATACTTATCAAGGACACGCAGTAGCTGCTCCTTGAATAAGCTCCACATTTCGATTGTGCCCATCCCCTGCAGTTTCCTTCCCCATCCTACGCATCCTAAATCTTGCCTAATCGCATCATAATTTCCTTTCCCCCAGCTATAATTTTTGCCCTGCGGTATATACCTGTCCCTGCCCATCGCTAAGGTAAATCGAACCGAATTGTGATCACTATCACCAAAGTGCTCACCTACATCTAAATCTAACACCTGGCCGGGTTCATTACCCAGTACCAAATCCAATGTGGCATCGCCCCTGGTTGGCCTGTCTACATACTGTGTCAGAAAACCCTCCTGCAAACACTGGACAAAAGCTGACCCATCTAAAGTACTCGAACTATAGTATTTCCAGTCCATATTTGGAAAGTTAAAGTCCCCCAAAACAACTACTCTGTTACTCTCGCTCCTGTCGAGAATCATCTTCGCTATCCTTTCCTCTACATCTCTGGAAATATTCGGAGGTCGATAGAAGACTCCCAACAGGGTGACCTCTCCTCTCCTGTTGCTAACCTCGGCCATACTACCTCAGTAGACGAGTCCTCAAACGTCCTTTCTGCCGCTGTAATACTCTCCTTGATTAACAATGCCACACACCCCCCTCTTTTACCATCTTCTCTGTTCTTACTGAAACATCTGAATCCCGGAACCTGAAACATCCATTCCTGCCCCTGCTTTACCCATGGCTCCGAAATGGCCACATCGAGATCCCAGGTACCAACTCATGCTGCAAGCTCACCCACCTTATTCCGGATGCTCCTGACGTTGAAGTCGACACACATTAAGCAAAGTTCTTGCTTGCCAGTGCCCTCTTGCGTCCTTGTAACCTTATACCTGACCTCACTACACTCAACATCCTGTCCGCTGGAACTACAATTTAGGTTCGCATTCCCCTGATGAATTAGTATGTTGGTGGTTTACTACAGGCCTCCCAACAGCCAGCGGGAGGTAGAGGAGCAGGTATGCAGACAGATTTTGGAAAGACGTAAAGATAACAGGGTTGTAGTGGTGGGTGATTTTAACTTCCCCTATATTGACTGGTACTCATTTAGTGCTGGGGGCTTGGATGGGGCAGTATTTGTGAGCAGCATCCAGGAGGGCTTCTTGAAACAGTATGTAGATAGTCCAACTAGGGATGGGGCCATTCTGGACCTGGTATTGGGGAAAGAGCACAGCCAGGTCGTCGAAGATTCAGTGGGGGGAGTAGTGACCATAATTCCATAAGTATTAAGGTACTTGTGGATAAGGATAAGGGTAGTCCTCGGGTGAAGGTGCTAAATTAGGGGAAGGCTAATTACAACAATATTAGGCAGGAACTGAAGAATTTAGATTGGGGGCGGTTGTTTGAGGGTAAATCAGCATCTGACATGTGGGAGTCTTTCAAACGTCAGTTGATTGGAATCCAGGACCAGCATGTTCCTGTGAGCAAGAAAAACAAGTTTGGCAAGTTTCGGGAACCTTGGATGTCAGGGGATATTGCGAGCCAAGTCAAAAAGGAAAAGGAAGCATTTGTAAGGGCTGTCAGGCTAGGAACAGATGAAGCACCTGAGGAATATAAAGACAGTAGGAAGGAACTTAAGCAAGAAGTTAGGAGGGCTAAAAAGGGACATGAAAAGTCATTGGCAAACAGGATTAAGGAAAATCCCAAGGCTTTTTATACATATATAAAGAGCAAGAGGGTAACCAGTGAAAGGGTTGGCCCACACAAGGACAGAGATGGGAATCTATGAGTGGAGAAAGAGGACATTGGCGAGGTGTTAAATGAGTACTTTGCATCGGTTTTCACCAAGGAGAAGGACTTGGTGGATGATGAGCCTAGGGAAGGGAGTGCAGATAGCCACAGTCATCTCATTACCAAAAAGGAGGAGGTGTTGGGTGTCTTGCAAAGCATTAAGGTAGATAAGTCCCCAGGGCCTGATGGGATCTACCCCAGAATACTGAAGGAGGCAAGGGAAGAAATTTCTGGGGCTTTGACAGAAATCTTTGCATCCTCATTGGCTACAAGTGAGGTCCCAGAGGACTGGAGAATAGCCAATGTTGTTCCTTTGTTTAAGAAGGATTCCAAGGATAATCCAGGAAAAAAATAAACCGGTGAGCCTTACGTCAGTGGTAGGGAAACTATTAGAGAGGATTCTTCGGGACAGGATTTGCTCCCATTTAGAATCAAATGAACTTATCAGCGAGAGACAGCATGGTTTTGTGAAGGGGAGGTCATGTTTTAATAATCTGATTGAGTTTTTTGAGGAAGTGACGAAGATGATTGATGAGGGAAGGGCGGTGGATGTTGTCTATATGGACTTTAGTAAAGCCTTTGACAAGGTCCCGCATGGCATACTGGTGCAAAAGGTGAAGTCACACGGGATCAGAGGTGAGTTGGAAAGATGGATACAGAACTGGCTTGGTGACAGAAGACAGAGGGTAACAGTGGATGGGTGTTTTTTCTGAATGGAGGGATGTGACTAGTGGTGTTCCACAAGGATCAGTGCTGGGACCTTTGCTGTTTGTAGTATATATAAATGATTTGGAGGAAACCTTAGCTGGTCTGATTAGTAAGTTTGCGGATGACACAAAGGTTGGTGGAGTTGTGGATAATGATGAGGATTTTCAGAGGATACGGCAGGATATTGATTGGTTGGAGACTTGGGCAGAGAAATGACAGATGGAGTTTAATCTGGACAAATGTGAGGTAATACATTTTGTAAGATCGAATGCAGGTGGGAGGTATACAGTAAATGACAGAACCCTTAGGAGTATTGACAGGCACAGAGATCTGGGCGTACAGGTCCACATGTCACTGAAAGTGGCAACGCAGGTGGATAAGGTAGTCAAAGCGGCAAATGGCATGCATGCCTTCATCGGTCGGGGCATAGAGTGTAAAAATTGGCAAGTCATGTTGCAGCTGTACAGAACCTTATTGCGTGCAATTCTGGTCGCCACACTACCAGAAGGGCGTGGAGGCTTTGGAGAGGGTACAGAGGAAGTTTACCAGGATGTTGCCTGGTCTGGAGGGCATTAGCTATGAGGAGAGGGTGGAAAACCCGGATTGTTTTCACTGGAACGATGGAGGTGGAGGGGCGTCATGATAGAGGTTTACAAAGTTATGAGCGGCATGGACAGAGTGGATAGTCAGAAGCGTTTTCCCAGAGTGGAAGAATCAGTTACTCGGGGACATAGGTTTAAAGTGCAAGGGGCAAAGTTTATTGGGGATGTGCGAGGCAAGTTTTTTTACACATAGGGTGCTGAGTGCCTGGGACTTGCTGCCAGTGGAGGTGGTGGAAGCATATACGATAGCGACATTTAAGAGACATCTTGACAAATATATGAATAGAAGGGAATAGAGGGATATGGGCCCCAGAGGTGCAGAAGGTGTTAGTTTCGGCAGGCATCAAGAACGGCGCAGGCGTGGAGGGCCGAATGCCCTGTTCCTTTGCTGTACTGTTCTTTGTTCAATTAAGAAAGGACTGACTGCAAATCACCAACAGAACAATTTTTATCCAATTATTAAAGGACAGACCGTAAATCACCTGCAGAACAATTTTTATCCAATTATTAAAGGACTGACTGCAAATCACCCACAGAACAATCACCATCTGAAGAACAGGGAACAGTCCATAAATCTCCTGTGAAACCATTTTGAGTTATATATTAAGGGAATGATCATTAATCTACATTGGAGCAGTCTCTGCACCTGTGATGACTGAGCGGTTCTCACCTGGTATGGTACTGAGCCCCACATAGTGATCAGGAAAATCCCAGGCTCCATTCCCAGCCTGTGCTGTGTGAGCTGCTTTTATCTGTTGTGATACTGAGCCCCACATATTGAACAGGAAGATCCCAGACTCCATCTCCCTCCTGTGTTGTGTAGTACTGAGCTCTGTGCTTTATGTGCTTACAAGCTCCATGACCCACCCCTGACCGATGCTGAGTTGGCCCGCTGCTCTATTGTATGTTATCAGGGGGTGATCCTACCTCACTGCAGAGTGTATCAAATGCTCGATCCTCAATCTCCTGCTTCAATACAGCCGCTCATCCAACTTGCTGATGCTTCATGTGGGGACAGGTACAGGACATTCTGCTCAGTCAGGAATTCCCAAACTAACTGCAAGACAGAGAGGCAGTAATTAGACCCACACAATGAGAGGTAAATAGCCAGTGTGATACTGGGTCACACACAGAGCAGGAAGATCCCAGGCTCCATCCCCAGCCTGTGCTGTACTTCCCCCCACTCGACCCTCTGTTCACTGTGGGTGATTTTACCTCACTGTGGTGTGTATGAAGACTCGATTTATCCATCTCCTGTATCACTGTCAGTGTGTCGGCCATCTTCAATGTGGGCGATTATGGAATGGAGCAGAATAATCTGTTCACTCAGGTACACACACAGACTGACTGCAAGAGAGAGAGGTGGGAATTAGATGGATATAATTAAAGGTATGAACCCAGTCTGGTACTGAGCTCCAAACAGAGCACAGGAAGACCCCAGGCTCTACCACCAGCCTGTGCTGTGTTTCTCCCTACTCTACGTACTGTTCACAGTGGGTGATTTTACCTCACTGTGGTGTATATGAAGACTCGATTTATCCATCGCCTTTATCACTGTCAGTGTGTCGTCAATGTCATAGAGTCAGAGTTATACAGCACAGAAACAGGCCCTTCGGCCCATCGTGTCTATTTCGGCCATTAGGCACCTATCTATTCTAATCCCATTTTCCAGCATTTGGTCGTAGTCTTGTATTCTATGGCGTTTCAAGTGGTCATCTAAATACTTAAATGTGAGTGTTTCTTCCTGTACCACCTTCTGGCAGTTCGTTGCAGATTCCAACCACCCTCTGGGTGAAAACATGTTTTCCTCAAATCCCCTTTAAACATCCTGCCCCTTACCTTAAATCTATGCCACCTGGTTATTGACCCCTCTAATAAGGGAAAAGATTTCTTCCTGTCTTACCTGTCAGTGTCTCTCATAATTTTGTATACCTCAATCATGCTCCCACTCAGTCTTCTGCACACTAAGGTAAACAACACAAGCCTTTTCAGTCTCTCTTCATAGCTGAAATGCTCCAGCCCAGGCAACCTCCTGGTGAATCTCCTCTGCACCCTCTCCAGTGCCATCACATCCTTCCTGTAGTATAGATTGCATTAGAGAAGGTGCAGATGAGATTCACCAGGATGTTGCCTGGCCTGGAGCATTTCAGCTATGTAGACAGACGGGATAAGCTCGGGTTGTTTTCCTTCCAGAAGATAAGTCTGAGTGGGGACATTATTGAGGTGTATGAGGGGCATTGATAGGATAGATAGGAAGAAACATTTTCCCATAGCGGAGGTGTCAATAACAAGGGGACATCGATTTAAGGTTAGGGGCAGGAGATACAAGGAGATTTGAGGCAAAGTGTTTTCACCCAGATGGTGGTTGCAATCTGAAAAACACTGCCTGAAGAGGTGGTCGAGGCAGGAACACTCAACATTTAAGAAGTATTTAGAAGAGCACTTGAAATGCCATAGTATACAAGGCTACAGGCCAAGTGCTGGAAAATGGGATTAGAATAGATAGGTGCTTGATGGCCGGCACAGACACAATGGGCCGAAAGGCCTGCTTCTGAGCTGAATAACTCCATCACTCTCTGACATTAATAAGGTAGAATTCATTTTGAACCCATATAACTACAAAATCTGACCACATTTTCTGTGAGAAATGATGATTTTAGGTTGTCGTGGAGCAGTCACTGATCGGTTCATTGGACACCTGATTTGCAAACAAAGGATTCCTGCTCTGAGACTCTCACCTTACAACATCATATTACTGACAGTCAGATAAACACAACAGTATCAATAGAACACGGTATATTAAAATAGAAATATGAAGGAGGGACAGACAGAACAAACAAATAATGCAATCCCTGTCACTTCAAACATCAAACTGTCTGATTGGACAACCCTGAGACATTGGTGACACTGAGACAGGTAAACTGACCTGTTTAACTGCATGGGTCATGGTCAATAATGGAAATTCAATTCCCTGCAGTGGGAAACAATTTCCTGCTTCTCAGAAAAACCTGCTTTTTAAAGATAATGTCTCACAAAATAGAACTTAATCCAACCGCATTCTTTATTAAGCTGAATAGTGGATAATAATTTATATCTGAGTTCGTGTCTGCAGGGAGAGCCCTTTCTCCTAGAACAGTGTCAGCTCAGTGTCAGGTACACAGATACAGAAATAGATTCTCATCTGTGTACCTGTGGCTCAAAGAGATTCCACAAATCACAGAAATGGAAATCACATCACCACAAATAAGACACTGTCCTCAGAGTAACTCGAGAGAATTCTCCATCATAGGTATCACCTCACATTTCTCTGTATGAAATTTCATCTGTCACGTGTCTGTTCATCCCACCAGCCTGTCTATATCCTCCTGAAGTCTCTCACTATCCTCTTCACAGTTCACAATAAATCTAAGTTATGTGTCATGTGTGAAAATTAACAATATGTCCTGCCTGGATCATTAATAACTGATCCTAACTGCACTATATATCTTCCTCCAGTCTAAATAACAGTTCATCACAACACTCTGTTTCCTCTCACTCAGCCCATTTCCTATCCTTTCTGTTTCTCCTTTTTATTCCATGGGCTACAGTTTTGCTGGTAATTCTATTACATGTCACTGAACCAAACACCTTTTGGGAATCAAGATACACCACATCAAACACATTCCCCTCAATAACCCTTCCTGAAACGAACAGCTCGAGCTTATCCAGCTGACCACACTTCATGTAAATGTGTTCAAAGACACAAGATGTACGGGAAATCTATACAGAGCGCAGGAAGATCCCAGCATCCATCCGCAGCCTGTGCTGAGTGAGCACAGGAAGATCCCAGGCTCCATCTCCAGCCTGTGCTGTGAACTATTCTGAGAAAGTGTGGCACTGAATACCAGACACAGAGCACAGGAAGATCCCGGGCTCCATCCCCAGCCTGAGCTAAGTGAGCTGCTCTCACATAATGTGGTACTGATCCCCATTCTCAGAGCACAGGAAGATCCCAGGCTCCATTCCTGGCCTCTGCTGAGTTAACACCCTGTTGTACCAATTGCTATCAGTGTGTGATCTTACCTCACTGTGGAGTGGATGGAAGGCTGGAGTTCTCCATCTCCTGCATCACCACCAGCAGTTCATCCAACGTGAGTGTGTGTGATGTGGGGAAAGGATCAGGACATTGTGATCAGTCAGGAACTCCCAGACCCACTGAAAGAGAGAGAGAGGCAGCAATTAGAACCACACAATGAGGGTTAAACACACGGTACGGTACTCAGTCCAATACAAAGCACAGGGAGATCCCAGACTCCATCAACAGCCTCTGATGAGTGAGCTGTTCTCAACCAATCTGGCACTGAGCCCCATCCACCGAGTACTGGAAGATCCCAAGCTCCATCCCTAGCCCTAGCTGTGTGTCTCCCTACTCTCCCCTCTGTTCACGGTGGGTGATTTTACCTCACAGTGGTGTGGAGGAAGACTCGATATATCCTTCTCAAGTATCAACGTCAGTGTGTCTGCAATGCCATAGAGTGAGAGTTATACAGCACAAAAACAGGCCCTTCAGCCCATCATGTCTGTGCTGGCCAACAGCACCTTTCTATTCTAATCCCATTTTTCCAGCACATGGCCTGTAGCCTTGTATACTATGGCGTTTCAAGTGCTCATCTAAATATTTCAATGCTGTTAGGGTTCCTGCCTCTACCCCACCCCCCCCCTTCAGGCAGTTTATTCCAGATTCCAACCACCCTCTGGGAGAAAAATATTTTCCTCAAACCCCCTTTAAACCTCCGGCCCCTTACCTTAAATCTATGTCCCCTGGTTATTGACCCCTCTGTGAAGGGAAAACGTTTCTGTCTATCTAACCTATCAAAGCCCCTCTTAATTTGGTTTTCCTCAATCATGTCCCCCCTCAGAGTTTTTGGCTTCACGGAAAACATCCCAGCCTTTTCAGTCCCTCTTCATCGCTGAAATGTTCCAGCGACGCAAAATCCTGGTGAATCTCCACTGGCCGTCAGCACTTTCTAGGGTCCTACCATCCATTGTATATTCTCTTGCCTTGTTAGTCCTCCCAAAATGCATCAACTCACACTTCTCAAGATTAAATTACATTTCCCACTGCTCCGCCCATCTTACCAGCCCATCAACATAGTCCTTTAATCTAAGGCTTTCCTCCTCACTATTGACGACACCACTAATTTTCGTGTCATCTGAGAACTTACTGATGATACCTCATACAATCACGTCCAAAATATTAATGTGCACTACAGCAGCAAGGGTCCCAGCACCGATCCTTGTGGTACACCACTGGTCACAGGCTTCCAATCGCACAAACACTCGCCCATTACCCTCTGCCTCCTGCCACAAAGCCATTTTTGGATTCAATTTGCCAAAATTACACTGGATCTCATGTGCTCTTACCTTCTTATCCAACCTCCCATGTGGGACCTTATCGAAAGCCTTACTGAAGTCCATGAAGACTACATCAACTACTTTACCCTCATCTACACATCTGGTCAACTCCTCGAAAAATTCAGATCAAGCTAGTCAAACACAATCTCCCCCTGACAAATCCATAGTGACTATCCCTGATTAATCCCTGCCTCTCCTCGTGGAGATTAATCCTGTCCCTCAGATTTTATTTCCAGTATTTCCCCAACCACTGATGTTAGACTCACTAACCTGTATTTACCTAGTTTATTCCTGCTACCCTTCTTAAATAATGGTACCACATTCGCTGCCCTCTAGTCCTCTGGTACCTCTCCTGTGGCCAAAGAGGGTTTGCAAATTTGTGTCAGAGGCCCTGCTATCACCTCCCTTGCCTCAGATAACAGCCTGGGATACATTTCATCTGAGCCTGGGGATTTATCCACTTTTAAGCCCGCAAAAACAGCGAATACCTACTCCCTTTCAATGCTAATATGTTCAGGTATATCACAATCCCCCTCGCTAATCTCAACACCGACATCATCCTTCTCCATATTGAACACAGATGAAAAGTAATAATTTAAAACCTCACCTATGTCCTCCGGTTCCACAAACAGATTCCCACTTTGGTTCCCTCATGGGATCTAATCTTTCCTTGGTTATCTTCTTGCCCTTGACATACTAATAAAACATCTTAGGATTTTCCTTTATCCTGCCTGCTAGTGTTTTTTCATGTCCCCTCCCCACTCTACGAATTACTTTTTGAAGTACCCTCCTGCACTTTCTATACTCCTCCAGTGCCTCTGCTGTTATCAGCGCTCTGAATCTGCCTTAAGCCTCCTATTTTTTCCTAATCAAATCCTCTATATCCCTTAACATCCAGGGTTCCCTGGGCCTGTTAGTCATACCCTTCACCTTAACGGGGACATGTTGACTCTGAACTCTCACTATTTCCTCTTTGAAAGACTCCCACTGATCCGATGTCGACTTTCATAGAACATAGAACAGAACAGCACAGTGCAGGCCCTTCGGCCCACGATGTTGTGACGAACCTTTAACCTACTCTAAGATCAAACTAATTACCTACCCTTCATTCTACTATCATCCATGTACCTATCCATGAGTCACTTAAATGTCCCCAATGTATCTGCTTCTACTACCACCGCTGGCAGCACATTCCTCGCACCCACCACTCTCTGTGTAAAGAACCTACCTCTGACATCTCCCCGAAACCGTCCTCCAATCACCTTAAAATTATGCCCCATGGTGATAGCCCTTTCCACCCTGGGAAAAATTCTCTGACTATCGACTCTATCTATGCCTCACATCATCTTGTACCCCTCTATCAAATCACCTCTCATCCTTCTTCGCTTCAATGAGAAAAGCCCTAGCTCCCTCAATCTTTCTTCATAAGACATGCCCTCCAGTCCAGGCAGCATCCTGGTAAATCTCCTCTGCACCCTCTCTAAAGCTTCCACATCCTTCCAATAATGAGGCGACCAGAACTGAACACAATATTCCAAGTGTGGTTGAACCAGGGCCTTCTAGAGCTGCAGCATAACCTCGCGGCTCTTAAACTTAATTCCCCTGTTAATGAAAGCCAACACACCATACACCTTCTTAACAACCCTATCAACTTGGGTGGCAAATTTGAGCGATCTATGGACATAGAACCCAAGATCCCTCTGTTCCTCCACACTACCAAGAATCCTGTCTTTATGTATTCTGCATTGAAATTCGACCTTCCAAAATGAATCATTTCACACTTTTCCAGGTTGAACTCCATCTGTCACTTCTCAGCCCAGCTCTGCATCCTGTCAATGTCCCGTGGCAACCTACAACAGCCTTCCACACTATCCAGAACTCCAGCAACCTTCGTGTCATCGGCAAACTTGCTAACCCAGCCTTCCACTTCCTCATCAAAGTAATTTATAAAAATCACAAAGAGCAGAGGTCCCAGAACAGATCCCTGCGGAACACCACTGTTCACCGAGCTCCATGCTGAATACTTTCCATCTACTACCACCCTCTGTCTTCTATGGGCCAGACAATGTTGTATCCAGACAGCCAACTTTCCCTGTATCCCATGCCTCCTTACTTATTGAATGAGCCTACCATGGGGAACTTTATGAAACGCTTCGCTAAAATCCATATAAACCACATCCACTGCTCTTCTTTCATCAATGTGTTTTGTCACATCTTCAAAGAATTCAATAAGGCTTGTGAGGCATGACCTGCCCCTCACAAAGCCATGCTGACTGTCTCTAATCAAACCATGCCTTTCCAAATAATCATAAATCCTGTCTCTCAGAATCCTCTCCAATAATTTGCCCACTACCAACGTAAGACTGACTGGTCAATAATTCCCAGGGTTATCCCTATTCCCTTTCTTGAACAAGGGAACAACATTTGCCACCCTCCAATTAACCGGTACTACTCCCGTGGACAGTGAAGACGCAAAGATCATCGCCAAAAGCGCAGCAATCTCCTCTCGCGCCTCCTGTAATATCCTTGGGTATATCCCGTCTGGCCCTGGGGACTTACCTGTCCTTATATCATTCAAAATTTCCAGCACATCCTCCCTCTTAACCTCAACCTGTTCTAGCATATCAGCCTGTTCCACGCTGTCCTCACAAACGACCAGATTCCTCTCACTTGTGAATACTGAGGCAAAGTATTCATTTAGGACCTCTGCGACCTCCTCCGACTCCAGGCACAAGTTCACTCCACTATCCCTGATCGGCCCTACCCTCACTCTGGCCATCATCTTGTTCCTCACATAAGTGTAGAACGCTCTGGGATTTTCCTTAATCTTACCCGCCAAGAATTTTTCATGTCCCCTTCTAGCTCTCCCAAGTCCATTCTTCAGTTCTTTCCTGGCTACCTTGTAACCCTCAAGAGCCCTGTCTGATCCTTGCTTCCTCAACCTTAAGTAAGCGTCCTTCTTCCTCTTGACTAGCTGTTCCACATCTCTTTTCATCCAAGGTTCCTTCACCCTACCATCCCTTGCCTGCCTCATCGGGGCAAACCTATCCAGCAGTCGCAGCAAGTGCTCCCTAAACAACCACTACATTTATGTCGTGCATTTCCCTGACAACATCTGTTCCCAATTTATGCTCCCCAGTTCCTGCCTTATAGCATTGTAATTTCCCCTCCCCCAATTAAATATTTTCCCATCGCGTCTGCTCGTGTCCCTCTCCATGACTATAGTAAACGTCAGGGAGTTGTGGTCACTATCACCAAAATGCTCCACCACCGAGAGTTCAGCCACCTGGCCTGGTTCGTTGCCAAGCACCAAATTCAACATGGTCTCCCCTCTAGTCGGCCTATCTACATATTGAGTCAGGAAACCTTCCTGGACACACCTGACAAAAACTGCTCCATCCAAACTATTTGCACTAAGGAGGTTCCAATTAATATTAGGGAAGTTGAAGTCACCCATGACAACAACCCTGTTAATTCTGCACCTTTCCAAAATCTGCCTCCCAATCTGTTCCTCCATGTCTCTGTTGCTATTGGGGGGTCTATAGAAAACTCCCAACAAAGTGACCGCTCCTTTCCTGTTTCTGACTTCCACCCATAATGACTCAGTCGACAAACCCTCCTCGACGACCTCCCTTTCTGCAGCTGTGATACTATCCCTGATTAGCAATGCCACTCCCCCACCTCTTTTACAACCCTCCCTATTCCTTTTGAAACATCCAAACCCCGGAACACCCAACATCCATTCCTGCCCCTGTGATATCCAAGTCTCCGTAATGGCCACAACATCGTAGCTCCAAGTACTGATCCATGCTCTAAGTTCATCACCCTTATCCCTGACACTTCCTGCGTTAAAATAGACACGTCAACCCATCATACTGGCTGCAAATTTGCCCTGTCAACTGTCTAACCTTCCTCACAGACTCTCTGCACTCTGTTCTCTGCCTGTTCGAGAGCTACCCCATCCACTGATCCGTAGCTCCGGTTCCCATCCCCCTGCCAAACTAGTTCAAACCCTCCCGAAGAGCTCTTGCAAACATCCTGCTCACGATATTGGTGCCCCTCCAGTTCAGATGCAACCCGTCCTTTTTGTACAGGTCCCACCGTCCCCAGAAGATATCCCAATGATCTACATATCTGAATCCCACCCTCCTGCACCAGTACTGTAGCCACGTGTTCAGCTGCCAATTGAATCTAAACTTCTATTAATACCAGCTGCAGTAGAATAAACACCCCGTCACACACCAGGAAAGAATCAATTCAATCCAGACCTCTATCAATACCAGCTGGAGTGGCACTGAGTCCCACTCACATACCAGGAAAGAGTCAATTCAATCCAGGCCTCAATCATTACCAGCTGGAGTGGCACTGAGACCCACTCACACACCACGAAAGAGCGAATTCAATCCAGACATCACATCTATCAATACCAGCTGGAGTGGCACTGAGTCCCACTCACACACCAGGAAAGAGCCAATTCAATCCAGACCGCTATCAATACCAGCTGGAGTGGCACTGAGCCCCACTCACACACCAGGAAGGAGCTAAATCAAGCCAGACCTCTATCAACACCAGCTGGAGTGGGACTGAGTCCCAATCACACACCAGAAGAAAGCAAACTCAATCCAGGCTTCTATTAACAGCAGCTGGAGTGGTACTGAGTCCCTATCACACACCAGAAAAGAGCCAAATCATTCCAGGCCTCCATTAATACCAGCTGCAGTGGGATGGAGTCCAACTCAAACACCAGGAAAGAGCCAATTCAATCCAGACCTCGATTAATACCAGCTGGAGATGTACTGAGTCCCACTCACACACCAGGAAAGAGCCAAATCAATCCAGACCTCTATCAACACAGGCTGGAGTGGGAGTGCGTCCCACTCACACACCAGAAGAAAGCCAACTCAATCCAGGCTTCTATTAACACCAGCTGGAGTGGTACTGAGCCACACTCACACACCAGAAAAGAGCCTAATCAATCCAGGCCTCTATTAACAGCAGCTGGAGTGGTACTGAGTCCCACAAAAACACGAGGAAAGAGCCAATTCGATCAAGAACTCTATCTATACCAGCTGGAGTGGGACTGAGTCCCACTCACATACCAGGAAAGAGTCAATTCAATCTAGGCCTCTATCAATACCTGCTGGAGTGGCACTGAGTCCCACTCACACACCAGGAAAGAGCCAATTCAATCCAGACCTCTATCAATACCAGCTGGAGTTGTACTGAGTCCCACCCACATACCAGGAAAGAACCAATTCAATCCAGGCCTCGATTAATACCAGCTGGAGTTGTACTGAGTCCCACACACACACCAGGAAAGAGCAACTTCAATCACAGACCTCCATTAATACCAGCTGGAGTGGTACTGAGTCCCACTCACACACCAGGAAAGAGCCAATTCAATCCAGGGCTCTATTAATACCAGCTGGATTAGGACTGAGTCCCATTCAGACAACAGTAAAGAGACAATTCAATCCAGACCTCTATGAATACCAGCTGGAGTGGTACTGAACACCACTCACGCACCAGGAAAGAGCCAATTCAATCCAGGGCTCTATTAATACCAACTGGAGTCGTACTGAGTCCCACTCACACACCACGAATGCGCCAATTCAATCCATGCTTCTATTAATACCAGCTGGAGTGGTACTGAGACCCACTCACACACCAGGAAAGAGCCACTTCAATCCAGACCTCTATTAATACCAGCTGGAGTGGTACTGAGACCCACTCACACACCAGGCAAGAGCCACTTCAATCCAGACCTCGATTAATACCAGCTGGAGTGGTACTGAGCCCCAGTCACACACCACGAAAGAGCCAAATCAATCCAGGCCTCTTTTAACACCAGCTGGAGTGGTACTGAAGCCCACTTAAACACGAAGAAAGAGCCAATTCAATCCAGGCCTCGATTAATACCAGCTTGTCTTGTACTGAGTCCCATTCACACACCAGGAAAGAGCCAATTCAATCCAGACCTCTTTTAATACCAGCTGGAGTGGTACTGAGTCCCACTCACGCACCAGGAAGAGCCACTTCAATCCAGACCTCTATTAATACCAGCTGGAGTGGTACTGAGTCCCACTCACACACCAGGAAAGAGGCAATTCAATCCCGGGCTCTATTAATACCAGCTGGAGTGGTACTGAGACCCACTCACACACCAGGAAAGAGCCAATTCAATCCAGACCTCTATTAATACCAGCTGGTTTGGTACTGAGTCCCACTCACACACCAGGAGGAGCCACTTCAATCCAGACCTCGATTAATACCAGCTGGAGTGGTACTGAGCCCCAGTCACACACCACGAAAGAGCCAAATCAATCCAGGCCTCTTTTAACACCAGCTGGAGTGGTACTGAAGCCCACTTAAACACGAAGAAAGAGCCAATTCAATCCAGGCCTCGATTAATACCAGCTTGTCTTGTACTGAGTCCCATTCACACACCAGGAAAGAGCCAATTCAATCCAGACCTCTTTTAATACCAGCTGGAGTGGTACTGAGTCCCACTCACGCACCAGGAAGAGCCACTTCAATCCAGACCTCTATTAATACCAGCTGGAGTGGTACTGAGTCCCACTCACACACCAGGAAAGAGGCAATTCAATCCCGGGCTCTATTAATACCAGCTGGAGTGGTACTGAGACCCACTCACACACCAGGAAAGAGCCAATTCAATCCAGACCTCTATTAATACCAGCTGGTTTGGTACTGAGTCCCACTCACACACCAGGAGGAGCCACTTCAATCCAGACCTCGATTAATACCAGCTGGAGTGGTACTGAATCCCACTCACACACCAGGAAAGAGCCAATTCAATCCAGGGCTCAATGAACATCAGCTGGAATGGTACTGAGTCCCACTCACACACCAGGATAGAGCCAATTCAATCCCGGGCTCCATGGATATCAGCTGGAGTAGTACTGAGTCCCACTCACACACCAGGAAAGAGCCAATTCAATCCCGGGCTCTATTAATACCAGCTGGAGTAGTACTGAGTCCCACTCACACACCACAAATGTGCCAATTCAATCCAGACCACTATTAATACCAGCTGCAGTGGGACTGAAGCACAGTCACATACCAGGAAAGAGCCTCATCAATCCAGACCTCTATTAATACCAGCTGGAGTGGTACTGAGTCCCACTCAAAGACCAGGAAAGTGCCAGGTCAATCCAGACCTGTATTAATATCAACTGGAGTGGAACTGAGTCCCACTCACACATCAGGAAAGAACTACTTCAATCCAAACCTCTATTGATACCATCTGGAGTGGTACTGAGTCCCACTCACACCAGAAAAGAGCCACTTCAATCCAGACATCTATTAACACCAGCTGGAGTGGTACTGAGTCCCACTCACACACCAGGAAAGAGCCACTTCAATCCAGACCTCTATTGATACCATCTGGATTGGTACTGAGTCCCACTCACACACCAGGAAAGAGCCACTATAATCCAGACCTCTATTGATACCATCTGGAGTGGTACTGAGTCCCACTCACACACCAGGAAAGAGCCACGTTAATCCAGACCTCTATTAATACCAGCTGGAGTTGTACTGAGTCCCACTCACACATCAGGAAAGAGCCACTGTAATCCAGACCTCTATTAATACCATCTGGAGTAGAATTAACTCCCACTCACACACCAGAAGAAAGCCACATCAATCCAGGCTTCCATTAATACCAGCTGAAGTGGGACCGAGTCCCACTCACACACCAGGATAGTGCCAATTCAATCCAGACATCTATTAATTCCAGCTGGAGTGGTACTGAGCCCCACTCACACACCAGGAAAGAGCCAATTCAATCCAGGTCTCTATAAATACCAGCTGGTGTGGTACTGAGTCCTACTCACACACCACGAAAGTATCAATTCAATCCAGGTCTCTATTAATACCAGTTTGAGTTGTACTGAGTCCCACTCACACCCAGGAAAGAGGCAATTCAATGCAGGTCTCTATTAATAATAGGTGGAGTGGTACTGAGACCCAATCACACACCAGGTAAGAGCCAATTCAATCCAGGCCTCGATTAATACCAGCTGCAGTGGCAATGATCCCCACTCACGCACAAGGAAGGAGCCCATTCAATCCAGGCCTCTATTAATACCAGCTTCAATGGTTCTGAGTCCCACTCACAGACCAGGAAAGAGGCAATTCAATCCAGGTCTCTATTAATACCAGCTGGAGTAGTACTGAGACCCACTCACACATCATGTAAGAGCCAATTCAATACAGGCCCCTATTAATAACGGCTGGAGTAGGACTGAGCCCCACGCACAGACCAGGAAAGAGCCAAATCAAGCCAGGCCTCTATTAATACCAGCTAGAGTGGTACTGAGCCCCACTCACGCACCAGGAAAGGGGTAATTCAATCCAGGTCTCTGTTAATACCAGCTGGAGTGGTACTGAGTCCCACTCACACACCAGGAAAGAGCCAATTCAAACCAGGTTTCTATTAGTACCAGCTGGAGTGGTCCTGAGTCCGACTCACACACCAGGAAAGAGGCAAATCAATACAGACCTCTATTAATAGCAGCTGGATTGGTACTGAGTCCGAATCACAGACCACGAATGAGGCAATTCAATCCAGAGCTCTTATTAATAACAGCTAGAGTAATACTGAGCCCCACCCACACACCAGGAAACAGCCAATTCAATCCAGGCCTCTAATAATACCAGCTGCAGTGGTTCTCAGTCCCACTCACGCACAAGGAAAGAGCCAATTCAAACCAGGTTTCTATTAGTACCAGCTGGAGTGGTCCTGAGTCCGACTCACACACCAGGAAGGAGCCAATTCAATCCAGATCTCTATTAATACCAGCTGGAGTGGTACTGAGTCCCACTCTCACACCAGGAAAGAGCCAATTCAATCCAGACCTCTATTAATACCAGCTGGAGTGGTACTGAAATACACTCACTCACCAGGAAAGAGCCAATTCAATCCAGGCCTCTATTAATACCAGATGGAGTGGTACTGAGTCCCACTCACACACCAGGAAAGAGCCAAATCAATCCAGGCCTCTAATAATACCAGCTGGAGTGGTACTGAGCCCCACTCTCACACCAGGAAAGAGCCAATTCAATCCAGACCTCTATTAATACCAGCTGGAGTGGTACTGAAATACACTCACTCACCAGGAAAGAGCCAATTCAATCCAGGCCTCTATTAATACCAGATGGAGTGGTACTGAGTCCCACTCACACACCAGGAAAGAGCCAAATCAATCCAGGCCTCTAATAATACCAGCTGGAGTGGTACTGAGCCCCACTCACACACCAGGAAATAGCCAATTCAATCCAGGCCTCTATTAATACCAGCTGGAGTGGAACTGAGTCCCACTCACATGCCGATAAAGAGGCAATTCAATCCAGGCTTCTATTAAAACCAGCTGGATTGGGTCTGAAGCCCACTGAAACACCAGGAAAGAGCCAATTCTATCCAGACCTCTATTAAAACCAGACGGAGTGGTACTGAGTCCCACTCTAACACCAGGACAGAGCCAATTCAAACCAGGTTTCTATTAATACCAGCTGGAGTGGTACTGCGTACCACTCACACACCAGGAAAGAGGCAATTCAATCAAGCTCTCTAATCATACCAGCTGGAGTGGGACTGAGTCCCACTCACACACTGGGAAAGAGCCAATTCATTCCGGGCCTCTATTAATACCAGCTGGAGTGGTACTGAGTCCCACTCAGACGCCAGGAAAGAGGCAAATCAATCCAGGCTTCTATTAAAAACAGCTGGATTGGGTCTGAGACCAACTGAAACACCAGGAAAGAGGCAATTCAATCCAGGCCTCTATTAATACCAGCTGGAGTGGAACTGAGGCAAACTCACATCCAAGGAAAGAGCCACTTCAATCCAGACCTCTATTGATACCAGCTGGAGTGGTACTGAGTCCCACCCACATACCAGGAAAGATTCAATTCAATCCAAGCTTCTATAAATACCAGCTGGAGTGGCACTTAGTCCCACTCACACACCAGGAAAGAGCCACTTCAATCCCGACCTCTATTAATACCAGCTGGAGTGGTACTGTGTCCCACTCACACACCAGGAAAGAGCCAATTCAATCCATACCTCTATTAATACCAGCTGGAGTGGTACTGAGTCCCACTCACACACCAGGAAAGAGCCAATTCAATCCCGGGCTCTATTAATACCAGCTGGAGTGGTACTGTGTCCCACTCACACACCAGGAAAGAGCCAATTCAATCCAGACCTCTATTAATGCCAGCTGGTTTGGTACTGAGTCCCACTCACACACCAGGAAGAGCCACTTCAATCCAGACCTCTATTAATACCAGCTGGTGTGGTACTGAGTCCCACGCACACACCAGGAAAGAGCCAATTCAATCCAGGGCTCCATGAATATCAGCTGGAGTAGTGCTGAGTCCCACTCACACACCAGGAAAGAGCCAATTCAATCCCGGGCTCTATGAATATCAGCTGGAGTAGTACTGAGTCCCACCGACACACCAGGAAAGAGCCAATTCAATCCCGGGCTCTATTAATACCAGCTGGAGTAGTACTGAGTCCCACTCACACACAACAAAAGTGCCAATTCTATCCAGGCCTCTATTAATACCAACTGGAGTGGGCCTGAGGCACAGTCACATACCAGGAAAGAGCCACATCAATCCAGACCGCTATTAATACCAGCTGGAGTGGTACTGAGTCCCACTCACACACCAGGAAAGAGCCAATTCAATCCATGTCTCTATTAATACCAGCTGGAGTGGTACTGAGACCGACTCACACACCACGAAAGAGGCAATTCAATCCAGAGCTCTTATTAGTACCAGCTTGAGTAATACTGAGCCCCACCCACACACTAGGAAAGAGCCAATTCAATCCAGGCCTCTAATAATACCAGCTGCAGTGGTTCTGAGTCCCACTCACGCACCAGGAAAGAGCCAAATCAATCCAGACCTCTATTAGAACCAGCTGGAGTGGTACTGAAATCCACTCACACACCAGGAAAGAGCCAATTCAATCCAGGCCTCTATTAATACCAGCTGGAGTGGTACTGAGTCCCACTCACACACCATGAAAGAGCCAATTCAATCCAGGGCTCTATTAATACCTGCTGGATTAGTACTGAGTCCCATTCAGACAACAGGAAAGAGCCAATTCAATCCAGGGCTCTATTTATACCAGCTGGAGTGGTACTGAGTCCCACTCACATACCAGGAAAGAGTCAATTAAATCCTAACTTCTATCAATACCAGCTGGAGTGGCACTGAGACCCACTCACACAACAGGAAAGAGCCAATTCAACCCAGACCTCTATAAATACCAGCTGGAGCGGCACTGAGTACCACTCACATATCAGGAAAGCGCCAGTTCAATCTAGGCCTCGATAAATACCAGCTGGAGTGGTACTGAGCCCCACTCACACACCACAAAAGAGCCAAATCAATCCAGGCATCTATTAACACCAGTTGGAGTGGTACTGAGCCCCACTTAAACACGAGGAAAGAGCCAATTCAATCCAGGCCGCGATTAATACCAGCTTGTGTTGTACTGAGTCCCACTCACACACCAGGAAAGAGGCAATTCAATCCAGACCTCTTTTAATACCAGCTGGAGTGGTACTGTGTCCCACTCACACAACAGGAAAGAGCCAATTCAATCCAGACCTCTATTAATACCAGCTGGAGTGGTACTGAATCCCACTCACACACCAGAAAACAGCCAATTCAATCCCGGGCTCTATTAATACCAGCTGGAGTGGTACTGTGTCCCAGTCACACACCAGGAAAGAGCCAATTCAATCCAGACCTCTATTCATGCCAGCTGGTTTGGTACTGAGTCCCACTCACATACCAGGAAGAGCCACTTCAATCCAGACCTCTATTAATACCAGCTGGAGTGGTACTGAGTCCCACTCACACACCAGGAAAGAGCCAATTCAATCCAGGGCTCCATGAATATCAGCTGGAGTAGTACTGAGTCCCACTCTAACACCAGGAAAGAGCCAATTCAATCCAGACCTCTATTCATGCCAGCTGGTTTGGTACTGAGCCCCACTCACACACCACAAAAGAGCCAAATCAATCCAGGCATCTATTAACACCAGCTGGAGTGGATCTGAGTCCCACTCACACATCAGGAAAGAGCTACTTCAATCCAGACCTCTATTGATACCATCTGGAGTGGTACTGAGTCCCACTCACACCAGAAAAGAGCCACTTCAATCCAGACATCTATTAATACCAGCTGGAGTGGTACTGAGTCCCACTCACACACCAGGAAAGAGCCACTTCAATCCAGACCTCTATTAATATCAGCTGGAGTGGTACTGAGTCCCACTCACACACCAGGAAAGAGGCAATTCAATCCAGACCTCTTTTAATACCAGCTGGAGTGGTACTGTGTCCCACTCACACAACAGGAAAGAGCCAATTCAATCCAGACCTCTATTAATACCAGCTGGAGTGGTACTGTGTCCCACTCACACACCAGGAAAGAGCCAATTCAATCCAGACCTCTATTCATGCCAGCTGGTTTGGTACTGAGTCCCACTCACATACCAGGAAGAGCCACTTCAATCCAGACCTCTATTAATACCAGCTGGAGTGGTACTGAGTCCCACTCACACACAAGGAAAGAGCCAATTCAATCCAGGGCTCCATGAATATCAGCTGGAGTAGTACTGAGTCCCACTCACACACCAGGAAAGAGCCAATTCAATCCCGGGCTCCATGGATACCAGCTGGAGTGGTACTGAGCCCCACTCACGCACTAGGAAAGGGATAATTCAATCCAGGTCTCTATTAATACCAGCTGGAGTGGTACTGAGTCCCACTCACACACCAGGAAAGAGCCAATTCAAACCAGGTTTCTATTAGTACCAGCTGGAGTGGTCCTGAGTCCGACTCACACACCAGGAAAGAGGCAAATCAATACAGGTGTCTATTAATAGCTGCTGGATTGGTACTGAGTTCCACTCACACACCAGGAAGGAGCCAATTCAATCCAGACCTGTATTAATACCAGCTGGAGTGGTACTGAGTCCCACTCACTCACCACGAAAGAGGCAATTCAATCCAGAGCTCTTATTAATACCAGCTGGAGTGGTACTGAGACCGACTCGCACACCACGAAAGAGGCAATTCAATCCAGAGCTCTTATTAATACCAGCTGGAGTGGTACTGAGACCGACTCACACACCACGAAAGAGGCAATTCAATCCAGAGCTCTTATTAATACCAGCTTGAGTAATACTGAGTCCCACTCACACACCAGGAAAGAGCCAATTCAATCCAGGGCTCTAATAATACCAGCTGCAGTGGTACTGAGCCCCACTTACACACCAGGAAAGAGCCAATTCAATCCAGGCCTCTATTAATACCAGCTGGAGTGGTACTGAGTCCCACTCACACACCAGGAAAGAGCAAATTCAATCCAGGCCTCTATTAATACCAGCTGGAGTGGTACTGAGTCCCACTCACATGCCGGGAAAGAGGCAATTCAATCCAAGCTTCTATTAAAACCAACTGGATTGGGTCTGAAAGCCACTGAAACAACTGGAAAGAGCCAATTCTATCCACACCTCTATTAATACCAGATGGAGTGGTACTGAGTCCCACTGTAACACCAGGACAGAGCCAATTCAAACCAGGTTTCTATTAATACCAGCTGGAGTGGTACTGTGTACCACTCACACACCAGGAAAGAGGCAATTCAATCCAGGTCTCTAATCATACCAGCTGGAGTGGGACTGAGTCCCACTCGCAGAGCAGGAAAGAGCCAATTCAATCCGGGCCTCTATTAATACCAGCTGGAGTGGTACTGACTCCTACACGCACGCCAGGAAAGAGGCAATTCAATCCAGGCTTCTATTAAAAACAGCTGGATTGGGTCTGAGACCCACTGAAAAACCAGGAAAGTGCCAATTCTATCCAGACCTCTATTAATACCAGATGGAGTGGTACTGAGTCCCACTCTAACACCAGGACAGAGCCCATTCAAACCAGGTTTCTACTAATGCCAGCTGGAGTGGTACTGAGTACCACTCACAAACCAGGAAAGAGGCAATTCAATCCAGGTCACTATTCATACCAGCTGGAGTCGGACTGAGTCCCACTCACACCCCAGGAAAGTGGCAATTCAATGCAGACCTCTATTAATACCAGCTGGAGTGGTACTGAGCCCCACTCACACAGCAGGAAAGTGCTAATTCAATCCATACCTCTATTAATACCAGATGGAGTGGCACTGAGTTCCACTCTCACACCAGGACAGAGCCAATTCAAACCAGGTTGCTATTAATACCAGATGGAGTTGTACTGAGTCCCACTCTCACACCAGGACAGAGCCAATTCAAACCAGGTTTCGACTAATACCCGATAGAGTGGTACTGAGTCCCAATCTCACACCAGGAAAGAGCCAATTCAAACCAGGTTTCTATTTATACAAGCTGGAGTGGTACTGAGTCCCACTCACACATCAGGAAAGAGCCAATTCAATCCAGGCCTCTATTAATACCAGCTGGAGTGGTACTGAGTCCCACTCACATGCCGGGAAAGAGGCAATTCAATCCAGGCTTCTATTAAAACCAGCTGGATTGGGTCTGAAACCCACTGAAACACCAGGAAAGAGCCAATTCTATCCAGACCTCTATTAATACCAGATGGAGTGGCACTGAGTCCCACTCTAACACCAGGACAGAGCCAATTCAAACCAGGTATCTATTAATACCAGCTGGAGTGGTACTGAGTCCCACTCACAAACCAGGAAAGAGCCAATTCAATCCCGGGCTCTATTAATACCAGCTGGAGTAGTACTGAGTCCCACTCACACACCACAAAAGTGCCAATTCAATCCAGGCCTCTATTAATACCAGCTGGAGTGGGACTGAGGCACAGTCACATACCAGGAAAGAGCCACATCAATCCAGACCGCTATTAATACCAGCTGGAGTGGTACTGAGTCCCACGCACACACCAGGAAAGAGCCACTTCTATCCAGACCTGTATTACTACCAGCTGGAGTGGATCTGAGTCCCACTCACACATCAGGAAAGAGCTACTTCAATCCAGACCTCTATTGATACCATCTGGAGTGGTACTGAGTCCCACTCACACCAGAAAAGAGCCACTTCAATCCAGACATCTATTAATACCAGCTGGAGTGGTACTGAGTCCCATTCACACACCAGGAAAGAGCCACTTCAATCCAGACCTCTATTAATATCAGCTGGAGTGGTACTGAGTCCCACTCACACACCAGGAAAGAGCCACTTCAATCCAGACCTCTATTGATACCATCTGGAGTGGGACTGAGTCCCACTCACACATCAGGAAAGAGCCACTATAATCCAGACATCTATTAATACCAGCTGGAGTAGAATTAACTCCCACTCACACACCAGAAGAAAGCTAACTCAATCCAGGCTTCCATTAATACCAGCTGAAGTGGGACTGAGTCCCACTCACACACCAGGAAAGTGCCAATTCAGTCCAGACATCTATTAATACCAGCTGGAGTGGTACTGAGCCCCACGTACACACCAAGAAAGAGCCAATTCAATCCAGACCTCTTATGAACACCAGCTGCAGTAGTACTGAGCCCCAATCACATACCAGGAAAGTGCAAATTCAATCCAGGCCTCTATTAATTCCAGCTGGAGTGGTACTGAGTCCCACTCTCACACCAGGACAGAGCCAATTCAAACCAGGTTTCGACTAATACCAGATAGAGTGGTACTGAGTCCCAATCTCACAGCAGGAAAGAGCCAATTCAAACCAGGTTTCTATTTATACCAGCTGGAGTGGTACTGAGTCCCACTCACACACCAGGAAAGAGGCAATTCAATCCAGGTCTCTATTCATACCAGCTGGAGTGGTACTGAGTCCCACTCACACACCAGGAAAGAGCCAATTCAATCCAGGCCTCGATTAATACCAGCTGCAGTGGCACTGATCCCCACTCACGCACAAGGAAAGAGCCCATTCAATCCAGGTCTCTATTAATACCAGCAGGAGTGGTACTGAGTCCCACTCACACACCAGGGAAGAGGCAATTAAATCCAGGTCTCTATTAATACCAGCTGGAGTGGTACTGAGACCCACTCACACATCATGAAAAAGACAATTCAATACAGGCCCCTATTAATAACGGCTGGAGTAGGACTGAGCCCCACGCACACACCAGGAAAGAGCCAAATCAAGCCAGACATCTATTAATACGAGCTGGAGTGGTACTGAGTCACACTCACACACCAGGAAAGTGCCAACTGAAACCAAATTTCTATTATTACCAGCTGGAGTGTTAATGAGTCCCACTCACAGGCCAGAAAAGTGGCAATTCAATCCTGGTCTCTATTAATACCAGCTGGATTGGGTCTGAGTCAAACTGAAACACCAGCAAAGAGCCAATACCATCCAGGCATCTATTAATACCAGCTGGAGTGGTACTGAGTCCCACTCACACACCATGAAAGAGCCAATTCAATCCAGGTCTCTATTAATACCAGCTGCAGTGGTACTGATCCCCACTCACACACCAGGAAAGAGCCAATTCAATCCAGACCTCTATTAATACCAGCTGGAGTGACACTGAGCCCCACTCACACACTAGGAAAAGGCCAATTCAATCCAGACCTCTATTAATACCAGCTGGAGTGGTACTGAGCCCCACTCACGCACTAGGAAAGGGTTAATTCAATCCAGGTCTCTATTAATACCAGCTGGTGTGGTACTGAGTCCCACTCACACACCAGGAAAGAGCCAATTCAAACCAGGTTTCCATTAGTACCAGCTGGAGTGGTCCTGTGTCCGACTCACACACCAGGAAAGAGGCAAATCAATACAGGTGTCTATTAATAGCTGCTGGATTGGTACTGAGTTCCACTCACACACCAGGAAGGAGCCAGTTCAATCCAGACCTCTATTAATACCAGCTGGAGTGGTACTGAGACCGACTCACACACCACGAAAGAGGCAATTCAATCCAGAGCTCTTATTAATACCAGCTGGAGTGGTACTGAGTCCCACTCACACACCAGGAAAGAGCCAATTCAATCCAGGCCTCTATTAATACCAGCTGGAGTGGTACTGAGTCCCACTCACACACCAGGAAAGAGCAAATTCAATCCAGGCCTCTATTAATACCAGCTGGAATGGTACTGAGTCCCACTCACATGCCTGGAAAGAGGCAATTCAATCCAGGCTTCTATTAAAACCAACTGGATTGGGTCTGAAACCCACTGAAACAACTGGAAAGAGTCAATTCTATCCAGACCTCTATTAATACCAGTTGGAGTGGTACTGAGTCCCACTCTAACACCAGGACAGAGCCAATTCAAACCAGGTTTCTATTAATACCAGCTGGAGTGGTACTGTGTACCACTCACACACCAGGAAAGAGGCAATTCAATCCAGGTCTCTAATCATACCAGCTGGAGTGGGACTGAGTCCCACTCGCAGAGCAGGAAAGAGCCAATTCAATCCGGGCCTCTATTAATACCAGCTGGAGTGGTACTGACTCCCACTCACACGCCAGGAAAGAGGCAATTCAATCCAGGCTTCTATTAAAAACAGCTAGATTGGGTCTGAGACCCACTGAAAAACCAGTAAAGAGCCAATTCTATCCAGACCTCTATTAATACCAGATGGAGTGGTACTGAGTCCCACTCTAACACCAGGACAGAGCCCATTCAAACCAGGTTTCTATTAATACCAGCTGGAGTGGTACTGAGTACCACTCACACACCAGGAAACAGGCAATTCTATCCAGATAACTATTCATACCAGCTGGAGTCGGACTGAGTCCCACTCACAGACCAGGAAAGAGCCAATTCAATCCAAACCTCTATTAATACCAGCTGGAGTGATACCGAGTCCCACGCACACCCCAGGAAAGATGCAATTCAATGCAGACCTCTATTAATACCAGATGGAGTGGTACTGAGCCCCACTCACACACCAGGAAAGTGCTAATTCAATCCAGACATCTATTAATATCAGCTGGAGTGACACTGAGCCCCACTCACACACCAGGAAAGTGCCAATTCAATCCATACCTCTATTAATACCAGATGGAGTGGCACTGAGTTCCACTCTCACACCAGAACAGAGCCAATTCAAACCAGGTTTCTACTAATACCAGATAGAGTGGTACTGAGTCCCAATCTCACACCAGGAAAGAGCCAATTCAAACCAGGTTTCTATTTATACCAGCTGGAGTGGTACTGAGTCCCACTCACACACCAGAAAGAGCCAATTCAATCCAGGCCTCTATTAATACCAGCTGGAGTGGTACTGAGTCCCACTCACATGCCGGGAAAGAGGCAATTCAATCCAGATCACTATTCATACCAGCTGGAGTCGGACTGAATCCCACTCACAGACCAGGAAAGAGCCAATTCAATCCAGACCTCTATTAATACCAGCTGGAGTGATACCGAGTCCCACTCACACCCCAGGAAAGATGCAATTCAATGCAGACCTCTATTAATACCAGATGTAGTGGTACTGAGTTCCACTCACTCACCAGGAAAGTGCTAATTCAATCCAGACATCTATTAATATCAGCTGGAGTGACACTGAGCCCCACTCACACACCAGGAAAGTGCCAATTCAATCCATACCTCTATTAATACCAGATGGAGTGGCACTGAGTTCCACTCTCACACCAGGACAGAGCCAATTCAAACCAGGTTTCTACTCATACCAGATAGAGTGGTACCGAGTCCCACTCACACACCAGGAAATAGCCAATTCAATCCAGGCATCTATTCATACCAGCTGGAGTGGTACTGAGTCCCACTCACATGCCGGGAAAGAGGCAATTCAATCCAGGCTTCTATTAAAACCAGCTGGATTGGGTCTGAAACCCACTGAAACCCCAGGAAAGAGCCAATTCTGTCCAGACCTCTATTAATACCAGATGGAGTGGCACTGAGTCCCACTCTAACACCAGGACAGAGCCAATTCAAACCAGGTATCTATTAATACCAGCTGGAGTGGTACTGAGTACCACTCACAGACCAGGAAAGAGCCAATTCAATCCGGGCCTCTATTATTACCAGCTGGAGTGGTACTGAGTCCCACTCACATGCCAGGAAAGAGGCAATTCAATCCAGGCTTCTATTAAAAACAGCTGGATTGGGTCTGAGACCCACTGAAACACCAGGAAAGAGCCAATTCTATCCAGAGCTCTATTAATACCAGATGGAGTGGTACTGAGCCCCACTCTAACACCAGGACAGAGCCCATTCAAACCAGGTTTCTATTAATACCAGCTGGAGTGGTGCTGAGTACCACTCACACACCTGGAAAGAGGCAATTCAATCCAGTTCTCTATTCATTCCAGCTGGAGTTGGACTGAGTCCCACTCACAGACCAGGAAAGAGCCAATTCAATCCAGACCTCTATTAATACCAGCTGGAGTGGTACCGAGTCCCACTCACACCCCAGGAAAGAGGCAATTCAATGCAGACCTCTATTAATACCATCTGGAGTGGTACTGAGCCCCACTCACACACCAGGAAAGTGCTAATTCAATCCAGACATCTATTAATATCAGCTGGAGTGACACTGAGCCCCACTCGCACACCAGGAAAGTGCCAATTCAAACCAGAGCTCTATTAATACCAGATGGAGTGGCACTGAGTTCCACCCTCACATCAGGACAGAGCCAATTCAAACCAGGTTTCTACTAATACCAAATTGAGGTCTACTGAGTCTCACTCTCACACCAGGAAAGAGCCAATTCAAACCAGGTTTCTACTTATACCAGCTGGAGTGGTACTGAGTCCCACTCACACACCAGGAAAGAGGCAGTTCAATCCAGGTCTCTATTAATACCAGCTGGAGTGGTACTGAGCCCCACTCACACACCAGGAAAGAGACAATTCAATCCAGTTCTCTATTAATACCAGCTGCAGTGGTACTGATCCCCACTCAAACACCTCGATAGAGCCAATTCAATCCAGGCCTCTATTTAGAGCGACTGGAGTGGGACTGAGTCCCACTCACGCATCATGAAAGAGCCAATTCAATCCAGGCCTCTATTAACACCAGCTGGAGTAGTACTGAGCCCCACTCACATACCAGGAAAGTGACAAATCAATCCAGATCTCTATTAATACCAGCTGGAATGTTACTGAGTCTCACTCACCAACCAGAAAAGCACCAATTCAATTCCGACCTCTATGAAAACAAGCTGGACTGGTACTGAGTCTCACTCACAAACCAGGAAAGAGCCAATTCAATTCAGGCCTCTATTAATACGAGCTGGAGTGGTACTGAGTCCCACTCACACACCAGGAAAGAGCCAATGCAATCCAGATCTCTGTTAATACCAGCTGGAGTGGCACTGAGCCCCACTCACACACCAGGAAGTAGCAAAATCAATCCAGGCTAATTTAATACTAGCTGGAGTGGGACTGCGCCCCACTCACACACCAGGAAAGAGCCAATTAAATCCAGGTCTCTATTAATACCAGCTGGAGTGGTACTGAGTCCAACTTACACACCACGAAAGAGGCAATTCAATCCAGGACTCTATTAATACCAGCTTGAGTGGTACTGAGTCCCACTCACACACCACGAAAGAGGTAATTCAATCCAGGCCTCTATTAATACTAGGTAGAGTGATACTGAGCCCCACTGAGCAGGGGGAAGAGGAGCAGAGCATTAGTCATTGGGGACTCTATAGTTAGGGGAACAGATAGGAGGTTCTGTGGGAACGAGAGAGACTCACGGTTGGTATGTTGCCTCCCAGGTGCCAGGGTTCGTGATGTCTCGGATCGTGTTTTTGGGATCCTTAAGGGGGAGGGGGAGCAGCCGCAAGTCGTGGTCCACATAGGCACCAACGACATAGGTAGGAAGAGAGATGGGGATTTAAGACATAAATTCAGGGAGCTCGGGTGGAAGCTTAGAGCGAGAACAAACAGAGTTGTTATATCTGTGTTGTTGCCCGTGCCACGTGATAGCGAAGCGAGGAATAGGGAGAGCGAGGAGTTGAACACGTGGCTGCACGGATGGTGCAGGATGGAGGTTTTGGTTTCCTGCATATCTGGGGCTCTTTCTGGGGTAGGTGGGACCTCTACAAACAGGATGGTCTTCACCTGAACCAGAGGGGTACCAATATCCTGGGGGGGAGATTTGCTAGTGCTCTTCGGGGGTGTTTAAACTAATTCAGCATGGGGATGGGAACCTAAATTGTAGTTCCAGTGTACAGGATGTTGAGAGTAGTGAGGTCAGGGATAAGGTTACAAGGACACAAGAGGGCACTGGCAAGCAAGAACTTGGTTTAAAGTGTGTCTACTTCAACGCCAGGAGCATCCGGAATAAGGTGGGTGAGCTTGCAGCATGGGTTGGTACCTGGGATCTCGATGTAGTGGCCATTTCGGAGACATGGGGAGAGCAGGGGCAGGAATGGATGTTGCAGGTTCCGGGATTTAGATGTTTCAGTAAGAACAGAGAAGATGGTAAAAGAGGGGGGGGGGCGGGTGGCATTGTTAATCAAGTAGAGTATTACAGCGACAGAAAGGACGTTTGAGGACTCGTCTACTGAAGTAGTATGGGCCGAGGTGAGAAACAGGAGAGGTGAGGTCACCCTGTTGGGAGTCTTCTATAGACCTCCAAATATTTCGAGAGATGTAGAGGAAAGGATAGGGAAGATGATTCTCGACAGGGGCGAGAGTAACAGGGTAGTTGTTATGGGGGACTTTAACTTTCCAAATATCGACTGGAAATACTATAGTTCGAGTACTTTAGATGGGTCAGTTTTTGTCCAGTGTGTGCAGGAGGGTTTTCTGACACAGTATGTAGACAGGCCAACCAGGGGCGATGCCACATTGGATTTGGTACTGGGTAATGAACCCGGCCATGTGTTAGATTTAGATGTAGGTGAGCACTTTGGTGATAGTGATCACAATTCGGTTAGGTTTACCTTAGCGATGGGCAGGGACAGGTATATACCGCAGGGCAAGAAATATAACTGGTGGAAAGGAAATTATGATGCGATTAGGCAAGATTTAGGATGCGTAGGATGGGGAAGGAAACTGCAGGGGATGGGAACAATCGAAATGTGGAGCTTATTCAAAGAGCAGCTACTGCGTGCCCTTGATAAGTATGTACCTGTGAGGCAGGGAGGAAGTTGTCGAGCGAGGGAGCCGTGGTTTACTAAAGAAGTTGAAGCGCTTGTCAAGAGGATGAAGGCGGCTTATGTTAGGATGAGACGTGAAGGCTCAGTTAGGGCGCTTGAGAGTTACAAGCTCGCCAGGAAGGATCGAAAAGGAGAGATAAGAAGAGCAAGGAGAGGACACGAGAAGTCATTGGCGGATAGGATCAGGGAAAACCCTAAGTCTTTCTATCGGTATATCAGGAATAAAAGAATGACGAGAGTTAGATTAGGGCCAATCAAGGATAGTAGTGGGAAGTTGCGTGTGGAATCAGAGGCGATACGGGAAGTGTTAAATGAATATTTTGCGTCAGTATTTACAGTAGAGAAAGGAAATGTTGTCGAAGAGAATACTGAGATTCAGGCTACTAGGCTAGATGGGATTGAGGTTCACAAGGAGGAGGTGTTATAAATTTTGGAAAGTGTGAAAATAGATAAGTCCCCTGGGCCAGATGGGATTTATCCTAGGATTCTCTGGGAAGCCAGGGAGGAGATTGCAGAGCCTTTGTCCTTGATCTTTATGTCGTCATTGTCGACAGGAATAGTGCCGGAAGACTGGAGGATAGCAAGTGTTGTCCCCTTGTTCAAGAAGGGGTGCAGAGACAGCCCTGGTAATTATAGACCTGTGAGCCTTACTTCGGTTGTGGGTAAAATGTTGGAAAAGGTTATAAGAGATAGGATTTATAATCATCTTGAAAAGAATGAGTTCATTAGCGATAGTCAGCACGGTTTTGTGACGGGTAGGTCGTGCCTCACAAACCTTATTGAGTTTTTCGAGAAGGTGACCAAATAGGTGGATGAGGGTAAAGCAGTGGATGTGGTCTATCTGGATTTCAGTAAGGCGTTTGATTAGGTTCACCACGGTAGGCTATTGCAGAAAATACGGAAGTATGGGGTTGAAGGTGATTTAGAGCTTTGGATCAGAAATTGGCTCGCTGAAAGAAGACAGAGGGTGGTGGTTGATGGCAAATGTTCATCCTGGAGTTTAGTTACTAGTGGTGTACCGCAAGGATCTGTTTTGGGGCCACTGCTGTTTGTCATTGTTATAAATGACCTGGAAGAGGGTGTAGAAGGGTGGGTTAGTAAATTTGCGGATGACACGAAGGTCGCTGGAGTTGTGGATAGTGCCGAAGGATGTTGTAGGTTACAGAGGGACATAGATAGGCTGCAGAGCTGGGCTGAGAGATGGCAAATGGAGTTCAATGCGGAGAAGTGCGAGGTGATTCACTTTGGAAGGAGTAACAGGAATGGAGAGTACTGGGCTAATGGGAAGATTCTTGGTAGTGTAGATGAACAGAGAGATCTTGGTGTCCAGGTGCATAAATCCCTGAAGGTTGCTACCCAGGTTAATAGGGCTGTTAAGAAGGCATATGGTGTGTCAGCTTTTATTAGTAGGGGGTCGAGTTTCGGAGCCACGAGGTCATGCTGCAGCTGTACAAACCTCTGGTGAGACCGCACCTGGAGTATTGCGTGCAGTTCTGGTCACCGCATTATAGGAAGGACGTGGAAGCTATGGAAAGGGTGCAGAGGAGATTTACTAGGATGTTGCCTGGTATGGAGGGAAGGTCTTACGAGGAAAGGCTGAGGGACTTGAGGTTGTTTTCGTTGGAGAGAAGGAGGAGGAGAGGTGACTTAATAGAGACATATAAGATAATCAGAGGGTTAGATAGGGTGGATAGTGAAAGTTTTTTTCCTTGGATGGTGATGGCAAACACGAGGGGACATAGCTTTAAGTTGAGGGGTGATAGATATAGGACAGATGTCAGAGGTAGTTTCTTTACTCAGAGAGTAGCAGGGGCGTGGAACGCCCTGCCTGCAACTGGAGGGCATTTAAGTGGTCATTGGATAGACATATGGATGAAAATGTAATAGTGTAGGTCAGATGGTTTCACAGGTCGGCGCAACATCGAGGGCTGAAGGGCCTGTACTGCGCTGTTATGTTCTAATGTTCTAATGCAGCATTATGGGGAGAAGATGGGGGAATGGAAAAGTCGGAAATTGCTTCTTCAGAGAGCCAGTGCGGACACGATGGGCCGAATGGCCTCCTTCCACGCTGTAACGATTATGTGATTCTGTGACTGTAGATTATATGTTTGGAAACAGTTCTCAGGGGAAATATTAACAGGCACTTGGACAGGTTTGAGTTAATTAAGGATATTGAGCACAGATTTGTAAAAGGAGATCATGTTTGACTTATCCAATTGTATTTTTAGATCAAGAATCAGAGAAAGTTGATGAAAGGAATGTCGTGGATGTTGTCTGTCTTTATTTGAATAAAGTGTTTGATAAAGTACAAGATAAAAGGCGAGTGAATAAAATTGAGGCTCATAGAATAGGAGTTTCAGTGTCCAATAGGAGTAAAATAAGTAGGTAGATGGGTTACCGTCAGGGGAAGGAGAGGGAACAAGCAGGCAGTGCAGGGATCCCCTGTGGCTGTTTCCCTCAACGACAGGTATACCGTTTTGGATACTGTTGCGGGGGACGACATACCAGGGGTAAGCAATGGGGTACAGATATCTGGCACAGAGTCTGTCCCTGTTGCTCAGAAGGGAAGGGGGAAGAGGAGCAGAACATTAGTCATTGGGGACTCCATAGTTCGGGGAACAGATAGGAGGTTCTGTGGGAACGAGAGAGACTCACGGTTGGTATGTTGCCTCCCAGGTGCCAGGGTTCGTGATGTCTCGGATCGTGTTTTTGGGATCCTTAATGGGGAGGGGGAGCAGCCGCAAGTCGTGGTCCACATAGGCACCAACGACATAGGTAGGAAGAGAGATGGGGATTTCAGACAGAAATTTAGGGAGCTAGGGTGGAAGCTTAGAGCGAGAACAAACAGAGTTGTTATCTCTGGGTTGTTGCCCGTGCCACGTGATAGCGAAGCGAGGAATAGGGAGAGAGAGGAGTTGAACACGTGGCTGCAGGGATGGTGCAGAAGGGAGGGTTTTGGTTTCCTGGATAATTGGGGCTCTTTCTGGGGTAGGAGGGACCTCTACAAACAGGATGGTCTTCACCTGAACCAGAGGGGTACCAATATCCTGGGGGGGAGGTTTGCTAGTGCTCTTCGGGGGGGGGGGAGGCGGGGGTTAAACTAATTCAGCAGGGGAATGGGAACCTAAATTGTAGTTCCAGTGTACAGGATGTTGAGAGTAGTGAGGTCAGGGATATGGTTACAAGGACGCAAGAGGGCACTGGCAAGCAAGAAACTGGTTTAAAGTGAGTCTATTTCAACGCCAGGAGCATCCGAAATAAGGTGGGTGAGCTTGTAGCATGGGTTGGTACCTGGGATCTCGATGTAGTGGCCATTTCGGAGACATGGGTAGAGCAGGGGCAGGAATGGATGTTGCAGATTCCGGGATTTAGATGTATCAGTAAGAACAGAGAAGATGGTAAAAGATGGGGGGGGTGTGGCATTGTTAATCAAGGAGAGTATTACAGTGACAGAAAGGACGTTTGAGGACTCGTCTACTGAGCTAGTATGGGCTGAGGTTAGAAACAGGAAAGGTGAGGTTACCCTGTTGGGAGTCTTTTATAGACCTCCGAATAGTTCCAGAGATGTAGAGGAAAGGATAGCGAAGATGATTCTCGACAGGGGTGAGAGTAACAGGGTAGTTGTTATGGGGGACTTTAACTTTCCAAATATCGACTGGAAATACTATAGTTCGAGTACTTTAGATGGGTCAGTTTTTGTCCAGTGTGTGCAGGAGGGTTTTCTGACACAGTATGTAGACAGGCCAACCAGGGGCGATGCCACATTGGATTTGGTACTGGGAAATGAACCCGGCCAGGTGTTAAATTTAGATGTCGGTGAGCACTTTGGTGATAGTGATCACAATTCGGTTAGGTTTACCTTAGCGATGGGCAGGGACAGGTATATACCGCAGGGCAAGAATTATAACTGGGGGAAAGGAAATTATGATGCGATTAGGCAAGATTTAGGATGCGTAGGATGGGGAAGGAAACTGCAGGGGATGGGAACAATCGAAATGTGGAGCTTATTCAAAGAGCAGCTACTGCGTGTCCTTGATAAGTATGTACCTGTGAGGCAGGGAGGAAGTTGTCGAGCGAGGGAGCCGTGGTTTACTAAAGAAGTTGAAGCGCTTGTCAAGAGGAAGAAGAAGGCTTATGTTAGGATGAGACGTGAAGGCTCAGTTTGGGCGCTTGAGAGCTACAAGCTAGCCAGGAAGGATCTAAAGGGAGAGCTCAGAAGAGCAAGGAGAGGACACGAGAATTCATTGGTGGATCGGATCAGGGAAAACCCTAAGGCTTTCTATAGGTATATCAGGAATAAAAGAATGACTAGAGTTAGATTAGGTCCAATCAAGGATAGTAGTGGGAAGTTGTGTGTGGAATCAGAGGAGATAGGGGAAGTGTTAAATGAATATTTTGCGTCAGTATTTACAGTAGAGAAAGAAAATGTTGTTGAGAATACTGAGATTCAGGCTACGAGGCTGGATGGGATTGAGGTTCACAAGGAGGAGGTGTTAGCAATTTTGGAAAGAGTGAAAATAGATAAGTCCCCTGGGCCAGATGGGATTCATCCTAGGATTCTCTGGGAAGCTAGGGAGGAGATTGCAGAGCCTTTGTCCTTGATCTTTATGTCGTCATTGTCGACAGGAATAGTGCCGGATGACTGGAGGATTGCAAATGTTGTCCCCTTGTTCAAGAAGGGGAGTAGAGACAGCCCTGGTAATTATAGACCTGTGAGCCTGACTTCGGTTGTGGGTAAAATGTTGGAAAAGGTTATAAGAGACAGGATTTATAATCATCTTGAAAAGAATAAGTACATTAGAGATAGTCAGCACGGTTTTGTGAAAGGTAGGTCGTGCCTCACAAACCTTATTGAGTTTTTCGAGAAGGTGACCAAACAGGTGGATGAGGGTAAAGCAGTGGATGTGGTGTATATGGATTTCAGTAAGGCGTTTGATAAGGTTCCCCACGGTAGGCTATTGCAGAAAATACGGAAGTATGGGGTTGAAGGTGATTTAGAGCTTTGGATCAGAAATTGGCTAGCTGAAAGAAGACAGAGGGTGGTGGTTGATGGCAAATGTTCATCCTGGAGTTTAGTTACTAGTGGTGTACCGCAAGGATCTGTTTTGGGGCCACTGCTGTTTGTCATTTTTATAAATGACCTGGAAGAGGGTGTAGAAGGGTGGGTTAGTAAATTTGCGGATGACACTAAGGTCGGTGGAGTTGTGGATAGTGCCGAAGGATGTTGTAGGGTACAGAGAGACATAGATAGGCTGCAGAACTGGGCTGAGAGATGGCAAATGGAGTTTAATGCGGAAAAGTGTGAGGTGATTCACTTTGGAAGGAGTAACAGAAATGCAGAGTACTGGGCTAATGGGAAGATTCTTGGTAGTGTAGATGAACAGAGAGATCTTGGTGTCCAGGTGCATAAATCCCTGAAGGTTGCTAACCAGGTTAATAGGGCTGTTAAGAAGGCATATGGTGTGTTAGCTTTTATTAGTAGGGGGGTCGAGTTTCGGAGCCAAGAGGTCATGCTGCAGCTGTACAAAACTCTGGTGAGACCGCACCTGGAGTATTGCGTGCAGTTCTGGTCACCGCATTATAGGAAGGATGTGGAAGCTATGGAAAGGGTGCAGAGGAGATTTACTAGGATGTTGCCTGGTATGGAGGGAAGGTCTTACGAGGAAAGGCTGAGGGACTTGAGGTTGTTTTCGTTGGAGAGAAGGAGGAGGAGAGGTGACTTAATAGAGACATATAAGATAATCAGAGGGTTAGATAGGGTGGATAGTGAGCGTCTTTTTCCTCGGATGGTGATGGCAAACACGATGGGACATAGCTTCAAGTTGAGTGGTGATAGATATAGGACAGATGTCAGAGGTAGTTTCTTTACTCAGAGAGTAGTAAGGGCGTGGAACGCCCTGCCTGCAGCAGTAGTAGATTCGCCAACTTTAAGGGCATTTAAGTGGACATTGGATAGACACATGGATGAAAATGGAATAGTGTAGGTCAGATGGTTTCACAGGTCGGCGCAACATCGAGGGCCAAAGGGCCTGCACTGCGCTGTAATGTTCTAATTCTAATTCTAAAAAAACACATGGCTTAATGACAGTAAACAGTTATTGTGGTAAAAAGTTGTTTATTTAAGACTGGAGGATGTTAGACAGTGGTGTTCCCTAAAGGGCATGGCTAGGACAACTGCTTTTAGTTTGCTGTATACAAATGACGTGTTCTTGGATATAGAGTGGAATTTCAAAATTTGCTGATGACAAACTTGGGGGCGGGACAAACAGTGAGGATGATATGATTTTCCTGGAACAGGACATAGATAGTCTAGCAAAATAGCCAGAAACGTGGCAGATGGATTTTGATACAGACACGTATGATGTGAAGCAATTTGGCATAAGGGATAGGGTGAGGCAATAGAGCCTTAATTGCACTGTTCCAAAGAGTGTTTAGGAACAGAGGGAGCTGGGGTTCCATGTGCGTTTGAATGTGGAAAGAAATACTGACAGATTTGGCTTCATAAATAGAGAAATAGAATACAAAAGCAGGGAAGTTTTATAATGCAATGATACAGAGCTCTGGTTCGGCCCCAATTGGAGTTCTGTGCCCAGTTCTTATCAGCACACTTTAGGAATGATGTGAGAGTCCTTGAGAGGGTGCAGAGGAGATTTGACAGAATAATTCCAGGGATGGGGGCTTTTAGTTACAATGTTAGTTTGGAAAAACTGGTGTGCTTCTCACTGGGGCAAAGGAGATTGAGGGGCAATTTGATGGAGGTGCACAAGATTATAACAGGATTAGATGAGGTAGACAAGGAGAAATTGTTCCTATTAACTAATGGTACAAGGACCAGGGGACACAGATGGAAGGTTTTGGGCGAGACATGCAGAGGGAATGTGAAGAAGAACGTTTTTTATGCAGTGGGTCGTAATTACCTGGAAGTCGCTGCCCATGAGGGTGGTGGAAGGAGAGACAAATCAATGATTTTAAAACGAAACTGGAATGGCACTTGAAGGAAATGCACTTGTAGGGCTTTGGGGATTACAAACATAGAACACAGGACATAGAACAGTGCAGCACAGTGCAGGCCCTTCGGCCCACGATGTTGTGCCGAACCTTTAACCTACTCTAAGATCTAGGTAACTACCTACCCTTCATTCTACTATCGTCCATGTACCTATCCAAGAGTCTCTTAAATGCCCTTAATGTACCTGCTTCTCCTACCACCACTGGCAGCGCATTCCACGCACCCACCATTCTCTGTGTAAAGAACTTACCTATGACATCTCCCAGAAACCTTCCTCCAATCACCTTAAAGTTATGCACCCTGGTGATAGCCCTTTCCACCCTGGGAAAAAGTCTCTGACTATGCCTCTCATCATCTTGTACCCCTCTATCAAGTCACCTCTCATCCCTCTTCGCACCAATAAGAAAAGCCCTAGCTCCCTCAATCTTTCTTCGTAGGACATCCCCTCCAGTCCAGGCAGCAGCCTGGTAAATCTCCTCTGCACCCTCTCAAAAGCTTTCACATTATTCCTTTAATGAGGCGACCAGAACTGAACACAATATTCCAAGTGTGGTCGAACCAGGGCCTTATAGAGCTGCAGCATAACCTCACGGCTCTTAAACCCAATCCCCCTGTTAATAAAAGCCAACACACCATACACATTCTTAACAACCCTATCGACTTGGGTGGCAACTTTGAGCGATCTATGGACATGGACCCCAAGATCCCTCTGTTCCTCCACACTACCAAGAATCCTGTCTTTAAGCCTGTATTCTGCATTCAAATATGACCATCCAAAATGAATCACTTCACACTTTTCCAGGTTGAACTCCATCTGCCACTTCTCAGCCCAGCTATGCATCCTGTCAATGTCCCGTTGCAACCTACAACAGCCTTCCACACTATCCACAACTCCAGCAACCATTGTGCCATCGGCAAACTTGCTAAACCAGCCTTCCACTTCCTCATCCAAGTCATTTATAACAATCACAAAGGGCAGAGGTCGCAGAACTGATCCCTGCGGAACACCACTGGTCACCTAGCTCCATGCTGAATACTTTCCATCTACTGCCACCCTCTGACTTCTATGGGCCAGCCAATTTTGTATCCAGACAGCCAACTTTCCCTGTATCCCATGCCTCCTTACTTTCTGAATGAGCCTACCATGGGGAACCTTATCAAACGCCTTGCTAAAATCCATATACACCACATCCACTGCTCTTCCTTCATCAATGTGTTTTGTCACATCTTCAAAGAATTCAATAAGGCTTGTGAGGCATAACCTGCCCCTCACAAAGCCATGCTGACTGTCTCTAAACAAACCATACTTTTCCTAGTAATCATAAATCCTGTCTCTCAGAATCCTCTCCAATAATTTGCCCACTACCGACGTAAGACTGTCTGGTCTATAATTCCCAAGTTCATCCATATTCCCATTCTTGAACAAGGGAACAACATTTGCCACCCTCCAATCATCCGGTACTACTCCAGTGGACAGTGAAGACGCAAAGATCAACGCCAAAGGCGCAGCAATCTCTTCCCTCGCTTCCCGTAATATCCTTGGTTATATCCCGTCTGACCCCCGGGACTTATCTGTCGTCATATCATTCAAAATTTCCACTCATTCTCCCACTTAACCTCAACCTGTTCATGCAAAGCAGCCTGCTCCACGCTGTCCTCACAAACGACCAGGTTCCTCTCACTAGTGAATACTGAAGCAAAGTATTCATTTAGGACCTCCCCTACCTCCTCCGACTCCAGGCACAAGTTCCCTCCACTATCCCTGATCGGCCCTCACTCTGGCCATCTTCGTGTTCCTCACATAAGTGTAGAATGCCTTGGGATTTTCTTAATCCGACCCGCCAAGACTTTTTCATGTCCCCTTCTAGCTCTCCTAAGTCCATTCTTCAGTTCCTTCCTGGCTACCTTGTAACCCTCTGGAGCCCTGTCTGATCCTTGCTTCCTCAACCTTAAGTAAGCTTCCTTCTTCCTATTTACTAGCTGTTCCACATCTCTTGTCATCCAAGGTTCCTTCACCCTACCATCCCTTCCCTGCCTCATCGGGACAAACCTATCCAGCAGTCGCAGCATGTGCTCCCTAAACAACCTCCACATTTCTGTTATGCATTTCCCTGAGAACATCTGTTGTGTCGGGAGTGAACAACACACCATCCTGACTTGGAACTGTATCGCAGTTCCTTCACTGTCGCTGGGTCAAAATCCTGGAACTCCCTTCCTAACAGCACTGTGGGTGTACCTACGCTACCCGCACAGCAGCAGTTCAAGAAGGCAGCTCACCATCACCCTTTCAAGGGCAATTAGGGATGGGCAACAAATGCTGGCCTGGCCAGCGTCACCACATCCCATGAATGAATAATAAAAAAGTGAGACGGACTGGACTGCTCTGCACAGAGCCAGCCTGCATAATAGCCTCCTTCTATGCCGTAAATCTATGACTCCAGCATTGGAGCTAAATGATAGCAGTGTGTACTGTCTCCAAGATGAACTGCAGCAACTCACCAAGCCTCCTTCAAGAGCACCTTCCAAACCCGCAACCTCTACCAGCTAGAAGGGCAAAGGGAGCAGATGCATAGGAACACCACCACCAGCAATTCCCCTCCAAGCAGCACATCATCCTGACTTGGAACTATTTTGCCATTCCTTCACTGTTGCTGGGTAAAAAACGTTCAGGAAAACAGATCACCTCTACTTTCTCAACGGCATTTAGGGATGGACAATAATTCCTGGCCTACCCAGCGATGCCCACGTCCATGAACAAATGGAACTGTCTGCAGCCACTGGGCTAGTCCTGTGCAGGAGCACTAGGCAAGTCAGGGCGGAAGATGTCCTGGAAATGGTCGTAGACAGGATTGGGGATGGACAGGATACAGTATTGGAACTTAGCTCAGGGTCAAAGCAATCAGTGAGGAAGTGAACACTCTGTTTCAGCCTCATGTATTGGCAGAATCGTAGAATAGAGAACAGAGTTTGTGTTGGATACTGAAAACAATGGCTTCAATCTCCCCAATACTTCAATAACAAGGGCAGTAATGCGATGAATTGTGGTTTACCCATAGAATAGCTGAATAGAGTGACTTAGCAATGTGACAACAGCAGCAAAGATGCAACAGCAAATTAAAACAATAGTAATGCAGTTAGCAATGGTCTTTAGAGCTAATATCTGGAGACAGATATTTACCCGGAATGACAGCAGCAGCAAGATGGACAGAGTAAACGATAAGATCAGCAATGCAGTTAAACATCGTTTATTGAATTGAAAGATAGACAGAGAGACTTACCAGGGACACCAACAAAAGCGAGAATGGGATAATAAATGCATTGAATCATCTTCAATGCATCGGAGATCCGCCAATCTAATGGTATCCAATCATCATCTGCAGTAAGACTGTCAAACCAATAAGATAAACTCCTGTCTATTGTTGTAACATTCCAATCTATTGCTCTCGAATTCCGTTCCATTGTTGTAACATTCCAATCTATTGCTCTCGAATTCCGTTCCATTGTTGTAACATTGCAACTGATCCTTCTCAGATTCTGATCTATCCTCTCCCTCTCTCTAGAACCACTGATCCATTAGTGCCATGGATGAAGCTCCCGCTGACACTATGGGAAAACACATTGAAAGGAGCCCCTTATTAATAGTAGACGAAAAACCTCCAGTGTCACATTTAGGGTCCATGGAGACTGACATTAATGACAGTCATTGAACAAACAGGTTCAGTTAACTTCTTTCAATCCAACACAGTTGGTACCATGATAACGAATAACATTTACGCTTTCCAGGTTGGGTGTATGAGGGTTGCTGATGGAAAGAATGGTGGAAATAGCAGAGGAAATGGCCAGAATCTTACAATGTTCCTAGGATATGGCAGTGGTGACAGATTACTACAGATTGCTCAATGTGACACCCTGTTTCAAACCAGAGAAATGGATAAACTCTGGAATTACAATTCCAGCAGTCTAACATCGAGGTAAATGTGTAAACTATTGCAGTCTATGATCTGGGACAAATCCTTTCTGCCTTGGGAAAAGAGGAGTTTATAAGTGACAAGCATCCTGGACATGTTAATGCAAATCATGTATGACAAACTTGATCGAGTTCTTCAATAACATCAAGGAGCGGCTTGTTGAAGGCAGCGTGACTGATGTTATTTATATGGACTTTCAAATGTCATCTGATCAAATGCCATCTCATGGACTTGTTAGGAAAACTACAGTACATGGATAAAAGGGGCAGTGACAGTGTGGATATGACACTGGCTAAGAAACAGAAAGCAGAGAGAAGTTGTGAGCAGGTGTTGTTCAAACTGCTTGGAAGTACACAGTCGTGTTCCCCATTGATCAGTATTCGGATCACTCTTCCTTTTGTCACATATTAATGGCACAGACGTATATATAAATGGCATAATTTAAACGTTTGCAGATGGTGTGAAGCTGGGAAATGTAAATTGTGAGGTGGATAGTCAGAGCCTTCAGGAGGACATAGTTAACAGACCAGGAGCCAATGTGGAACAGCAAGCGCAGGCATGATGGATGAATGGGATTTAGTGTGAATGAGGATACAGACAGCAGAGTTTTAGATGGGCTGAAATTTATAAGGGGGCAAGGTGGGATGTAAGTGAATAGAGGATTGGAATTGTTACATTTGGTGCCAACACAGGAATGGATGAGGGATTCAGCAACAGATGAACGAAGGCAGAAACAGAGACAGGCAAGGATATGGAGGGGAAAGTAAATGGTCTGGCTGATGGAGCTGGAAGCTCGGCTCAGCGTTCTATCGGAAGCCTAGGTTGTTAACAAGCTGTTTCAGCCACAGACACTGGCCGGGGACTGGGATGGACTGGGTGGAGAGGGTCAGTTGAGCGAGGTCATTATGGCGACCGGCAGTGACTGCTCCCGTAGCTCAATAGCAACACTAAGCAATAACCAATGAGGCAACCACTTGAGGAACACAGACACCAGCGACAGACAGCAACAACAGAAAGACTTTTATAATATAAAGACAGAACAGCACAGACACTGTCACAGGGATTAATGTTCAGGAATGCCACACATGCAGAATATTAATCATATTACTTTAATCTACTCCCAGGACAGGTACAGTGTGGGGAAGATTTTGAGTCAAGCTCGCTCTTCAAACACTCCCAGCACAGGTGCAGCACAGGGATTGGCTCCTCTGCGATTGGGAATACTGAGTGCTGAGTGCCTCAACGAGGTGCAGCTGACAGTGCTGCAGTCAGTTGCTGGAGGTGCTGCTGGAGAAGGAGTGCTGAGGAGACACTGCAAAAACCTTTCAACAACCTTTGCTGCAGAGGAGGAAAGACCTTTGCACGAAGCCTGTATTTCGAGGTGGGTGTTGGGCACCAGACTTTTGCTTTATTTGGACTGCTGTGGGAGGTGGAAGAGGCCAGAAGAACAAGGGGTGGGGGCTATACAATTCTGCAGGGAGCTGTGCAATTGCACTAAAGTTGCAGGGAAGCTCCCTCCCCACCCCAATTGCCCAGCCTGAGTCAGCTGAAGCTGCCTGGCTAATGTACAGAAGGGGATAAATAGTGCCTGGGCAGCTTCAGCTGACCCAGGAGAAGACGCCACCACCAACCAGAAGACCAGAAGACCGGGAATGTTTGCAGTGCTCAGAGTACACCCTTTATGGAGAAAAAAAAGCAAAGTCATAGCTTGCAGCCTGTCTTTTCCCTTTCCTGTATACCCTCAGCCTCTCCCCAAACCTCCTAGTTGGTTTCTTTGTTTGTTTGTTGGCTTGTTTGTTTGCTTGCTTGGCTGCAATTTGGGGGTGGGTTTGGCTCCAGAGCCATGGCAAGCCCATCATCACCGGTGGCGGGGCCTTCTCATATCTATGCGGCTGTAGCCTCTTTGGACAACCGTGTGACCCCGTCACCTTTTAAATTAATTACTTCAAACCATGGGGTAAAGAGCTATCCCCAACCCAATATGTCTATAGAGGCCTGTGTAAAGGCAATGGCCGAGGTTGTCGGCCCCTCGGCCATTGTGGCGGCCTCTAAAATGTACGGGAAGGCTGTGTTCATCCTGAAGACCGAGTGGGCCGTGTCCCTGGCCCTGAATAAAGGGCTCACTGTGGGTGGGACTTTCCTGCCGGTGGACCCTCTAGGGGCCACTGTGCAGTGGTTAATGTTATCAAACGTCCCACCCTTTATTCCCAGTGAGCTCCTCCTTCCCCACCTGCACCACATGGGGGAGGTGAGGTCGGGGATCACCCCAGTCCGGCTTGGTCTTCGGGAGCACAGCCTCCAACATGTCTACTCCTTCTGCCGCCAGTTATTTATGCAGCTGGCGCAGGAGGAGGACTCAGAAGGCCAGTTTGATGTGCAGTTCCAGGGAACGGCCTACCGCGTCTTCTGGACCTCGGACGGGGTGCGGTGCCATGTCTGCAAGGTGGTGGGGCATGTTCACAAGAACTGCCCCAACATCCCGGCCGCCAGCTCCACCTCGGCGGCAAAGAGTTTTGCCACAGCACCTCCTACCACTCCCCCCACACATCCAGTCGGTTCCGGACGCTGTGGTTTTCACAACCTCCGACGGGGAGGGAAGCGTCCGTCCGAGTGAAAGGAAGATGCGGGGAAAAAAGAAACATCATGAGGTGCGTCCCCTGGACACTTTGACACAACTCGAGCCTGAGCTCAGCCCAAAGCCCATTCCCATGGAATCCACCTGTCCCAGGGCTGGGCTCAGGCACAGGGTCACTAAAAAGGAAACAAAGGGTGCGGAGGCGGAGGCCTCTGATGACATGGAGGTCTCTGAGTCTCCGCGCCCTCGTGCGAAAAAGAGCAGAAGGCACCCCTCCACAGAAATAACACAGGGCCCTGAGGTGAAGGGCCCATCTGTTGGAGGGCAGCTGTCTCCTGTTTCGGGCCCTCAGGTTCCCCCTACCGCCACCACCAAGGCTACAAAGTCCGGGCAGGAGCTCCCTATTCCTCAGGATGGAGGGGAGGGGAAGGCCCCGGTACATGAGGCCCCTCCTGAAGGAATAAGTGGGGCCCTGCTTGTGGTGGGGGAGCTTGGGGACGCCGCCCATTCCGCCACTGTTACTGGGTCGGGTGGCCGAAATGAAGGGGAGGGTGACGCCCGAGATGGTCAGCCCTCCCAGCTGGAGACCGCCACCAACCAGGAGACACCCGACCTGGTGAAAACTGAGAATGCTGCCCCATCTGCTGGACCTGTGGGTGCTGGCAGAGCGGGAGATGGCTTCCTCTCACCGCCTCCGGTCTCGGATCCGGCTGGATTTCCGGAGTCGGGATCTTATGTCTCCCCTGGACCACTCGTTGGCCTGGGGACGGAGGTAGAGGGGGGTCCTGGGCTGCTGGCGCCCACAGGCTCCAGTTTTACAATAGAACCCAGAGAGGACTCCTCCGCCATCGATCCTGGGGGTGGGATCGTGACGGAGGCGGGACCAGCTGGCGCGGCCGGGCGTCCGCCCCACAGTGTTTGCTGGATGTGTCGGCCGCTGGCGGTGACGACCCGGAGGAGGATGGGGATTCGGTGTGGGGCACGGAATATGATCTTGATTCCATCGCCAGTGAGGTGGTGGAGTCCCTCGTGCCTCCCACCGAATTTCCTCTCATCCCCACGGTGGAACTCCGGGATTTCCTCGCGGTTTGCAGGGGCTGCCGCAATAAAGTTCAGCTGGCCCTCGACCGCAGGTCGAATCTGGTGCTGATCATCCAGTCCGTCCGCGCTGCCCTGAAGATAATGGGCAAGCGCGCGGGCGTGAATCTGGTTGAGAGGCGCCGGTTTAATGTGTTCCTCAATGGGTTGCTGGGTGAGTGGAAGGCCTGGTGCACTTCCACTCCCTCCTCACAGTGAGCTGTTGGTGACGTGTTTTAAGTCCCTTTGACATGAAGATAACCATAGCCAGCCTCAACATCAACGGCAGCAAGGGGTTTCACCTCAGGTTTCACAATCTCTCAGTCCTTAGGGAAGGGAGATACGCAGTGAGCTTTCTGCAGGAAACCCACACCGTTCCGGGAGATGAAGCCACCTGGCTCCTGGAGTGGCAGGGTGGGATCTACATGAGTCACCTCACCCCTATTTCTATTGGAGTGGCAATCTTGTTGGCCCCGACTTTTCAGCCGGAGATCTTGGGGGTCAAGGAGCTAGTGCCGGGCCGCATGCTCCACCTTGCCGTTCGCCTGGGTAGCGTGCTGCTCCACTTTGTGAACGTGTACGCGCCCAGGCCCGGCGCGTTGCAAGCGCGCTTCTTTGAAGAAGTGTCCGCTCTCTTGAGCTCCATCGATAGCGGCGAGTGCATCATCCTCGGGGGGGATTTTAACTGCACCCTCGAGGTGGGGGATCGCTCCGGTCCCCAGCGCGGCCAAGCGTCGGTGGAGACGTTGAGGGGACTGATCAGCTCACTTCACCTGGTGGACGTCTGGCGGAATCTCCATCCTGACTCCAGCGCCTTTACGTGGAGGTCTGGAGGAGGGGAGTAGCGAATCGACCGCCTCTGCATTTCGCAGGCGTACGTCTCCCGCGTCTCGGCGGCCTCCATGCGGCTGGTGCCGTGCTCGGACCACCGCCTGGTGTGGGCGGAGTTCACTCCGCGCCGCACGCGGGCGGGTTCCGCGTGCTGACACTTTCACAACCTGCTGCTGGAGGACGATCGATTTCGGGACTCGTTCTGTCGATTCTGGGCCGACTGGAGAAAGAAGCAGGGGGGCTTCCCCTCCTTGGGGCTATGGTGGGATGTGGGCAAGACTCACATCCGCGTCTTCTGTCAGGTGTACGCGAACGGGTCGACCAAGAGGCGGGAAGCCGAGATCGGGCGCCGTGAGAGGGAGGTGCTCGACTTGGAGTCCCGCCTCGGTCATGCCGTCGTGGACCCGGCCCTGTGGCAGGCGTACAAAGAGAAGAAGGGCGCGCTGAGGGACCTGCAGCTCGTAGGGTCGCGAGGCGCGTACGTGTGGTCGCGGATCCAGATCCTGGAAGATTTAGACCGCGCCTCACCCTTCTTCTACTCGCTGGAAAAATGGCGGGGGGTCCGTAAGCAGCTCGACGAGCTGCTGGCCGACGACGGATCCTCCATCACGGATCCGGAGGGAATGGGCCTCCTGTTCCATACTTATTACAGTGCGTTCTTCTCTCCGGATCCATCCAGCGAGGATGCGCGCAGAGTTTTGTGGGAAGACCTGCCGCAGGTCAACCCGGAGGGCGACGAAGGATTGAAGGCTCCGCTCACGTTGGCGGAGCTGACTGGCGCCCTCCACCAGCTCTCGAGGGGCAAATCCCCAGGGCTGGATGGGTTGACCGTGGAGTTCCTCAGGGCGTTCTGGGACGTCCTGGGGGACGATTACGCGCGGGTCCTGGGGGAAAGCCTGGCGACCGGGGAGATGCCTCTCTCGTGGCACAGGGCGGTCATCATCCTGCTGCCGAAGAGGGGCGATCTCCGCCTGCTTAAAAACTGGCGTCCGGTCTCCCTCCTCAGCACGGATTATAAGATCTTTGCCCGGGCTATGTCTCCCCGCCTGGGCTCCGAGCTGGCCCACATGATCCACCCCGACCAGTCCTACACGGTCCCGGGCCGGTCCATCCAGGACAACATCCACCTGGTCCGGGACCTGATCCGTCTTTCCCAGAGGACAGGTCAGTTGGTCGCCTTTCTCTCCCTCGATCAGGAGAAGGAGTTCGACAGGGTGGATCACGATTATCTTTTCGGGACTCTGCGCGCTTTCGGACACGGGCCGCATTTTGTGGTTGTCGGCCCTTTGGCCATTATTGCAGCCTTTCAAATGTATGGGAAGGTGGTGTTTTTCCTGAAGACCGAGCGGGCAGTGTTCCTGGCTCTGAGCAGGGCGCTCACCGTGGGCGGGACCTTTCTGCCAGTGGACCCACTGGAGGCCACTGTACAACGAATCACTTTGTCAAATGTCCCGCCCTTCATTCCTGGTGAGCTCCTCCTTCCCCACCTGCACCATCTGAGGGAGGTAAAGACGAGGCTCACCCCAGTCCTGTTCGGTCTTCGGGAGAACAGCCTGTAGCATGTTGACGCCTGCCGCCACCAGCTATTCATGCAGCTGGCGTGGGAGGAAGTCACAGACGGCCATTTCAATGTAGAGTTCCAGGGAATGGCCTACGGTGCTCTGAACCTTGGACGTGTCATGGTGCCATGTCTGCAAGGGAGTGGAGCATGTGCACAAGAACTGCCCCAAACTCCCAGCTGCCAACTCTACCTCAGCAGCCCAGGCTGGTGCCACTGCACCTCCTCCCACCCCCACCCCCCCCCCCCCCACACCTCCTCCAGATACAATTTAGTCAGTGCCGGAGGCTGTGGTTTTCACGGCTTCCAGCTGGGAGGGGGGTGTCTGTCCAAGTGGAAGGAAGGTGCGGAGGAAAAATAAATATTGAGAGACACGTCTCCTGGACACCGTGACACAACTCGAGCCTGAGCTCTGCCCAAGGCCTGCTCCCAGGGAATCCAACTGTCCCAGGGCTGGGCTCAAGCCCAGGGTGACCAGGGAAAAGGTGGATGCACAGGCAGAAGCCCCTGATGACATGGAGGTCACTGAGCATCCACGCCCCTCCGAAAATAAGGAGGAGACGTCCCTCCTCTAAAGAAGGCCTTGACCACAGGGTCCATTTCCTGGCGTGATTCCTCAGGGTCCGCCTGCCACCTGCATGATCAGGGCCTCGAGCACTGGCCGGGAACCCTCTGCTTCTCGGAAAGAAGGTAGGGGAGATGCCCCTGTGATCTTGTCCACTGATGAGGTGGGGGGGGGGCGCCTTTGGTAGGGGAATTTGTGGACCCGACGGGAGAAATCATTCCTTTGGCCTCAGGGTCGGGTGCCCTGGGTGAGAGCGAGACCTGTGAGGGCCAGCCCTCCCAACAGCCTGACGCTGCCGCACGGGATATACCCGACCCTGAGGCCAATCTGTGTAATTGTCAGTCTGCTGGTCCTGTGGGTGCTGACAGGACAGGTGATGGCCTCTTCCATCTACCTCCGATCCCGGCTCCAACCGCATTTGTGGAGTCGGGCACTTCCATCTCCCCTGGTCCACTCATGAGCCTGGAGACGGAGGTGGAAGAGCGGTCCTGAACCGTGGGCTCCCACAGGCTACAGTTCCATTCTGGAACCCAGAGAGGAGTCCTCCGCCATCGATCCTTGGGGTGGGATCGTGACGGAGGCGGGACCAGCTGTCGCGGCTGCGACATCCACCCCACAATTTGTGGGGTGTGTGTCGGCCGCTGGTGGTGATGACCCGGAGTAGGCTGGGGACTCTGTGTGTGGCATGGAGGACGACCTTGATTCCATCACCAGTAAGGTGGTGGAGTCCCTAGTGCCTCCCACCCAGTTTCCTGTCATCCCCATGGCAGAACGCCAAAATTTCCTCGTGGCATGCAGGGATTGCTGCAATAAAGCTCAGCTGTCCCTCGGCCGTTGGTCGAATCTGGCATTGATCATCCAGTCCGTCCCTGCCGCCCTCAAGAAAGCGGGCAACGGTGAGGGCGTCAAACTGGTTGAGAGGCGCTGATCTAATGCATTCCTCAATGGGTTGCTGGGGCAGTGGAAGGCCAGGTGCACTTCCACTCCCACCTCACAGTGAAGTGTTTGTGACGGTTCTAAATACCTTTGACATGAAGATAACCATAGCCAGCCTCAGCATCAACGGCAGCAGGGAGTCTCACCGCAGATTTCACAATCTCTCAGTCCACAGGGAAGGGAGATACGCAGTGAAATTTCTGCAGGAAGCCCACACCATTCCGGGAGACAAAGCCACCTGGTTCCTGGAGCAGCAGGGTGGGGTCTACATGAGTCGCTTCAGCCCTACTTCTAGTGGTGTGGCGATCTTGTTGGCCCTGACTTTTCAACCGGGTACCTTGGGGCTCAAGGAGCTCGTGCCAGGCTGCTCGCTCCACCTCGCTGTTCACCTGGGTAGCGTTCCGCTCCACTTTGTGAATGTGTACGCGCCCAGGCCCGGTGTGATGCAAGTATACTTCTTTGAAGAAGTGTCCCCTCTCTTGAGCTCCATCGATAACACCAAGCGCATCATCCTCGGTGGGGGGAGGGTGGATTTTACCCTCGAGGTGGGGGACCCCTCCGGTCCCCAGCGAGACCAACCGTTGGTGGAGAATTTGAGAGGACTGATAAGCTCCCTCAACTTGGTGGACGTCTGGCGGAATCTCCATCCCGACTCCAGCACCTTCACGTGGAGGTCCGGAGGAGGATGGTCCCGAATCGAGCACCTCTACATTTCCCAGGCGTCTGTCTGCCGCGTCTCGGCGGCCTCCATGCGGCTGGAGCACGGACCACCACTTGATATGGGCGGAGTTCACTCCGCTCCACACGCAGGCAGCGTCCATGCACTGCTACTTTAACAACCGGCTGCTGGAGGACAAGTGATTCCTAGATTCATTCCGTCGATTCTGGGACGACAGGAGAAGGAAGCAGGGGGACTTTCCCTCCTTGAGGCTATGATGGGATGTGGGCAAATCTCACATCCGTGTCTGCTGTCAGGAGTATGCAAAGGAGTCGACCAAGCAGAGGGAAGCTGCGATTGTGCACCTTGAGAGGGAGGTGCTCGACATGGAGACCCGCCTCGGTCATGTCATCGCGGACCCGACCCTATGGCAGGCGTACAAAGAGAAGAAAGGCGCTCTGAGGGACCAGCAGCTTATAGTGTTCTGAGGCTCACGGATGTACGTGAGGTCACGGATCCAGATCCTGGATTCTTTGAATCGCACCTCATCCTTCTTCGACACGCTGGAAAAAACGGCGGGAGGTCCGTAAGCAGCTTGTTGATCTTCTGGCCGACGATGGATTCTCCATCACGGATCTGGAGGGAATGGGCCACCTGGTCCATACATATTACAGTGCATTATTCTCTCCGGATCCGTCCAGCGAGGACGCGCGCAGAATTTTGTAGGATGACCTGCTGAAGGTCAACCCGAAGGGTGCAGAATGATTTGAGGCGCCGCTCATATTGGCAGAGCTGCCCGGCGCCCTCAACCAGCTCTCGAGTGAAAAATCGCCAGGTCTGGATGGGCTGACCATGGAGTTCCTCAGGGTATTCTAGGACACCTTGGGGGACGATTACGCGCGAGTCGTGAGGGGAAGACTGGCGGCCGGGAGATGCCCGTCTCATGACGCAGGGAAGTCATCGTCTTGATGTCTAAGAGGGGCGATCTCCGCCTGCTTCAAAACTGGTGTCCAGTCTCCCTCCTCAGCATGGATTGTAAGATGCACGTCCGGGCTATGTCTACCCGACTCGGCTCCGTGCTGGCCCTCAAGATTCACCCCAAGCAGTCCTACACGGTGCCGGGCCAGTCCACCCAGGACAACATCCACCTGGTCCAGGACCTGATCCATCATTCCCAGAGGACTGGTCTGTCGGTCGCCTTTCTCTCCCTCGATCAGGAGAAGGAATTCGACGGAGTGGGTCACAAATATCTTTTCCAGACTCTGCACGTATTCGGACTCGGGCCACATTTTGTGGCCGTGTCCGACTTTTATACCTGCAGCAGGGTGTCTGGTCAAAGTTAACAGGTCCTTGACGGCGCCGCTTCACTTTGGGAAAGGAATGCCTTAGGGATGCCACATGTCCGGCCAATTGTATACAAGCTGCTTGGAGCCTTTCCTGTGCCTGCTTCGCAGGAGGTTGACAGGGTTGGCTCTGCGCAGTCCGGGTATGTTGGTCGTCCTCTCGGCTTATGCTGCAGGGTTGGCTCTGCACGGTGCGGGCATGTCGGTCGTCCTCTCTGCTTATGCCGATGATGTGCTCCTCATTGTCACAGATCCCGTTGACTTGCGGAGGATGCACGAGTGCCAGCCGTCGTTCTGTTCCGCATCCTCCATGAAGATCAATTGGGAGAAGTGTTCCAGACTCCTGGTGGGTCAGTGGTGGGTGGACTCCCTACGGTGGAGTTAACACCTTTTACATGTAGTACTACACACCTCCTCTGTCTGCGAGTCCACCTGAGCCCTGCTGAGGAAGCCTGGCTGGAAAACAGGCAGGGGTTGGATGCGAAGGTTACAACTCGCCTTGACAGCACTGTTCCAAGTGTTTTCCTACATGGTCATAAATCACGTGGTGGCCTCCATGCTGCCGTATCGGTTGGTGACTTTGGCCGCACCCTCTGCATTTGTCAACAAGATCAAGAAGAAACTCGTTGATTTCTTCTCGGCGGCAGTCGCTGGTGGGGGACAGTACCCAGGCTGTGACTCTCTGCCTTCAGAGATACCCTGCAGAGATACTTGTAAATCGAGCATCCTCCCAGATGAAGTGCACTGGCGATGTATTTTTTTTACTGCCTCCAAGATGACATGCAGCTCCCGGCACTGAGCATTAGCAAAACCTCTTTGAGCGAGTTGCCTCTGTTTTACTGGGATCTATTCAGTGTCCAGAGCATAGTCGCCTCCAGTCAGGGCGCTCCCCCGCCTGCGGAGGAGAGCACCTCGGCTCTCCGGCGGCCGGCTCTGGTGATGGACCGACGGGCAGAAGAGTAGCTGAAGCCCCTGAGATGCCCCTCCCTGCCGGTGACAATGTGGACTCAGGATTACGAGGAGCTCCCTGCCGAGCTGACACCCATTTGGCTGGAACTGCTCATCAGACCCAAGCCCCAAAACTCTCCTCGGGAGCCTGTGCTGCAGAACCTGAGCCACCTCTGGAAAATGCCCCCACCAGCTCTCCCCCCACACTGCCATTCTACACAGCATGGAGGGGTTTCCTGTATGGGCTGCTCCTGCACACTCTCCACTTCCTCGCCCTTGTCACCCACCCAGACACGCCGTGGTAGTCTGTGTTGCCATCTGGTGGCAAGAAAATACCGGTGGATGTCTCTCTCCGTGGAATTCTTCCCGCTTTACTTCGGGTAGCTGGGGTGGAGGGTACTGCACAGGGCAGGCCCGTGCAAGACAGTCTGAAGCACATTCACGGTCTACCAGGCTGCATGTAATGTCTGCGGCCTGGAGGCGTCCGTGTTCCATGTTTATATGGAATGTGTGGGGTTGCAACCCCTGTCTGCATATTTAAAGTGACTGCTCCTCAAGTTCTGGCTGCACTTCAGCCCCACGATGCTGATCGTTGGGCACCAGGTGCAGAGATGTGTGGGCCATGAGGAGAATCTCCTCTTCACTCTGCTCTTCGGCCCGGCCAAGGTGGCAATGCACAGGTCCAGCTAGCGGGCCATCGGGGGGTCCGTCCTCCCTGATAGCCTGCCCCTCTTCAGTGGTTACTGGAAAAGGAGCATGCAGTGTCCACCATTATGCTTGAGGCCTTCCCTGACTGGTGGGCACCGCAGGGGCTGGAGTGTGTCATCAATGTCCACAATGCTGTTTCAATATGTGTTTTTGTTTTATAAATCTGTTTTTAATAACGTTACTTCAAAAATTGAACAAAAATTAGGTCTGAGGAACAAAGGCCACAAACAAAAACAAAAAAACGTCGTTATGTAAAAAAAAACCTGTGTAGATACAGAATAAAGCCCCTCTACATTGTTCAATTAAACACTCCCATGACAGGCACAGCACGAAGGAAAACAAAAACAGGGTCAGATACAGAGTAAGGTTCGGTTGACTGGTGCCAGGATTTATAAACATGAGTTGTGTTTAGAGGAGGCAGACCTTTTCTCCAAGACGGCACATTCTGGTTCTCAGTGGAGTCCTGAAGATGTTGGGACTGGCTGAACTGTTTCAGACTGAACTTATCGTGGCTGCTGCCAACATGATGTACTGGGCATGCTCACACACCAACTGTACATTAATGGAGTGAGACTTCTTTCAGTTCCTGTACTTCTCCCCGTGGACATGGAGGCCCCACAGAACTACCTACACCATCAGGAATCCCACTATCCTGACAAAGTCCCGCGAACTCAAATACTGCTTCTCCCTGCTGAGGGAGAAAATGATGTATTCACCTCACTCTGTAACGATAGGGAGGTAGGTGGTGGTTCCTCATGCTGCTGAATACATGTTCAGCTGAGAGTGACTAACAGAGGTGGCCAGTGCACATGCCCAGACCAAGTTTCTAAAATGTGTGTCAAAGCTGACAGGTGCCCTGCCCAACATGCAGCTCCATGTGGGACACGCTGGAAGTGACCAGCAGCATTCCCCACACCATTGTACAGTTTCTGGCTTTGTAGCACTGACACCAGTGGCTCAACTGAGCCCAAAATCACGGCCAGGGAGAGAGACAGAGGGACAGAAATTTACTTTATGGGGAACGCGTAGGAATGTGAGAAACTCATATAGAAATTGGAGATGTGATCATATAAAAGGCGAGATACTCCCGGACGAGGAGCCAATGTAGATCAGTGAGTGCGAGGAGATGGGGTGAACGTGATTCACGGAGAGTTAGGCAGAAGAGTTTTGTATGGGCTGTGGTCTCTGACAGTATATAACTGGGAGGCTGACAAGGGTAGCATTCGTAACAAGGTTGATGAGTTAATGGCGCAAATCATCGCGAATGAATATGATTTGGTAGCCATTACAGAGACATGGTTACAGATTGGTCACCACTGGGAGTTGAATATCCAGGGGTACCAGACTATTTGGAAGGACAGACAGGAAGGTAAGGGTGGTGGTGTAGCTCTGATATTCAAGGATGACATCAGGGCGGTGCTGAGAGATGATGTAGGTTCTAAGGAGAATGAGGTTGAATCTATTTGGGTTGAAATTAGAAACTCTAAGAAGAAAAAGTCATTGATAGGCGTAGACTATAGGCCACCAAATAATAACATCACATTGGGGCGGGCAATAAACAAAGACATAACTAATGCCTGTAAAAATGGTACGGCAATTATCATGGGGGATTTTAATCTACATGTAGATTGGTCGAACCAACTCAGTCAGGGTAGCATTGAGGAGGAGTTTGTTGAGTGTATCCGTGATAGTTTTCTTGAACAGTATGTAATGGAACCGACGAGGGAGCAAGCTATCCTAGATCTAGTCCTGTGTAATGAGACAAGAATAATTAATGACCTCATAGTTAGGGATCCTCTTGGAAGGACTGGTAGAATTTAGAATACAGATGGAGAGTGTGAGGATAAAATCCAATACCAGGGTCCTGCGCTTGAACAAGGGGGATTACAATGGAATGAGGGAGGACTTGGCTAAAGTAGACTGGAAACAAAGATTGTATGGTGAGACATTTGACGAGCAGTGGAGGACTTTCAAAGCAATTTTTCAAAGTGCTCAGCAAAAGTATATTCCAGTGAAAAGGAAGGACTGGAAGAAAAGGGGTAATCTGCCATGGGTGTCTAAGGAAATAAGGGAGGCTATCAAATTGAAAGAGAAGGCAGACAAAGTGGCCAGAAACAGCATGAAACTAGAAGATTGGGAAAACTTTAAAGGTCAACAGAAAGCCACAAAAAGAGCTATAAAGAAAAGCAAGATAGAACGTGAGAAAAACTAGCACAGAATAGAAGGACAGATAGCAAAAGTTTCTACAAATATATAAAACGAAAAAGAGTGGCTAAAGTAAACGTTGGTCCTTCAGAGGATGAGAAGGGGAATTTAGTTATGGGATATGATGAAATGGCCGAGGCATTGAACATGTATTTTGTATCGGTCTTCACGGTGGAGGACATTAATAACATGCCAGTAATTGACAAAGTGACGAACGTAGGTGAGGACCTGGAAACAATCATTATTACGGAAGATGTAGTGTTGGGCAAGCAAATGGAGCTAAGGATTGATAAGTCTCCTGGCCCTGATGGAATGCATCCCAGGGTACTAAAAGAGATGGTGGGAGAAATAGCAGGTGCACTGGCGGTAATTTTGCAAAATTCGCTGGACTCTGGGGTAGTCCCAGCAGATTGGAAAACAGCAGATGTGACGCCACTGTTTAAAAAGGGAGGTAGACAAAAGATGGGGAATTATAGACCGGTTAGCTTTACCTCTGTCATGGGGAAGATGCTTGAGTCTATTATCAAGGAAGAAATAGCAGGGCATCTCGATAGAAATTGTCCTGTTGTGCAGACGCAGCATGGGTTCATGAAGGGCAGGTCATGCTTGACAAGTCTTTTGGAATGCTATGATGACATTACGAGCAAGGTGGACAATGGGGACCCAGTGGATGTGGTGTACCTAGATTTCCAAAAAGCCTTCGACAAGGTGCTGCACAAGAGGCTGCTGCATAAGATAAGGATGCATGGCGTTAGGGGTAAAGTATTAGCGAGGATAGAGGATTGGTTGACTAATAGGAAGCAGAGAGTGGGGATAAATGAGTGCAATTCTGGTTGGCAATCAGTCACTAGTGGAGTGCCTCAGGGATCGGTGTTGGGACCGCAATTATTTACAATTTATACAGATGATTTGGGGTTGGGGACCACGTGTAGGGTGTCAAAATTTGCAGATGACACCAAGATGAGTGGCAGAGCAAAGTGTGCAGATGACTGTGAAACCTTGCAAAGGAAAAGCGATACATTGAGTGAGTGGGCAAAGGTCTGGCAGATGGAATACAATGTTGATAAGTGCGAAGTCATTCATTTCGGTAGGAGTAACAGTGAAAAGGGTTATTACTTGAATGGTTAAAAGTTGCTGCATGCTGCTTTGCAGAGGGACCTGGGTGTCCTTGTGCATGAATCGCAGAAGGTTGGTCTGCAGGTACAGCAAGTAATTAGGAAGGCAAATGGAATTTTGTCCTTCATTGCGAAAGGGATTGAGTTTAAACGCAGAGAGGTTATGTTGCAGCTGTATAAGGTACTGGTGAGGCCGCACCTGGAGTACTGTGTGCAGTGTTGGTCTCCTTACTTGAGAAAGGATGTACTGGCACTGGAGAGGGTGCGGAGGAGGTTCACTAGGTTGATTCCGGAGTTGAGGGGTTTGGCTTATGAGGAGAGACTGAGTAGATTGGGATTATATTCATTGGAGTTCAGAAGCATGAGGGGGGATCTTATAGAAACTTATAAAATCATAAAGGGAAGAGATAAGATACAAGTAGAGGGGATGTTTCCACTGACAGGTGAAGCAAGGACAAGAGGGCATCGCCTCAAGATTAGAGGGAGCAGATTTAGGACTGAATTAAGAAGGAACTTCTTCACCCAGAGGGTTGCTAATCTATGGAATTCCTTGCCCAGTGAAGTAGTTGACGCTTCTTCAGTAAACGTTTTTAAAGCTAAGGTAGATATCTTTTTGAACAATAAAGGAATTAAGGGATACGGTGAGAACGCGGGTAAGTGGATCTGAGTGCACTAAAAGGTCAGCCATGATCATATTGAATGGCGGAGCAGGCTCGAGGGGTTGGACGGCCTACACCTGTTCCTAGTTCTTATGATCTTATGATCTTATAAGGGTAACATTAGGACAGTGAATTTTACAAAGGCGGGATAAGTGTTTCTGCAGCTGATGGATTTCGAAAGGGGCCAATATTATAGGACTGGCAGTAGACAGGATTGATACTGGACAGGATATGAGATCCAAACTCACTCGGGGTCAAAAAGATCGCCAAGATTGTGAACAGTCTCATTCAGCCTCAGATATTAGTCAGAGAGGGAGATGGAGTCCGTAGATGGGGAGCATAGTTTGTGAAGGGGACCAAATAGTAAAATTAAAAGAACAGTAATGCAGTGAAAAAGTTGTTTACGATCTCATAGCTCTACACAGGGACTTTCCAGCAGCACCAACAGCAGCAACATTAAGAGAGTACATTACAGGTACAGTAATACAGTTCGCAACAGTTTTTCAGAGTCCATACCCAGTAGCAGAGACTCACCAGGAGTAACAACAGCAGCAGGAGGGGAGAATAAATAACAAGAGCAGTAATGCAGTTAAACATGGTTTATAGAATTAGTAGCTGGATAGAGAGACTTGCCAGGAACACCAACAATAGCAAGGAAGGGATAGTAAATGTGTTGAATAATCAAAAGTGTGTATCTGATCCGAGATGTTAATGATAGCCAATCATAATTTGCAGAAAGATAGTCAAACTCCCAGATGAAACTCCTGTCCATTGTTGGAACATTCCAATCTATTGTTCTCAGATTCTGACCCATTGTTGTAACATTCCAATCTATTGTTCTCAGAATCGGACCCATTGTTGTAACATTCCAATCTGTTGTTCTCAGGTTCTGATCTATCCGCTCCCTCTCTCTGGAGCAGCTGATCCCTGTTAGTGCCGAGCGTGATGCTCCCACTGACACTATGGGATAACACATTGAAAGGAGTCCCTTATTAATAGAAGAGGGAAACCCTCCAGTGACACAATTAGGCTCCATGGAGACTGACATTAATTACAGTCACTGAACAAACAGGTTCAGTTAACACTTTTCAATTCAACACTTATTGTACCACAATAAAGTAGAACAATTACGTGGTCTGGATGGGATGTATGAGGATTACTGAGGGAAGGAATGATGGAAATAGCAGACGTACTGACCAGAATGTTCCAATCTTCCTTGGATATGGAGGTGATTACAGAGGGCTGGAGGGTTGTAAATGTTTTACCCTGTTTAATAAGGTGAAATGGTGTAAATCCTGTAACTGAAGGCCAGTCAGTCTGAAGTCACTACTGGGGAAATTTCTTGGGGTTGCAACCCAGACAAGAATATTCATTTCTTGGAAAAACATGGGATAATAAACAGCAAACTGCAGGGGTCTGCTAATAACAAATCATGTTTGGCAAACGTCAACAACAACTTATATTTATATAGCCACATTAACCGAATGAAATGTCCCAATGTGCTTCACAGGAGCATTTTAAAACAAAGTACGGCAGTAAGATACAACAGGAGATATTAGGTCAGATGACCAAAAGGTTGGCCAAAGAGTTAGATTTTAAGGAGTGTCTAAAAGGCGGAAAGCGAGGTGGAGAGGTTTAGTGAGAGTGTACCAGAGTCTTGGGGCATCGGTAACTGAAGTGCAGACGCTAGTGGTGGAGTGATGAGGATCAGGAATGTACAACGCGCCAGAATTAGAGGAGTGCAGATATCATAGAGGATGGTGGGGCTGGAGGAGATTGCAGAGATAGGGAGGTCGAGGTCAAGCTAGTGCTCTTCGGGGGGGGGGGTTTAAACTAATTCAGCAGGGGGATGGAAACCTAAATTGTAGTTCCAGTGTACAGGATGTTGAGAGTAGTGAGGTCAGGGACAAGGTTACAAGGACGCAAGAGGGCACTGGCAAGCAAGAACTTGGTTTAAAGTGTGTCTACTTCAACGCCAGGTGCATCCGGAATAAGGTGGGTGAGCTTGCAGCATGGGTTGGTACCTGGGATCTCGATGTTGTGGCCATTTCAGAGACATGGGTAGAGCAGGGACAGGAATGGATGTTGCAGGTTCCGGGATTTAGATGTTTCAGTAAGAACAGAGAAGATGGCAAAAGAAGGGAGGGGGTGGCATTGTTAATCAAGGAGAGTATTACAGCGGCAGAAAGGACGTTTGAGGACTCGTCCACTGATGTAGCATGGGCCGAGGTTAGAAATAGGAGAGGAGAGGTCACCCTGTTGGGAGTTTTCTATAGACCTCCGAATAGTTCCAGAGATGTAGAGGAAAGGATAGCGAAGATGATTCTCGACAGGAGCGAGAGTAACAGGGTAGTTGTTATGGGGGACTTTAACTTTCCACATATTGTCTGGAAATACTATAGTTCGAGTACTTTAGATGGGTCAGTTTTTGTCCAGTGTGTGCAGGAGGGTTTTCTGACACAGTATGTAGACAGGCCAACCAGGGGCGAAGCCACATTGGATTTGGTACTGGGTAATGAACCCGGCCAGGTGTTAGATTTAGAAGTTGGTGAGCGCTTTGGTGATAGTGATCACAATTCGGTTAGGTTTACCATAGCGATGGGCAGGGACAGGTATATACCGCAGGGCAAAAATTATAGCTGGGGGAAAGGAAATTATGATGCGATTAGGCAAGATTTAGGATGCGTAGGATGGGGAAGGAAACTGCAGGGGATCGGCACAATCGAAATGTGGAGCTCATTCAAGGAGCAGCTACAGCGTGTCCTTGATAAGTATTTACCTGTCAGGCAGGGAGGAAGTTGTCGAGCGAGGAAGCGGTGATTTACTAAAGAAGTTGAAGCGCTAGTCAAGAGGAAGAAGAAGGCTTATGTTCGGATGAGACGTGAAGGATCAGTTAGGGCGCTTGAGAGTTACAAGCTAGCCAGGAAGGATCTAAAGGGAGAGCTTAGAAGAGCGAGGAGAGGACACGAGAAGTCATTGGCGGATAGGATCAAGGAAAACCCTAAGGCTTTCTATAGGCATATCAGGAATAAAAGAATGACTAGAGTTAGATTAGGGCCAATCAAGGATAGTAGTGGGAAGTTGTGTGTGGAATCAGAGGAGATAGGGGAAGCGTTAAATGAATATTTTTCGTCAGTATTTACAGTAGAGAAAGAAAATGTTGTCGAGGAGAATACTGAGATACAGACGACTAGGCTGGATGGGATTGAGGTTCACAAGGAGGAGTTGTTCGCAATTTTGGAAAGTGTGAAAATAGATAAGTCCCTGGGCCAGATGGGTTTTATCGTCGGATTCTCTGGGAAGCCTGGGAGGAGATTGCAGAGCCTTTGTCCTTGATCTTTATGTCGTCATTGTCGACAGGAATAGTGCCGGAAGACTGGAGGATAGCAAATGTTGTCCCCTTGGTCATGAAGGGGAGTAGAGACAGCCCTGGTAATTATAGACCTGTGAGCCTTACTTCGGTTGTGGGTAAAATGTTGGAAAAGGTTATAAGAGATAGGATTTATAATCATCTTGAAAAGAATGAGTTCATTAGCGATAGTCAGCACGGTTTTGTGACGGGTAGGTCGTGCCTCACAAACCTTATTGAGTTTTTTGCGAAGGTGACCAAACAGGTGGATGAGGGCAAAACCGTGGATGTGGTGTATATGGATTTCAGTAAGGCGTTTGATAAGGTTCCCCACGGTAGGCTATTGCAGAAAATACGGAAGTATGGGGTTGAAGGCGATTTAGAGCTTTGGATCAGAAATTGGATAGCTGAAAGAAGACAGAGGGTGGTGGTTGATGTCAAATGTTCATCCTGGAGTTTAGTTACTAGTGGTGTACCGCAAGGATCTGTTTTGGGTCCACTGCTGTTTGTCATTTTTATAAATGACCTGGATGAGGGTGTAGAAGGGTGGGTTAGTAAATTTGCGGATGATACGAAGGTTGGTGGAGTTGTGGATAGTGCCGAAGGATGTTCTAGGTTACAGAGGGACATAGATAGGCTGCGGAGCTGGGCTGAGAGATGGCAAATGGAGTTTAATGCGGAAAAGTGTGAGGTGATTCACTTTGGAAGGAGTAACAGGAATGCAGAGTACTGGGCGAATGGGAAGATTCTTGGTCGTGTAGATAAGCAGAGAGATCTTGGTGTCCAGGTACATAAATCCCTGAAAGTTGCCACCCAGGTTAATAGGGCTGTTAAGAAGGCATATCGTGTGTTCGCTTTTATTAGTAGGGGGATCGAGTTTAGGAGCCACGAGGTCATGCTGCAGCTGTACAAAACTCTGGTGCGGCCGCACCTGGAGTATTGCGTGCTGTTCTGGTCACCGCATTATAGGAAGGATGTGGAAGCTTTGGAAAGGGTGCAGAGGAGATTTACTGGGATGTTGCCTGGTATGGAGGGAATGTCTTACGAGGAAAGGCTTAAGGACTTTTGGTTGTTTTCGTTAGAGAGAAGGAGGAGGAGAGGTGACTTAATAGAGACATATAAGATAATCAGAGGGTTAGATAGGGTGGATAGTGAGAGTCTTTTTCCTCAGATGGTAATGGCAAACACGAGGGGACATAGCTTTAAGTTGAGGGGTGATTGATATAGGACAGATGTCAGAGGTAGTTTCTTTACTCAGAGAGTAGTAGGGGCGTGGAACGCCCTGCCTGCAACAGTAGTAGACTCGCCAACTTTCAGGGCATTTAAGTGGTCATTGGATAGACATATGGATGTAAATGGAATAGTTTAGGTCAGATGGTTTCACAGGTCGGCGCAACATCGAGGGCCGAAGGGCCTGTACTGCGCTGTAATGTTCTATGTTCGATGTTCTAAGGAGGGATTCAAAACAAGGATGAGAATTTTTAAATCAAGACATTGCTTGACTGGGAGCCAATGTCGGTCAGAGATAGATGAACGGGACCTGGTGCGAGTTAAGACATGGGCAGCAGAGATTTGGATGCCCTCAAAGTTTATAGAGAGTAGAATGTGTGAGATCAGCCAGGAGTGATTTGGAATAGTCACATCTAGAGGTGACAAAGGCATGAATCACGGAATTGCAGAATTGTTACAGCACAGGAGGACATTCAGCCCATCATGTCTGCACCGACTCTCCGAAAGAGCAATTCACCTAGTGCCATTCCCACCACCCACCGCCCCCCTCCCCATAACCCTGCACATTCTTCCTTCTCATTTAACAGTCTAATTCCTTTTTGAATGCTTCATTGAACCTGCCTTAACCACATTCTCAGGCAGTGCATTCCAGACCTTAACCACTCTCTGCATGAAAATGTTTTTCCTTATGTCGCCTTTACTGCACTTACCAAATAATTTAAATCTGTGCCCTCTCGTTCTCGATCCTTTCACGAGTGGGAACAGTTTCTCTCTATCTACTCTGTCCAGACACATCATGATTTTTGATCCCTCTATCAAATCATCTCTCAGCCTTCTCTCCTCCAAGGAAAACAGCCTTAACCTCTCCAATCTATCTTCAAACTGAAGTTCCTCATCCATGGATCCATTCTCGTGAATCTTTTCTGCGCCCTCTCCAATGCCCTCACGTCTTTCCTAAAGTGTGACATTGTTACGACCAGGTGAGGAAGGGGTCTAGGGTTCCCTTTCAGCCTTCACCTGGTCTTACCGCAACGGTTTAATGTTAAACACACCATGTTTTAAGCTCTTTCTTGGCGAATCCTGGTTCACTGCTTTCCAATTATAAAGCAAAAAACCAGCACAAACAGGCTTTCTTAGGTTTAAAGAAGAACGGTTGAAATGTATTAAGCTTGTGCTTAAACTACAATTCAGTTATTGCCTACGGATACAGGATACACCCACACTAGCATGCATATGTGATACATACAAATAGAGACAGAAAAAGAGTAGAAGAAATAAAGTGAACACGTTTGAGGCAATAACTGAACAGTGTTTTTGTTACGCTTCTTTGAGCTCACTGTAGGTTCTTTGATTGTAGGTTGATCTTTATTTTCGTTGGGGCCCAGTATTTTTCTTAAACTTTGCTCGCTGTAGGAGACTTTTCTCGCATGGGGCTTCAGTGAAATTGGACTTCCGTGATAAAGATATGGGAGCAGAAAGGAGAGATCTGCTCAGTCCAGGAGAAGACACTCCTCCTGAGTTTAACCTCTCTGGTTAGTTCAGAATAAAAACTCTGGAATAGCCAGTTAGTCATATGACCAGCTGGTCTAAGCAGTCCTGGATTGTATTTTCTCAGCAATCTCTGGAATGCTCCTCTTACACATAATACCTGGTGACCAAGACCCATTGGGAGTTGAATGTGTCAGGGAATGGTCCTTTGTCCTTCCAAGCACTGTCTGTTAGTATGCCAATGTCTTTTCCAGCCACGGCTGACCTGTTTAACAAGTCATTTCCTCACTCCAGAAAACAGTTTAAAATCAATGTTCATGACAAAATTCATGTGCCTCTTTCTTGGCAGGTGGGGATTCTGCATAACAGACACCCAGAACTGGACGCAATACTCCAGCTGAGGCTGAACTAGTTTCTTATGCAAGTTCAACATAACCTCATTGCTCTTGCATTCTATGCCCCTATTAATAAAGCCCAGGATATATATGCTTTATTAACCGCTCTCTCAACCTGTCCTGCCACATTCAATTACTTATGCATATATATACCCAGGTCCCTCTGCTCCTGCACCCCCTTTAGAATTTTACCCTTTATTTTATATTGTCTCTCCATGTTCTTCCTACCAAAACGAATCACTTCATATTTCTCTGCATTGAACTTGGTCTACCACCTTTCTGCCCATTCCAACAACTTGTTTTATGTCCATTTGAAGCTCTACACTATCCAACTCAAAGTTCACTATGCTTCTAAGTTCCATATCATGTGCAAACTTTGAAATTGTACCCTGCACAACAAGGTCTAGGTCATTAATATATATCAGGAAAAGCATGGGTCCCAACACTGATCCCTCAGGAACTCCACTACAAACCTTCCTCCAGTCCAAAAAACATCCATTATCCACTACTCTTTCTTTCCTGTCATTCAGCCAATTTCATATCCATCCCTTTTATTCCATGAGCTACATGTTTGCTCACAGGTCTGTTGTGAGACATTGTTTCAAACGCCTTTTGAAAGTCCATGTACACAACATCAACAGCATTGCCCTCTTCAGCCCTCTCTGTTACCTCCTCAAAAAATTCCAGAAAGTTAGTTAAACATGATTTTCCCTAAAGAAATACATGCTGGCTTTTCTTAACTAACTCGCATTTATCCAAGTGACTATTAATTTTGTCCCGAATTATTTTTGTCAAAGTTTCTCCACCACCGAACTGACTGGCCTGCAGTTGTTGGGTTTATCATTACACCCTTTTTTGAACAAAGATGTAACGTTAGTAATTCTCCAGTCCCCTTGCACCACCTCAGAGTCCGAGGAAGATTACAAAATTATGGCCAGTGCCTCTGCGATTTCCACCCTCACTTCCCTCAGTATTATTGGATGTATCTCATCCAGCACTGGTGCCTTATAACTTTTAAGTACAGACAGCCTATCTAATGCATCCTCTTTATTAAATTGAGCAACTTCTAGCATTCGACTTAACTCCTCGTGGGTCTATCGTATCCTTTGGTACAGATGTATGCAAAGAATTCATTTAGTACCTCAGCTATGCCCTATTCCTTCATGTATAAATCCCCTTTCTGATCTCTAATCAGCCCTATTCCTCCATTTACCACCCTTTTGATATTTGTGTCTATAGAAATCTTTGGAATATCATCATGTTAGCTGCCAGTCTCTTTTCTTGCTCTCTGCTTGCTTCTCTTATTTGCTTTTTCATTTCTCCTCTGGACCTTCTATATTCAGTCTGGTTCTCAATAGTATTTTCTACTTGGCATCTGTCATAAGCACACTTTTACTTCTTTATCTTAATCTCTACCTCTTTGGTCATCCAGGTAGCTCTGGATTTGTTTGCTCCACTTTTCGCCTTCGAGGGAACATAACTTGACTGTGCCCGAATTATCTCTTTGAAGGTAGCCCATCGTTCATCGACCGGTTTTCCTGCCAGCTTTTGACTCCAACTTATTCGCCTCAGCTCCATTCTTACCCCATTGATGTTGGTTTCCCCCAGTTAATTATTTGTACCCTGGATTTCTGTTTCTCCTTTTCCGCAGTCAGCCTAAACCTTATGATACAATGGTCAGTATCCCCAAAATACTTGATCCACTTGTCCCACCTCATTCCCAAGTACCAGGTCTAGCAGCGACTGTTTTCTTGAATGAGGGTTTCAGCAGCAGCTGAGCTGAGGCAGGGCCGTAGTCAGGTGATGTTACAGAGCTGGAAATAGACGGTCAAAGTGATGGCACCAACTTGAGGTTGGAAGCTCACCTTGTGGTCAAATTGACACCAATGTTGTGAACAGACTATATTAATCATAGACTGTTACGAGGGAGAGATGCAGAATTGCTAGCTAGGGAACAGAGCTAGGACCAGGAAGTACAAAAAATGGACTAAATGTTATTCTCCCCAGTGGCATGCAAAACATTGTCGGCCCATGTGTGCGGTCCACATGTCGCCGTGCTGCTGTGATGTAGTGTGCGGTGGCTCATTTTAATATGGTGGGTGGGTCACAAGCCCCACTCCAATCACGTGGCAGCGACGGCCTCAGCGACACCAGCAGTTCTGTCAGCTGCCTCTGCACAGACACTGGAGCCATTTCTAAAAGGGCTGCCCGACGTGCCACAAAAAGTGCAAAGTTTAACGGCGTACCCCTCTCCCCGAATGCACTGCAAATAAAATGATTCCTCTTTCCCTCAAAACACTTACATTGTACAGTTGCCTTCTCCCCGCCCCCCAAAACACTTAACCTGCCGAGTTACCCCCACCCCAACAACTGTACAAAGTATAGAGTTCTCCCCTTCTCCCCCTACACTATTAATGCAGAGTTGACACTGTCAGCCACGGTCCCGTCACCGAGCGATGGAGGGCAGCACACCACGGAACCTTCACATCGCTGGGAAGATCAGGCCCAGCATTCCCGATGTCCGGCTCCGTGACAGGAAGATCATGTCCAGCATTCCCAACATCCCGCTGCGTGACGGGAAGAGCAGACCCAGCAATCCCGACGTCCGGCTCCATGATGGGAAGATCAGGCCCAGCATTCCCGATGCTCGGCTCCATGACAGGAAGATCATGTCCAGCATTCCCAACATCTGGTTCTGTGACGGGAAGATCAGGTTCAGCAATCGCGACGTCCAGCTCCTGATGGGAGGATCAGTCCCTGCGATCCAGACGTCCGGCTCCATGATGGGAAGATCAGGTCCAGCAATCGTGACGTCAGGCTCCGTGGCCGGCCGCTGCCACTCCGATCTTCTGCATCCCCACCACGGAAACTGACGTCAGAACTCAACAAAATCCAGCACAATGACTTCAGTTTTCCCAATATTTAATTGGAGGAAATTTCTGCTCATCCAGTACTGGATGTCGGATAAGCAGTCAGATGAGTTAACAACAGTGGAGGAGTAGAGAGAGGTGGTGGTGAGGTAAACTTGATGGAGTTCTTTGATAAAACAATGGAGAGGGTTGTTGAGGGTGGTGTGATTGAAGTTATATATATGTACTTTCAAAAGGTGTTTGATCAAGTGACATTCAATAGGTTAGGAAAACTGAACCCTTTGGATTAAACGGACAGTGACAGTGTGGATATAACATTGACTAAGGAACAGTAAACAGAGAGAAGTGGTGAAAGGTTGTTGTTCATACTCGATGAGAGTACACAGTGGTGTTTCCCAGGGCTCAGTATTAGGACCACTGCTCTTTTTGCTCTTGGTAAACCCAGGGTGGGTAGGGCAGTGTCCCCTCCTCCTCCCTCTTTACAGAACTTCCCCTCTCTGCAGCCTCTGCTCCATTTGTTGGTCATGATACGGATGCAGAGACACTGTAACTACAGTCCCCATAAGTCGTCCAGCGTTCGGTCACCAAATCCTCCGTCCTCCCTGAATGTCTGCTGCAGCTCACAACACAACCTCCAGAAAACCATCCACAGCACCTCCACTAACTTTACAATAGCAAAAGTAAGTCAAAAGCCCCTCACCTGTAAGTTGGATGCCTGGTCTTTTTAGATAACACGAGAGGGGGTTCCTCGTGCTGTGAATGTATGTTCAGCTGAGAGTGACTGACACAGGCGGTCAGTGGACATGCAAAGACCAAGTTTCAAAGCCGTACATCAAAGCTGCTGGAATGGCTGATTGACACCATATTCAGACCCCTCTGCACACACGTTACACCCACTCTACCACCCCGGCCAGCCTGGGTTTCCTGTACAATGTGCTGGATGTGACTGGCTGTGCAGCTCACACCATTTTATGGATCCAAATTTCCACAGCACAAGTGGAGCTGCAGAGATGAAATGTGTGGTCAGGGAGAGAGACAGTGGGAAAGAAACTCACTTTAAAAAGGGAATTAGAAGATGAAATTGGAAATGGACAGGGATTTGGATAATCAGAGGGATTTGATCGCACGAGTGAAAATATTAGAATTTGAGGTGTTACTGGACACAGGAACATAGAACTCAAGAGCATGAGTAGGCCATTAGTCCCTTTGAGCCTGCTCCACCATTCGATAAGAACATGGCTGATCTGTTATTTTTAAACTTTATCTCCTTGTTCTAGTCTCCCTCACAAGAGGAAGCATCCTCCCATTATCCACACTATCAAGTCCACATAGGATGTGATAGGTTTCAATAAGACACCTCTCATTCTTCTAAACCCCAACCGCTTCAAACTTTCTTCATAAAATAAGCCCTTCATTCAGGGAATAAGTCAATTGAACATTTGTTGACCTGCCTCTTATGCAACTATATCATTTTTATCAAGTAAGGAGACTAAAACTGTACACATTACTCCAGATGTTGTCTCACCAAGGCCCTGCACAGCTGCAGTAAACCTTCTCCACTTTGATACTCGATTTCCTTTGCCACAAACACTAACATAACATTTTCCTTCCTAATCACGTGCTGTCCCTGAATACTAACTCTTTTTGATTTATGTACCAGGACACCCAGATCACTCTGTTCCACCGAGCTCTTCATCTTTCTAAATTTAAATAGTATACTGTTTTTCTGTTCTTCCTGCCAAAGTAGACAAGTTCACATCTTACCACATTATACTCCAACTGCCAAAGTTTTGCAACCTCACTTAACCTATTTCTATCTCTTTGTAAACTCTTTACCTCCTCTTGACAATGTACAAAGAACAAAGAACAAAGAACAGTACAACACAGGAACAGGCCATTCGGCCCTCCAAGCCTGCGCCGATCTTGATGCCTGCCGAAACTAACACCTTCTGCACTTCCGGGGCCCGTATCCCTCTATTCCCTTCCTATCCATGTATTTGTCAAGATGTCTCTTAAACGTCGCTATCGTACCTTCGTTCCCATCTTGCTGTCATCAACAAATTTAGCTACCATGCGTTCTGTCCCTTCAGCCAAGTCTTTGATATAGATTGTAAATAGTTGAGGCCCCAATACTGATCCCTGCAGCACTCCAGTAATTACAGGTTGCAAACACAAAAATATCAATTTATCCCAGTCTCTATTTCCTGTTAGCTCGCTCATCCTTTATCCATGTGAATATGTTACGCCCGACAACATGCCTTTTGGAAATCCAAGTACACCACATCTACAGGTGCCCCTTTATCCACCTTGCTTTTCACTTCCTCAAATAGCTCTAATAAATTAGTTACATATGATTTCCCTTTCACAAAACCACGTTGATTCTGTCTGATCTCATGATGGTTTTCCAGGTATGCCTCGACCACATGCTTATTAATGGATTCTCGCAATTTCCCTATGACAGATTTTAGGCTAACTGGCCTATCGTTTCCTGTTTTCTGTCTCCCTCCTTTCTTGAATGAATGCCTTACATTTTCTATTAACCAATCCACTGGGACCCTTCCAGAGTCTAAGGGATTTTGGAAGATTATACCCAATGCCTCTACTGTCACTGCAGCCACTGACTTTAAAGCCCTAGAATGCAGGCCATCTGATCCTGGGGACTTATCATACGAACATACGAAGTAGGAGCTGGAGTAGGCCACTCATCCCCTCGAGTCTGCTCCACCATTCAATAAGATAATGGCTGATCTGATAGTAACCTCGACTCCACATTCTCGCCTACCCCCAATAACGTCTCACCCCCTTGCTTATCAAAAATCTATCTACCTCTGCTTTAAAAATATTCAAAGACTCTGCTTCCACCGCCTTTTGAGGAAGAGAATTCCAAAGGCTCATGACCCTCAGAGAGATAATAAAATCTCATCTCTGTCTTCAATGGGCGACCCCTTATTTTTAAACAGTGATCCCAAGTTCTATATTCTCACACAAGGAAAAACATCCTTTCCACATCCACCCTATCAAAATCTGTCAGGATCTTTTATGTGTCAATCAAGTCGCCTCTTACTCTTCTAAACTCCAGCAAATACAAGCCTAGTCTGTCCAATCTTTCCTCATATGACAACCCTCCCATATTAGTCTGGTCAACCTTCTCTCAATTGTTTCCAACGCATTTACATCCTTCCTTAAATAAGAAGACCAATACTGTACACAGTCCTCCAGATGCAGTCTCACCAATTTCCTGTATAACTGTAGTAAAATCTCCCTACTTTTATATTCAATTCCCCTTGCAATAAATAATAGCATTCTATTAGCTTTCCTGATTACTCACTGTACCTGCATACTACTAACCTTTTGGTATTCATGCACTATGACACTCAGATCCCTCTGCAACTCACAGCATTGCAATCTCTCACCAGTTAGATGATATGATTCTTTTTTATTCTTCCTGCCAAAACGGACAATTACACATTTTCCCACATTATACTGCATTTGCCAGATCTTTGCCCATTAACTTAACCTATCTCTATCCCTCCTTATGCCCTCTTTACAACTTACTTCCCTACCTATCTTTGTCTCATCAGAAAATTTAACAACCATACCTTCAGTCCCTTCAACCAAGTTATTTCTATAAATTGTAAAAATGTTGAGACCCCAGCACTGATCCCTGTGGCACACCACACATTACATCTTGTTAACCAGAAAATGACCCATTTATGCCAACTCTGTGTTTCCTGTTAGCTAGTCAATCTTCTATCCATGCCAAAATGATACTCGCTATACTGTGAGCTTTTATTTTCCTCAATAACCTTTGATGTGGCATCTTATCAAATGCCTTCTGGACATCTAAGTACAGTACATCCACAGACTCCCCTTTCTCCACAGCACATGTTACCTCTTCGAAGAACTCCAATAAATTGGTGAAACATGATTTTCCTTTCACAAAATGATGTTGATTCTGCCTGATTACCTTGGCGTTTTCAAACGCCCTGCTATTACATCTTCCATAATAGCTTCTAACATTTTCCCAGGACAGATGTTAAGCTAACTGGCCTGTAGCTTCCTGCTTTCTGTCTCCCTTCCTTTTTGAATAAAGGAATTACATTCACTATTTTCAAATCTAATTCAACCTTCCCTGAATCTAGGGAATTTTAGAAAATCAAAACCGATGCATCAACTATCTCACTCGCCACTTCTGTGAAGAAGCATATCAGGACCCGGGGACTTGTCAGCCCGCAGCTGCAACAATTTGCTCATACTACTTCCATGGTGATTGTAATTGTCTTGGGTTCCTCCCGTCCTTCCATTTCCTGATTTACAGCTAAAACTGGGATGTTACTTGTATCCTCAATAGTGAAGACCAATGCAAAATGGCGGCTCAATTCATCTGCCATTTCCTTATTTTCCGTTATTAATTCCCAAGACTCACTTTCTATAGGACTAATACTCAATTTGTTAACTCTTCCCTTGTTTGAATATCTGTAGACACTCTTCCTATCGGTCTTTATATTTCTAGCTAGCTTTCCCTCGTACTCTTGTTTTTTTCCCACCGTATTAATCTTTTAGTTGTTCTTTGCTGCTTTTTATATTCTGTCCAATCTTCTGCCCTGTCACCCAGCTTTGCACCGTTATATGCTTTATCTTTATAAGTTTGATACTATCTTTAGCTGTTTTAGTTAATCACGGATGGTGGGTCCTGTCAGTCTTTAGGTGTAATAGTTTTCCCTGTATCATATTTTCTCTGGTCATGGTGATTGTTTTTAGTTCCTCACTTCCTTTTGCCTCCTGATTTAAGTATCCTTGGAAGGTTTTCAAACTCTACCACAGTGAAAACAGAATCAAAATACCTGTTCAACACCTCTGCCATGTCCTTGTTTCTCATTATTAATTCCCCAAACTCACTCTCGAGAGGACTAACACTAATTTTCGTTACTCCTTTCCTATTTAAATACTTGCAGAAACTCCTATTCTGTTTTTATATTACTAGCTAGCTTTCTCCCACACTCTACCTTTTCCCTTTTTTATCATTGATTGCTGGTTCTTAAAATCTGTCCAATCTTTTCACCCACCAACAATCTTTGCAGATTTGTACAGTGTCTCCTTCAATTTAATATTATCCTTAACTTCCTTTTCGTTGTGCAGCTTTTCCAGGAGCACAGGCATTGCGAGCGAGGAGCGAACAGATGGGAAGTCAATTTCATCGGGAGTTTCGGTGGAGCAGGGACTGCTGGGTAAGTAGAAACCTATATATTTGGGCTGTGTAAATTCTCTTACCTTTTCGTTGTGCAGCTTTTCCAGGAGCACAGGCATTGCGAGCGAGGAGTGAACAGATGGGAAGTCAATTTCATCGGGAGTTTAGGTGGAGCAGGGACTGCTGGGTAAGCAGAAACCTTTATATTTGGGCTGTGGAAATTCTCTTACCTTTTCGTTGTGCAGTTTTTCCATGAGCACAGGCATTGCGAGCGAGGAGTGAACAGCTGGGAAGTCAATTTCATCAGGAGTTTCGGTGGAGCAGGGACTGCTGGGTAAGTAGAAACCTATATATTTGGGCTGCTTCTGAACCCGAGACACTACTCTTGTAGTGTCTCCCACCCGCCCTCCTCCTCTTACCAAAAAAAAGGACGCGGTTGTGTGTAGGTAAGGTAAGGCTTTTTCTATTTCTCTTCTTGTTTTATCGTGTGATTGGTTAAAAACTTGGGAATTTAGAATAGTGGGAATGGAGGTTAAGGCAGTTGTATGTTCCTCCTGCAGAATGTGGGAGGTAAGGGTCGCCAAGGGTGTCCCTGCTGACTGCATCTGCGGGAAGTGCACCCATCTCCAGCTCCTCGAGGACCGCGTTAGGGAACTGGAGCTGGAGCTGGAAGAACTTCGGATCATTCGGGAGGCGGAGGGGATTATTGAGAGGAGTTATTGGGAGGCAGTCACACCTCAGGTAAAAGAAGAAGGTAGATGGGTTACGTTCAGGGGAAGGAGAGGGAACCAGCAGGCAGTGCAGGGATCCCCTGTGACTGTTTCCCTCAACAACAGGTATACCGTTTCGGATACTGTTGGGGGAGACGACTTACCAGGGGTAGGCAATGGGATAAAGGTCTCTGGCGTAGAATCTGCCCCTGTTGCTCAGAAGGGAAAGGGGAAGACGAGCAGAACATTACTCATTGGGGACTCCATAGTTAGGGGAACAGATAGGAGGTTTTGTGGGAACGAGAGAGACTCACGGTTGGTGTGTTGCCTCCCAGGTGCCAGGGTACGTGATGTCTCGGATCGTGTTTTTGGGATCCTCAAGGGGGAGGGGCAGCAGCCCCAAGTCGTGGTACACATAGGCACCAACGACATAGGTAGGAAGACAGATGGGGATTTAAGGCAGAAATTCAGGGAGCTAGGGTGGAAGCTTAGAGCGAGAACAAACAGAGTTGTTATCTCTGGGTTGTTGCCCGTGCCACGTGCTAGCGAAGTGAGGAATAGGGAGAGAGAGGAGTTGAACACGTGGCTGCAGGGATGGTGTAGGAGGGAGGGTTTTGGTTTCCTGGATAATTGGGGCTCTTTCTGGGGTAGGTGGGACCTCTACAAACAGGATGGTCTTCACCTGAACCAGAGGGGTACCAATATCCTGGGGGGGAGATTTGCCAATGCTCTTCGGGGGGGGGGGGGTTAAACTCATTCAGCAGGGGGATGGGAACCTAAATTGTAGTTCCAGTATGCAGGATGTTGAGAGTAGTGAGGTCAGGGAGAAGGTTATAAGGACACAAGACGGCACTGGCAAGCAAGAGCTTGGTTTAAAATGTGTCTACTTCAACGCCAGGAGCATCCGGAATAAGGTGGGTGAGTTTGCAGCATGGGTTGGTACCTTTGATCTCGATGTTGTGGCCATTTGAGAGACATGGGTAGAGCAGGGACAGGAATGGATGTTGCGGGTTCCGGGATTTAGTTGTTTCACTAAGAACAGAGAAGATGGTAAAAGAGTGGGGGGGGTGTGTCATTGTTAATCAAGGAAAGTATTACAGCGGCAGAAAGGACGTTTGAGGACTCGTCTACTGAGGTAGTCAGGGCCGAGGTTAGAAACAGCAGAGGAGAGGTCACCCTGTTGGGAGTCTTCTACAGACCTCCAAATAGTTCCAAAGATGTGGAGGAAACGATAGCAAAGATGATTCTTGACAGGAGCGAGAGTAACAGGGTAGTGTTTATGTGGGACTTTAACTTTCCAAATGTTGACTGGAAATACTATAGTTCGAGTACTTTAGATGGGTCAGTTTCTGTCCAGTGTGTGCAGGAGGGTTTTCTGACACAGTTTGTACACAGGCCAACCAGGGGCGATGCCACATTGGATTTGGTACTGGGTAATGAACCCGGCCAGGTGTTAGATTTAGAAGTTGGTAAGCACTTTGGTGATAGTGATCACAATTCGGTTAGGTTTACCTTAGCGATGGGCAGGGACAGGCATATACAGCAGGGCAAGAATTATAGCTGGGGGAAAGGAAATTATGATGCGATTCGGCAAGATTTAGGATGCGTAGGATGGGGAAGGAAACTGCAGGGGATGGGCACATTCGAAATGTGGAGCTTATTCAAGGAGCAGCTACTGCGTGTCCTTGATAAGTATGTACCTGTCAGGCAGGGAGGAAGTTGTCGAGCGAGGGAGCCGTGGTTTACTAAAGAAGTTGAAGCGCTTGTCAAGAGGAAGAAGAAGGCTTATGTTAGGATGAGACGTGAAGGATCAGTTAGGGCGCTTGAGAGTTACAAGATGGCCAGGAAGGATCGAAAGGGAGAGATAAGAAGAGCAAGGAGAGGACACGAGAAGTCATTGGCGGATAGGATCAAATAAAACCCCAAGGCTTTCTATAGGTATATCAGGAATAGAAGAATGACTAGAGATAGGTTAGGGCCAATCAAGGATAGTAGTGGGAAGTTGTGTGTGGAATCAGAGGAGATAGGGGAAGTGTTAAATGAATATTTTTCGTCAGTATTTACAGTGGAGAAAGAAAATGTTGTCGAGGAGAATACTGAGATACAGACTACTAGGCTAGATGGGATTGAGGATCACAAGGAGGAGGTGTTAGCAATTTTGGAAAGTGTGAAACTAGATAAGTCCCCTGGGCCAGATGGGATTTATCCTAGGATTCTCTGGGAAGCCAGGGAGGAGATTGCAGAGACTTTGTCCTTGATTTTTATGTCGTCATTGTCGACAGGAATAGTGCCGGAAGACTGGAGGATAGCAAATGTTGTCCCCTTGTTCAAGAAGGGGAGTAGAGACAGCCCTGGTAATTATAGACCTGTGAGCCTTACTTCGGTTGTGGGTAAAATGCTGGAAAAGGTTATAAGAGATAGGATTTAAAATCATCTTGAAAAGAATGAGTTCATTAGAGATAGTCAGCACGGTTTTGTGAAGGCTAGGTTGTGCCTCACAAACCTTATTGAGTTTTTTGACAAGGTGACCAAACAGGTGGATGAGGGTAAAGCCGTGGATGTGGTCTATATGGATTTCAGTAAGGCGTTTGATAAACTTCCCCACGGTAGGCTATTGCAGAAAATACAGAAGTATGGGATTGAAGGTGAATTAGTGTTTTGGATCAGAAATTGGCTAGCTGAAAGAAGACAGAGGGTGGTGGTTGATGGTAAATGTTCATCCTGGAGTATAGTTTCTCGTGGTGTACCGCAAGGATCTGTTTTGGGGCCACTGCTGTTTGTCATTTTTATAAATGACCTGGATGAGGGTGTAGAAGGGTGGGTTAGTAAATTTGCGGATGACACTAAGGTCGGTGGAGTTGTGGATAGTGCCGAAGGGTGTTGTAGGGTACAGAGGGACATAGATAGGCTGCAGAGCTGGGCTGAGAGATGGCAAATGGAGTTTAATGCGGAAAAGTGTGAGGGGATTCACTTCGGAAGGAGTAACAGGATTGCAGAGTACTGGGCTAATGGGAAGATTATTGGTAGTGTAGATGAGCAGAGAGATCTTGGTGTCCAGGTACATAAATCCCTGAAAGTTGCCACCCAGGTTAATAGAGATGTTAAGAAGGCATATGGTGTGTTAGCTTTTATTAGTAGGGGGATCGAGTTTAGGAGCCACGAGGTCATGCTGCAGCTGTGCAGAACTCTGGTGCGGCCGGACATGGAGTATTGCGTGCAGTTCTGGTCACCGCATTATAGGAAGGATGTGGAAGCTTTGGAACAGGTGCAGAGGAGATTTTCTAGGATGTTGCCTGGTATGGAGGGAAGGTCTTACGAGGAAAGGCTGAGGGACTTGAGGTTGTTTTCGTTAGAGAGAAGGAGGAGGAGAGGTAACTTAATAGAGACATATAATATAATCAGAGGGTTGGACAGGGTGGATAGTGAGAGCCTTTTTCCTCGGATGGGGATGGCAAACACGAGGGGACATAGCTTTAAGTTGACGGGTGATAGATATAGGACAGATGTCAGAGGTAGTTTGTTTACACAGAGAGTAGTAGGGGCGTGGAACGCCCTGCCTGCAACAGTAGTAGACTCGCCAACTTTAAGGGCATTTAAGTGGTCATTGGATAGACATATGGATGAAAATGGAATAGTGTCGGTCAGATGGTTTCACAGGTCGGCGCAACATCGAGGGCTGAAGGGCCTGTACTGCGCTGTAATGTTCTATGTTCTATGTTCCTTATTTAACCACGTATGATGCAACCGTCTGCAAGAGTCTTTCTTTCTCACTGAAGTAATTGTTGCTGAGAGTTAAGTATCTCCTTCAAAGTCTGCCACTGCATCTCGACTGTCTTAACTTTTAATCTGGTTTCCCAGTTCACTTTCGCTGGCTATGCTTTCATATCCTGAATATTACCTTTATTGAGGTTTAAAAAAACTTGTCTCAGACCCACAATTTTCCCTTCAATCTGAACATTGAAATGCTATCGTGTTATGATCACTGTCACCTGGAGTCTGCTTTCCCAGGAGGTTCTTGATTAATCCTGTCCAATTGTGCATTACCACCTCTCGAATAGCCTGCACTCTGGTTGGCTTGAGAACGTGCTGCTCTAAGAACTGTCCTGAATACACTCTATGTCCTAATTTTCCAGGCGACCTTGGCCAATCAGATTTGTCCAATCTACACGCAGATTAAAGTCACCCATGATTATTGTGGTACCTTTCTTACGCACCCCATTTATTTCTTCCTGTATACTCTATCCGACAGAAACTATGGCAAGTCACTGAGCACAGGGATGTTGCGTGAATGAGATTTAGTGTGATCTGGGATATGGACAGCAGAATTTTGGATAGACTGTTGTTCATGGTAGTTTTTCACAGGGAGGTTAACCAGGACAGCATTGGAATAGTAAATTTGACAAAGGCAATGATCAGAGTGTTGGCAGCAAATGGGCTCACATAGAGGATGATATTTTGGAGTTGGTCGTTGGTAAGAACAGTAAAACAGTTAATCATCGTTTATAGAATTAATAGCTGGATAGAGAGACTTACCAGGGACACCAACAAGAGCGAGGAATGGATAATAAATGTGTTGAATCATCTTCAGTGCATAATATATCCGATCCGCTAATGTGAACCAAGAATAATCCGCAGTAAGATAATCAAATGAAGAGGATAAACTCCTGTCCATTGTTGTAACGTTCCAATCTATTGCACTTAGATTCTTCGAATATACAGGGCATAATATTCCAGTTAAATGTTAAATTAGATGTCACCACTAATACACAGTGAATAACATTCCGGATCAATGTTAAATTAGATGTCATCACAAATACACAGGGGATAATATTCCGAATATTTTCTAAATTAGATGTCATTGCTAATACACAGGATATAATATTCTTGTTAAATGTCAAATTAGATGTCATAACTAATACACAGGGGATAATATTCCGATTAATTGGTAATTGAGATGTCATCACTTTTACACAGGGGATAACATTCCACTTAATTTTTAAATTAGATGTCATTACTAATAAACAGCGTGTAGTATTCTGGTTAAATGTCAAATTAAATGTCATCACGAATACACAGGGTATAGTATTCTGGTTAAATTTTAAATTGGATGTCATTACTAATATACAATGGATAATGTTCTAGTTAATTGTTAAATTAGATGCCATCAATAATACACAGGGGATAATATTCCAGTTAATTGTTAAATTAGATGTCATCACTAATACACAGGGGATAATATTCTGGTTCATCGTTAAATTAGATGTCATCACTAAAACACAGCGGATAATATTCCAGTCAATTGTTAAATTAGATGTCATCACTAATACACAGGGGATAACACTCCAGTTAATTGTTAAATTAGATGTCATCACTAACACACAGGGGATAATATTCCAGTTAATTGGTGAATTAGATGTCATCACTAATACACAGGTGATAATATTCCAGTTAATTGTTAAATTAGATGTCATCACTAATACACAGGGGATAATATTCCAGTTAATTGTTAAATTAGATGTCATCACTAATACTCAGGTGATAATATTCCAGTTAATTGTTAAATTAGATGTCATCACTAATACACAGGGAATAATATTCCAGTTAATTGTTAAATTAGATGTCATCACTAATACACAGGGGATAATATTCCAGTTAATTGTTAAATTAGATGTCATCACTAATACACAGGGGATAATATTCCAGTTAATTGTTAAATTAGATGTCATCACTAATACACAGGTGATAATATTCCAGTTAATTGTTAAATTAGATGTCATCACTAATACACAGGGGATAATATTCCAGTTAATTGTTAAATTAGATGTCATCACTAATACTCAGGTGATAATATTCCAGTTAATTGTTAAATTAGATGTCATCACTAATACACACGGGTTAATATTCCAGTTAATTGTTAAATTAGATGTCATCACTAATACTCAGGTGATAATATTCCAGTTAATTGTTAAATTAGATGTCATCACTAATACACAGGGGATAATATTCCAGTTAATTGTTAAATTAGATGTCATCACTAATACACAGGGGATAATATTCCAGTTAATTGTTAAATTAGATGTCATCACTAATACTCAGGTGATAATATTCCAGTTAATTGTTAAATTAGATGTCATCACTAATACACACGGGTTAATATTCCAGTTAATTGTTAAATTAGATGTCATCACTAATACTCAGGTGATAATATTCCAGTTAATTGTTAAATTAGATGTCATCACTAATACACAGGGGATAATATTCCAGTTAATTGTTAAATTAGATGTCATCACTAATACACAGGTGATAATATTCCAGTTAATTGTTAAATTAGATGTCATCACTAATACACAGGGGATAATATTCCAGTTAATTGTTAAATTAGATGTCATCACTAATACTCAGGTGATAATATTCCAGTTAATTGTTAAATTAGATGTCATCACTAATACACACGGGTTAATATTCCAGTTAATTGTTAAATTAGATGTCATCACTAATACTCAGGTGATAATATTCCAGTTAATTGTTAAATTAGATGTCATCACTAATACACAGGGGATAATATTCCAGTTAATTGTTAAATTAGATGTCATCACGAATACACAGGGGATAATATTCCAGTTAATTGTTAAATTAGATGTCATCACTAATACACAGGTGATAATATTCCAGTTAACTGTTAAATTTGATATCATCACTAATACACAGGTGATAATATTCCAGTTAACTGTTAAATTTGATGTCATCACCAATACACTGCAATTAATCTTCCAGTTAATTGTTCAATTAGATGTCATCACGAGTACACATGGAAACATATTCTGCCCAATTGTTAAATTTGATGTCATCACTGATACACAGGCTATAATCTGGTTAGTTATTAAATTAGATATCACAAATACACAGTGTATAATATTCTGGATAACTGTTAAATTTGATGTCATCACTAATACACATGGAATAATATTCTGCCTAATTGCTAAATTTGATGTCATGTCTAATACACATGCTTTAATCTGGTTAATAATTAAATTAGATATCACTAATACACAGTGTAAAATATTCTGGTTAATTGTTAAATTGGATGTCATCACGAATACACCGTGTATAATATTGCTGTTAATAGTTAAACTAGATGTCATCACGAATACACTGCCTATAATATTCCGGTTAATTGGTAAATTAGATGTCATCACGAATAGACAGGATATAACATTTTGGTTAATTGTTAATTTAGATGTCACCACTCATACACAGTGTATAATATTCCGGGTAATTGCGAAATTAGATGTCATCACTAATATACAAGGGATAATATTGCCATTATTTCTTTAAATTAGATGTCATCACTAATACACAAGATATAATATTCTGGTTAAATGTTAAATTAGATGTCATCACTAATACACAGGGTATAATATTCCGATTAATTGATTATTGAGATGTCATCACATTTACACAGGGTATAATAATCCAGTTAATTGTTGAATTTGATGTCATTAATAATAGAAAGGGTGTAGTATTTCGGATAAATGATTAATTAGACGTCACAAATAATACACAGGGGGTAATATTCTGGTTAAATGTTAACTTAGATTTCATCACCAATATTCAGGGTATAGTATTCTGGTTAATTTCTCCATTGGATGTCTTCCCTAATAGACAGGGTATAGTATTCTGCTTGAATGTGAAATAAGATGTCATCACAAATACACATGGTATGGTATTCTGGTTAAATGATAATTAGATGTCATCCCTAATACACAGGGGATATTATTCCAGTTAATTTTCAAATACACATGGTATGGTATTCTGGTTAAATGATAATTAGATGTCATCCCTAATACACAGGGGATAATATTCCAGTTAATTGTTCAATTAGATGTCATCACTAATACACAGGGGATAATCTGATTAATTGTTAAATTAGTTGTCATCACTAATACACAGGGGATAATCTGGTTAATTGTTAATTTAGATGTCATCACTCATACACAGGGGATAATATTCTGGTTAAATGTTACATTAAGTGTCACCACTAATACACAGTGAATAACATTCCGGATCATTGTTAAATTCGATGTCATCACAAATACACAGGGGATAATATTCCGAATATTTTTTTAAATTAGATGTCATTGCTGATACACAGGATAGAATATTCTTGTTAAATGTCAAATTAGATGTCGTCACTAATACACAAGGGAGGATATACCGATTATTTTAAAAATTAGATGTCATAACTAATACACAGGGCATAATATTCTGATTAATTCGTAATTGAGATGTCATCACTTTTACACAGGGGATTACATTCCAGCTAATTTTTAAATTAGATGTCATTACTAATAAACAGCGTGTCGTATTCTGGTTAAATGTCAAATTAGATGTCATCACTAATACACAGGGTATAGTATTCTGGTTAAATTTTAAATTAGGTGACATCGCTAATATACAGGGGATAATTTTCCAGTTTATTGTTAAATTGGATGTCATTACTACTATACAATGGATAATATACCAGTTAATTTTTAAATTAGTTGTCATCACTAATACACAGGGGATAATATTCTAGTCAATAAATTAGATGTCATCCCAAATACACATCGTATAATATTCTGGTTAATTGTTTAATTAGATGTCATCACTAATACACAGCGGATAATATTCTAGTTAATTGCTAAATTAGATTTCATCACTAATACACAGCGGATAATATTCTGGTTAATTGTTAAATTAGATGTCATCACTAATACACAGTATATAATAATATGGTTAATTGTTAAATTAGATATGATCACCAAGACACAGGGTATAATATACCACTTAATTGTTAAATTAGGTGTCATCACTAATACACAGGGGATAATCTGGTTTATTGTTAAATTAGGTGTCATCACGAATATTCAATGGATAATATTCCAGTTAATTGTTAAATTAGATGTCATCACTAATACACGGAGGATAATATTCCAGTTAATTGTTAAATTAGATGTCACCAACAATACAAAGGGGAGAATATACCAGTTAATTGTTAAATTAGATGTCATCACTACAACACAGGGGATAACGTTCCGGTTAACTGTTAAATTAGATGTCATGACCAATACGCAGTGTATAATATTCTGGTTAATTGTTAAATTAGGTGTCATCACAAATAAACAGTGTATAATATTATCGTTACTTGTTACATTAGATATGATCAGTAATACACAGGGTATAATATTCCGGTTAATTCTTAATTTAGATGTCATCATTAATACAAAGGGGTAATATTCTGCTTAATTGTTACACTCGGTGTCATCAGCAATACACAGGGTATAATATTATAGTTAAATGTTCAATTAGATGTCATCACTAATACACAGGGGATAATATTCCAATTAATTGTTAAATTCGATGTCATCACGAATACAAAGGGGATAATATACCTGTTAATTGTTGAATAGGATGTTATCACTAATATACAGGGGATAGTATTCCAGTTAATTGTCAAATTAGATGTCACCACGAATACACAGCGGATAATATTCCAGTTAACTGCTAAATTAGATGTCATCACTAATACAAGGGGGATAATATACCAGTTAATTGTAAAATTAGATGTCATCACTACTACACAGTGTATACTATTACGGTTAATTGTTACATTAGATATGATCACTTATACACAGGGTATAATATTCCGGTTAATTGTTAACTTAGATGTCATCATTCAGCAGACGTGGTCTCTTCAGACTACTAGAAAAGATCGGATGTCCACCAAAGCTACTAAGTATCATCACCTCATTCCATGACAATATGAAAGGCACAATTCAACATGGTGGCTCCTCATCAGAGCCCTTTCCTATCCTGAGTGGTGTGAAACAGGGCTGTGTTCTCGCACCCACACTTTTTGGGATTTTCTTCTCCCTGCTGCTTTCACATGCGTTCAAATCCTCTGAAGAAGGAATTTTCCTCCACACAAGATCAGGGGGCAGGTTGTTCAACCTTGCCCGTCTAAGAGCGAAGTCCAAACTACGGAAAGTCCTCATCAGAGAACTCCTCTTTGCTGACGATGCTGCTTTAACATCTCACACTGAAGAGTGCCTGCAGAGTCTCATCGACAGGTTTGCGTCTGCCTGCAATGAATTTGGCCTAACCATCAGCCTCAAGAAAACGAACATCATGGGGCAGGATGTCAGAAATGCTCCATCCATCAATATTGGCGACCACGCTCTGGAAGTGGTTCAAGAGTTCACCTACCTAGGCTCAACTATCACCAGTAACCTGTCTCTAGATGCAGAAATCAACAAGCGCATGGGTAAGGCTTCCACTGCTATGTTCAGACTGGCCAAGAGAGTGTGGGAAAATGGCGCACTGACACGGAACACAAAAGTCCGAGTGTATCAGGCCTGTGTCCTCAGTACCTTGCTCTACGGCAGCGAGGCCTGGACAACGTATGCCAGCCAAGAGCGACGTCTCAATTCATTCCATCTTCGCTGCCTTCGGAGAATACTTGGCATCAGGTGGCAGGACTATATCTCCAACACAGAAGTCCTTGAAGCGGCCAACATCCCCAGCTTATACACACTACTGAGTCAGCGGCGCTTGAGATGGCTTGGCCATGTGAGCCGCATGGAAGATGGCAGGATCCCCAAAGACACATTGTACAGCGAGCTCGCCACTGGTATCAGACCCACCGGCCGTCCATGTCTCCGTTATAAAGACGTCTGCAAACGCGACATGAAATCGTGTGACATTGATCACAAGTCGTGGGAGTCAGTTGCCAGCATTCGCCAGAGCTGGCGGGCAGCCATAAAGACAGGGCTAAATTGTGGCGAGTCGAAGAGACTTAGTAGTTGGCAGGAAAAAAGACAGAGGCGCAAGGGGAGAGCCAACTGTGCAACAGCCCCAACAAACAAATTTCTCTGCAGCACCTGTGGAAGAGCCTGTCACTCCAGAATTGGCCTTTATAGCCACTCCAGGCGCTGCTTCACAAACCACTGACCACCTCCAGGCGCGTATCCATTGTCTCTCGAGATAAGGAGGCCCAAAAGAAAAAGAAGAGATGTCATCATTAATACACAGGGGTAATATTCCGATTAATTGTTCAATTGTATTTCATCACTAATACACTGGGGATAATATTCCAGTTAATTGTTCAATTAGATGTCATCACTAATACACAGGTGATAATATTCCGTTTAATTGATAAATTAGATGTCATCACTAATACACAGGGGATAATATTCCAGTTAATTGTTAAATTAGATATCATCACTAATACACAGGTGATAATATTCCAGTTAATTGTTAAATTAGATGTCATCACTAATACACAGGTGATAATATTCCAGTTAATTGTTAAATTAGATGTCATCACTAATACACAGGTGATAATATTCCAGTTAATTGTTAAATTAGATATCATCACTAATACACAGGTGATAATATTCCAGTTAATTGTTAAATTAGATATCATCACTAATACACAGGGGATAATATTCCAGTTAATTGTTAAATTAAGTGTCATCGCCAATATAAAGGGGATAATATTCCAGTTAATTGTTAAATTAGATATCATCACTAATACACAGGGGATAATATTCCAGTTAATTGTTAAATTAGATATCATCACTAATACACAGGGGATAATATTCCAGTTAATTGTTAAATTAGATATCATCACTAATACACAGGGGATAATATTCCAGTTAATTGTTAAATTAGATATCATCACTAATACACAGGTGATATTCCAGTTAATTGTTAAATTAGATATCATCACTAATACACAGGGGATAATATTCTGGTTAATTGTTAAATTAGATGCCATCACTAATACACAGGGGATAATCTGGTTTATTGTTAAATTAGATGTCATCACGAATATTCAATGGATAATATTCCAGTTAATTGTTAAATTAGATATCATCACTAATACACAGGTGATATTCCAGTTAATTGTTAAATTAGATATCATCACTAATACACAGGTGACAATATTCCAGTTAATTGTTAAATTAGGTGTCATCGCTAATATAAAGGGATAATATTCCAGTTAATTGTTAAATTAGATGTCATCACTAATACACAGGTGATATTCCAGTTAATTGTTAAATTAGATATCATCACTAATACACAGGTGATAATATTCCAGTTAATTGTTAAATTAGGTGTCATCGCTAATATAAAGGGGATAATATTCCAGTTAATTGTTAAATTAGGTGTCATCGCTAATATAAAGGGGATAATATTCCAGTTAATTGTTAAATTAGATATCATCACTAATACACAGGGGATAATATTCCAGTTAATTGTTAAATTAGATGTCATCACTATCACACAGGGGATAATCTGGTTAATTGTTAAATTTGATGTCATCACTAGTATACAATGGATAATAATCTCGTTATTTGTTAAATTAGATGTCATCACTAATACACAGGGGATAACATTCTGGTCAATTGTTTAATTAAATGCCATCACAAATACACAGGGTATAATATTCTGGTTAAATGTTAAATTAGATGTCATCACAAATACACAGGGGATAATATTCCGAATATTTGTTAAATTAGATGTCATCACTGATTCAAAAGGGAGGATATTCCGATTATTTTTTAAAATTAGATGTCATAATTAATAAACTGTGCATAATATTCCGATTAATTGGTAATTGAGATGTCATCACTTTTACACAGGGGATAACATTCCAGTTATTTTTTAAATTAGATGTCATTACTGATACACAGCGTGTAGTGTTCTGGATAAGGGATAAATTGGATGTCATCACTAATACTCAGCGTGTAGTATTGTGCAAAAGTTTTAAATTAGATGACATCACGAATACACAGGGGATAATATTCCAGTTTATTGTTAAATTAGATGTCATCGCTATTACACAGGCGAAAGTATTCTGGTTAATTGTCAAATTAGATGTTATCCCGAAAACACAGCGGATAATATAATGGTTCATCGTTAAATTAGATGTCATCACTAAAACAATGGGGATAATATTCTAATTAATAAATTCGATGTCATCACTAATACACATTGTATAATATTCTGGTTAATTGTTAAATTTGCTGTCATCACCAATGCACAGGGGATAATATTCCAGTTAATTGTTAAATTAGATGTCATCACTAATACAATGGGATAATATACCAGTTAATTGTTTAATAAGATGCCATCACTAATACACAGCGGATAATATTCTTTCCAAATGTTCAGTTAGATGTCATCACAATTACACAGGGAATAGCATTCTGGATAATTGTCAAATTCGATGTTTTCACGAATACACAGCGGATAATATTCTGGTTAATTGTCAAATTAGATGTCATCGATGCTACACAGTGCATAATATTCTGGTTAATTGTTAAATTAGATGTCATCACTCATACACAGTGTATAATGTTACGGTTAATTGTTACATTAGATATGATCACCAATACACAGGGGATAATTTTCTTGTCAATTGTTAAGTTAGAAGTCATCACTATTGCACAGGGTATGGTATTCTGGTTAATTGTTAAATTAGATGTCATCACGAATGCACGGGGGATAATATTCCAGTTAATTTTTAAACTAGGTGTCCTCAATAATACAAAGGGTGTAATCTCCCAGTTAATTGTTAAATTAGATGTCATCACTGGTACACAGGTGATAACGTTCCGGTTAATTGTTAAATTAGATGTCATGACTAATACGCAGTGTGTGATATTCTGCTTAATTGTTAAATTAGGTGTCATAACTCAAACAAAGGGGATAATATTCTCATTAATAAATTCGATGTCATCACTCATACACATTGTATAAATTTCTAGTCAATTGTTAAATTAGATGTCATCACTAATGCACAGGGTATAGTATTCTGGTTAAATGTTAATTTAGATGTCATCACGAACACACAGTTTATAGTATTCTGGTTAATTGTTAAATTAGATGTCATCACTAATACACGGGGGATAATATTCCAGTTAATTGTTAAATTAGATGTCATCATTAATACACAGGGGTAATATTCCGGTTAATTGTTGCAATAGATATCATCCCTAATACTCAGGGTATAATTTTATGGTTAAATGTTACTTTCAGTGACATTACGAATACAAAGTGTATAATATTCTGGTCAATTGTTTAAGTAAATGTCATCACTAATATAGAGGGGATAATATTCCGGTTAATTGTTAAATTAGATGTCATCACCAATACACAGGGTATAATATTCTAGTTAATTGTTAAATTAGATGTCATATCTAATTACACTGGGCATAGTATTCCGGTTAAATGTTAATTTATATGTCTTCACTAATATACCAGGTATAGTATACTGGTTAAATGTTAAATTATATGTCATCACTAATACACAGGGGATAATATTTCAGTTAATTGTTAAATTAGATGTCATCACCAATACACAGGGTATAATATTCTAGTTAATTGTTAAATTAGATGTCATATCTAATTACACTGGGCATAGTATTCCGGTTAAATGTTAATTTATATGTCTTCACTAATATACCAGGTATAGTATACTGGTTAAATGTTAAATTATATGTCATCACTAATACACAGGGGATAATATTCCAGTTAATTGTTAAATTAGATGTCACCACCAATACACAGTGTATAACATTCCGGATAATTGTTAAATTAGATGTAATCACTAATACACAGGGGATTATATTCCGATTATTTTGTTACTTGGATGTCATCACCAATACACAGGATATAATATTCTCGTTAAATGTCAAATTAGATGTCGTCACTAATACACAAGGGATGATATTCCGATTAATTTTAAAATTAGATGTCATAACTAATCCACAGGGCATAATATTCCGATTAATTGGTAATTGAGATGTCATCACTTTTGCACAGGGGATAACATTCCAGTTAATTTTTAAATTCGATGTCATCACTAATACACAGCGTGTAGTATTCTGGATAAGTGATAAATTAGATGTCACCACTAATGCACAGGGTATAATATTTGGTTAAATGTTAAATTAGACGTCATCACTAATACTCAGGGTATAGTATTCTGGTTAAATCTTAAATTAGATGTCATCACTAATACACAAGGGACAGTATTCCAGGTAATTGTTAAATCAGATTTCCTCAATAATACTCACCGTGTTGTATTCTGGATAAATGATAAATGAGATGTCACCACTATTACACAGGGGATAATATTTGGTTAATTTTTAAATTAGATATCATCACTAATACACAGGTGATAATATTCCAGTTAATTGTTAAATTAGATGCTATCAATGATACACATGGGATAATATACCAGTTAATTGTTAAATTTGATGTCATCACTAAAACACAGGGGATAATATTATGGTTAATTGTTAAGTTAGCTGTCATCACAAATACACAGTGTATAATATACTGGTTATTTGTTAAATTAGATGTCATAACTAACACAAAGGGGATAATATACCAGTTAATTGTCAGATTAGATGTCATCACTGATGCACAGCGGATAATATTCTGGTTAATTGTTAAATTAGATGTCATCACTAGTACACATGGTTTGTAATATTACAGTTAATTGTTAGATTAGATGTAATCACTAATACACCGCATATAATATTTCGGATAATTTTTAAATTAGATGTCATCACTAATGCACAATGTATAATATTCAGGTTAATTTTTAAATTGGATGCCATCACTAATGCACAATGTATAACATTCCGGATAATTGTTTAATTAGATGTTATTACAAATACACAGGGGATAATATTCCGATTATTTTTAATATTAGATGCCATCACTGATACACAGGGCATGATATTGCGATTAATTGTTCATTGAAATGTCATCATTTTTACACAGCGGATAACATTCCAGTTAAATTTTAAATTGGATGTCATTACTAATACACAGCGTGTAGTATAATGGATAAGTGATAAATTAGATGTCATCTCCAAAACACAGTGCACAATATACCAGTTAATTGTTAAATTAGATGTCATCACTAATACACAAGGATAATATTCTGTTTAATTGTCGCATTAGATATGATCACTAATGCACAGGTTATAATATTCTGGTTAATTGTTAAATTAGAAGTCATCACTAATACACAGGGATAATATTCCATTTAATTGTCAATGGAGCTGTCATCATTTTTACACAGGGGATAATGTTCCAGTTAATTGTTACATTAGATGTCATCACTAATACACTCGGCGTAATATTCTGGTTCATTGTTAAATTGGATGTCATCACTAATACACCGTGTATAATATTCAGGTTAATTGTCAAATTAGATTTCAAAACTAATACACAGGGGCATAATATTCCAGTTAATTGTTAAACTAGATGACATTACTAATTCTTCTTTCTTTTTTCTTTTGGGCCTCCTTATTTCGAGAGACAATGGATACGCGCCTGGAGGTGGTCAGTGGTTTGTGAAGCAGCGCCTGGAGTGGCTATAAAGGCCAATTCTGGAGTGACAGACTCTTCCACAGGTGCTGCAGAGAAATTTGTTTGTCGGGGCTGTTGCACAGTTGGCTCTCCCCTTGCGCCTCTGTCTATTTTCCTGCCAACAACTAAGTCTCTTCGACTCGCCACAATTTAGCCCTGTCTTTATGGCTGCCCGCCAGCTCTGGCGAATGCTGGCAACTGACTCCCACGACTTGTGATCAATGTCACACGATTTCATGTCGCGTTTGCAGACGTCTTTATAGCGGAGACATGGACGGCCGGTGGGTCTGATACCAGTGGCGAGCTCGCTGTACAATGTGTCTTTGGGGATCCTGCCATCTTCCATGCGGCTCACATGGCCAAGCCATCTCAAGCGCCGCTGACTCAGTAGTGTGTATAAGCTGGGGGTGTTGGCCGCTTCAAGGACTTCTGTGTTGGAGATATAGTCCTGCCACCTGATGCCAAGTATTCTCCGAAGGCAGCGAAGATGGAATGAATTGAGACGTCGCTCTTGGCTGGCATACGTTGTCCAGGCCTCGCTGCCATAGAGCAAGGTACTGAGGACACAGGCCTGATACACTCGGACTTTTGTGTTCCGTGTCAGTGCGCCATTTTCCCACACTCTCTTGGCCAGTCTGGACATAGCAGTGGAAGCCTTACCCATGCGCTTGTTGATTTCTGCATCTAGAGACAGGTTACTGGTGATAGTTGAGCCTAGGCAGGTGAACTCTTGAACCACTTCCAGAGCGTGGTCGCCAATATTGATGGATGGAGCATTTCTGACGTCCTGCCCCATGATGTTCGTTTTCTTGAGGCTGATGGTTAGGCCAAATTCATTGCAGGCAGCCGCAAACCTGTCGATGAGACTCTGCAGGCACTCTTCAGTGTGAGATGTTAAAGCAGCATCGTCAGCAAAGAGGAGTTCTCTGATGAGGAATTTCCATACTTTAGATTAGATTAGAGATACAGCACTGAAACAGGCCCTTCGGCCCACCGAGTCTGTGCCGAACATCAACCACCCATTTATACTAATCCTGCACTAAACCCATATTCCTACCAAACAACCCCACCTGTCCCTATATTTCCCAACCACCTACCTACACTTTAGACAATTTATAATGGCCAATTTACCAATCAACCTGCAAGTCTTTTGACTTGTGGGAGGAAACCGGAGCACCCGGAGAAAACCCACGCAGACACAGGGAGAACTTGCAAACTCCACACAGGCAGTACCTGGAATCGAACCCGGGTCCTTGGAGCTGTGAGGCTGCGGTGCAAACCACTGCGCCACTGTGCCGCCCAACTTGGACTTCGCTCTTAGACGGGCAAGGTTGAACAACCTGCCCCTTGATCTTGTGTGGAGGAAAAGTCCTTCTTCAGAGGATTTGAACGCATGTGAAAGCAGCAGGGAGAAGAAAATCCCAAAAAGTGTGGGTGCGAGAACAAAGCCCTGTTTCACACCACTCAGGATAGGAAAGGGCTCTGATGAGGAGCCACCATGTTGAATTGTGCCTTTCATATTGTCATGGAATGAGGTGATGATACGTAGTAGCTTTGGTGGACATCCGATCTTTTAATAATTAACTGGAATATTATCCCCTGTGTATTAGTGATGACATCTAATTTAACAATTAACAGGAATATTATCACCTGTGTATTAGCGATAAGAACAAATAACAAAGAACAAAGATAATTACAGCACAGGAACAGGCCCTTCGGCCCTCCAAGCCTGCGCCGATCCAGATCCTCTATCTAAACATGTCGCCTATTTTCTAAGGGTCTGTATCTCTTTTCTTCCTGCCCATTCATGTATCTGTGTAGATACATCTTAAAAGACGCCATCGTGCCCGCATCTACCACCTCCGCTGGCAACGCGTTCCAGACACCCACCACCATCTGCGGAAAGAACTTTCCACGCATATCCCCCCTAAACTTTTCCCCTTTCCCTTTGAACTCGTGTCCTCTAGTTATTGAATCCCCCACTCTGGGAAAAGCCTCTTGCTATCCACCCTGTCTATACCTCTCATGATTTTGTACACCTCAATCAGGTCCCCCCTCAACCTCCGTCTTTCTAATGAAAATAATCCTAATCTACTCAACCTCTCTTCATAGCTAGCGCCCTCCATACCAGGCAACATCCTGGTAAACCTCCTCTGCACCCTCTCCAAAGCATCCACATCCTTTTGGTAATGTGGCGACCAGAACTGCACGCAGTATTCCAAATGTGGCCGAACCAAAGTCCTATACAACTGTAACATGACCTGCCAACTCTTGTACTCAATACTCCGTCCGATGAAGGAAAGCATGCCGGATGCCTTCTTGACCACTCTATTTACCTGCGTTGCCACCTTCAGGGAACAGTGGACCTGAACACCCAAATCTCTCCGGACGTCAATTTTCCGCAGGACTTTTCCATTTACTGTATAGTTCACTCTTGAATTTGATCTTCCAAAATGCATCACCTCGCATTTGCCCTGATTGAACTCCATCTGCCATTTCTCTGCCCAACTCTCCAATCTATCTATATTCTGCTGTATTCTCTGACAGTTCCCTTCACTATCTGCTGCTCCACCAATCTTAGTGTCGTCTGCAAACTTGCTAATCAGTCCACCTATACTTTCCTCCAAATCATTAATGTATATCACAAACAACAGTGGTCCCAGCACGGATTCCTGTGGAACACCACTGGTCACACGTCTCCATTTTGAGAAACTCCCTTCCACTGCTACTCTCTGTCTCCTGTTGCTCAGCCAGTTCTTTATCCATCTCGCTCGTACACCTTGGACCCCATGTGCCTTTACTTTCTCCATCAGCCTGCCATGGGTATTAGTGATGACACCTAATTTAACAATTAACTGGAATATTATCATCTGTGTATTAGAGATGACATCTAATTTAACAAAAACTGGAATATTATCACCTGTGTATTAGTGATGACATCTAATTTAACAATTAACTGGAATACTATCCCCTGTGTATTAGTGATGACATCTAATTTAACAATTAACTGGAATATTATCACCTCCGTATTAGTGATGACACCTAATTTAACAATTAACTGGAATATTATCATCTGTGTATTCGTGATGACATCTAATTTAACAATTAACTGGAGTATTATCCCCTGTGTATTAGTGATGACATCTAATTTAACAATTGACTGGAATATTAACCGCTGTGTATTAGTGATGATATCTAATTTAACGATGAACCAGAATATTATCACCTGTGTATTAGTGATGACATCTAATTTAACAATTAACTGGAATATTATCCCCTGTGTATTAGTGATGACATCTAAATTAACAATTAACTGGAATACTATCCCCTGTGTATTAGTGATGTCATCTAATTTAACAATTAACTGGAATATTATCCCCTGTGTATTGGTGATGACATCTAATTTCACAATTAACTGGAATATTATCCCCTGTGTATTAGTGATGACATCTAATTTAACAATTCTTTTTGAGCCTCCTTATCTCCAGAGACAATGGATACGCGCCTGGAGGTGGTCAGTGGTTTGTGAAGCAGCGCCTGGAGTGGCTATAAAGGCCAATTCTGGAGTGACAGACTCTTCCACAGGTGCTGCAGAGAAATTTGTCTGTCGGGGCTGTTGCACAGTTGGCTCTCCCCAAGCGCCTCTGTCTATTTTCCTGCCAACAACTAAGTCTCTCCGACTCGCCACAATTTGGCCCTGTCTTTATGGCTGCCCGCCAGCTCTGGCGAATGCTGGCAACTGACTCCCACGACTTGTGATCAATGTCACACGATTTCATGTCGCGTTTGCTGACGTCTTTAAAGCGGAGACATTGACGGCCGGTGGGTCTGATACCAGTGGCGAGCTCGCTGCACAATGTCTCTTTGGGGATCCTGCCATCTTCCATGCGGCTCACATGGCCAAGCCATCTCAAGCGCCGCTGACTCAGTAGTGTGTATAAGCTGGGGGTGTTGGCCGCTTCAAGGACTTCTGTGTTGGAGATATAGTCCTGCCACCTGATGCCAAGTATTCTCCGAAGGCAGCGAAGATGGAATGAATTGAGACGTCGCTCTTGGCTGGCATACGTTGTCCAGGCCTCGCTGCCGTAGAGCAAGGTACTGAGGACACAGGCCTGATACACTCGGACTTTTGTGTTCCGTGTCAGTGCGCCATTTTCCCACACTCTTTTGGCCAGTCTGGACATAGCAGTGGAAGCCTTACCCATGCGCTTGTTGATTTCTGCATCTAGAGACAGGTTACTGGTGATAGTTGAGCCGAGTTAGGTGAACTCTTGAACCACTTCCAGAGCGTGGTCGCCAATATTGATGGATGGAGCATTTCTGACGTCCTTCCCCATGATGTTCGTTTTCTTGAGGCTGATGGTTAGGCCAAGTTCATTGCAGGCAGCCGCAAACCTGTCGATGAGACTCTGCAGGCACTCTTCAGTGTGTGATGTTAAAGCAGCATCGTCAGCAAAGAGGAGTTCTCTGATGAGGACTTTCCGTACTTTGGACTTCGCTCTTAGACGGGCAAGGTTGAACAACCTGCCCCCTGATCTTGTGTGGTGGAAAATTCCTTCTTCAGAGGATTTGAACGCATGTGAAAGCAGCAGGGAGAAGAAAATCCCAAAAAGTGTGGGTGCGAGAACACAGCCCTGTTTCACACCACTCAGGATAGGAAAGGGCTCTGATGAGGAGCCACCATGTTGAATTGTGCCTTTCATATTGTCATGGAATGAGGTGATGATAGTTAGTAGCTTTGGTGGACATCCGATCTTTTAACAATTAACTGGAATATTATCCCCTGTGGATTAGTGATGACATCTAATTTAACAATTAACTGGAATATTATCCCCTGTGTATTAGTGATGACATCTAATTTAACAATTCTTTTTGGGCCTCCTTATCTCGAGAGACAATTGATACGCGCCTGGAGGTGGTCAGTGGTTTGTGAAGCAGTGCCTGGAGTGGATATGAAGGCCAATTCTGGAGTGACAGACTCTTCCACAGGTGCTGCAGAGAAATTTGTTTGTCGGGGCTGTTGCACAGTTGGCTCTCCCCTTGCGCCTCTGTCTTTTTTCCTGGAAACTACTAAGTCTCTTCGACTCGCCACAATTTAGCCCTGTCTTTATGGCTGCCCGCCAGCTCTGGCGAATGCTGGCAACTGACTCCCACGACTTGTGATCAATGTCACACGATTTCATGTCGCGTTTGCTGACGTCTTTATAGCGGAGACATGGACGGCCGGTGGGTCTGATACCAGTGGCGAGCTCGCTGTACAATGTGTCTTTGGGGATCCTGCCATCTTCCATGCGGCTCACATGGCCAAGCCATCTCAAGCGCCGCTGACTCAGTAGTGTGTATAAGCTGGGGGTGTTGGCCGCTTCAAGGACTTCTGTGTTGGAGATATAGTCCTGCCACCTGATGCCAAGTATTCTCCGAAGGCAGCGAAGATGGAATGAATTGAGACGTCGCTCTTGGCTGGCATACGTTGTCCAGGCCTCGCTGCCGTAGAGCAAGGTACTGAGGACACAGGCCTGATACACTCGGACTTTTGTGTTCCGTGTCAGTGCGCCATTTTCCCACACTCTCTTGGCCAGTCTGGACATAGCAGTGGAAGCCTTACCCATGCGCTTGTTGATTTCTGCATCTAGAGACAGGTTACTGGTGATAGTTGATCCTTGGTAGGTGAACTCTTGAACCACTTCCAGAGCGTGGTCGCCAATATTGATGGATGGAGCATTTCTGACGTCCTGCCCAATGATGTTCGTTTTCTTGAGGCTGATGGTTAGGCCAAGTTAATTGCAGGCAGCCGCAAACCTGTCGATGAGACTCTGCAGGCACTCTTCAGTGTGTGATGTTAAAGCGGCATCGTCAGCAAGGAGGAGTTCTCTGATGAGGACTTTCCGTACTTTGGACTTCGCTCTTTGACGGGCAAGGTTGAACAACCTGCCCCCTGATCTTGTGTGGAGGAAAATTCCTTCTTCAGTGGATTTGAAAGCATGTGAAAGCAGCAGGGAGAAGAAAATCCCAAAAAGTGTGGGTGCGAGAACACAGCCCTGTTTCACACCACTCAGGATAGGAAAGGGCTCTGATGAGGAGCCACCATGTTGAATTGTGCCTTTCATATTGTCATGGAATGAGGTGATGATACTTAGTAGCTTTGGTGGGCATCCGATCTGTTAACAATTAACTGGAATATTATCCCCTGTGGATTAGTGATGACATCTAATTTAACAATTAACTGGAATATTATCCCCTGTGTATTAGTGATGACATCTAATTTAACAATTCTTTTTGGGCCTCCATATCTCGAGAGACAATTGATACGCGCCTGGAGGTGGTCAGTGGTTTGTGAAGCAGCGCCTGGAGTGGATATAAAGGCCAATTCTGGAGTGACAGACTCTTCCACAGGTGCTGCAGAGAAATTTGTTTGTCGGGGCTGTTGCACAGTTGGCTCTCCCCTTGCGCCTCTGTCTTTTTTCCTGGAAACTACTAAGTCTCTTCGACTCGCCACAATTTAGCCCTGTCTTTATGGCTGCCCGCCAGCTCTGGCGAATGCTGGCAACTGACTCCCACGACTTGTGATCAATGTCACACGATTTCATGTCGCGTTTGCTGACGTCTTTATAGCGGAGACATGGACGGCCGGTGGGTCTGATACCAGTGGCGAGCTCGCTGTACAATGTGTCTTTGGGGATCCTGCCATCTTCCATGCGGCTCACATGGCCAAGCCATCTCAAGCGCCGCTGACTCAGTCGTGTGTATAAGCTGGGGGTGTTGGCCGCTTCAAGGACTTCTGTGTTGGAGATATAGTCCTGCCACCTGATGCCAAGTATTCTCCGAAGGCAGTGAAGATGGAATGAATTGAGACGTCGCTCTTGGCTGGCATACGTTGTCCAGGCCTCGCTGCCGTAGAGCAAGGTACTGAGGACACAGGCCTGATACACTCGAACTTTTGTGTTCCGTGTCAGTGCGCCATTTTCCCACACTCTCTTGGCCAGTCTGGACATAGCAGTGGAAGCCTTACCCATGCGCTTGTTGATTTCTGCATCTAGAGACAGGTTACTGGTGATAGTTGAGCCTAGGTAGGTGAACTCTTGAACCACTTCCAGAGCGTGGTCACCAATATTGATGGATGGAGCATTTCTGACGTCCTGCCCCATGATGTTCGTTTTCTTGAGGATGATGGTTAGGCCAAATTCATTGCAGGCAGCCGTAAACCTGTCGATGAGACTCTGCAGGCACTCTTCAGTGTAAGATGTTAAAGCAGCATCGTCAGTAAAGACGAGTTCTCTGATGAGGACGTTCCGTACTTTGGACTTCGCTCTTAGACGGGCAAGGTTGAACAACCTGCCCCCTGATCTTGTGTGGAGGAAAATTCCTTCTTCAGAGGCTTTGAACGCATGTGAAAGCAGCAGGGAGAAGAAAATCTCAAAAAGTGTGGGTGCGAGAACACAGCCCTTCTTCACACCACTCAGGATAGGAAAGGGCTCTGATGAGGAGCCACCATGTTGAATTGTGCCTTTCATATTGTCATGGAATGAGGTGATGGTACTTATTAGCTTTGGTGGACATCCGATCTTTTCTAGTAGTCTGAAGAGACCACGTCTGCTGACGAGGTCAAAGGCTTTGGTGAGATCAATGAAAGCAATGTCGAGGGGCATCTGTTGTTCACGGCATTTATCCTGTACCTGATGAAGGGAGAACAGCATGTCAATGGTCGATCTCTCTGCACAAAAGCCACACTGTGCCTCAGGGTAGACGCTCTCTGCCAGCTTCTGGAGCCTGTTCAGAGCGACTCGAGCAAAGACTTTCCCCACTATGCTGACCAGGGAGATTCCACGGTAGTTGTTGCAGTCACCGCGGTCACCTTTGTTTTTATAGAGGGTGATGATATTGGCATCACGCATTTCCTGGGGTACTGCTCCCTCGTCCCAGCACAGGCATAGCAGTTCATGTAGTGCTGAGAGTACAGCAGGCTTGGCACTCTTGATTATTTCAGGGGTAATGCTGTCCTTCCGAGGGGCTTTTCCGCTGGCTAGGGAATCAATGGCATCACTGAGTTCCGATTTGGTTGGCTGTATGTCCAGCTCATCCATGACTGGTAGAGGCTGGGCTGCATTGAGGGCAGTCTCAGTGACAGCATTCTCCCTGGAGTACAGTTCTCGGAAGTGCTCAACCCAGCGGTCCATCTGTTTGCGTTGGTCAGTGATTATGTCCCCCGATTTAGATTTGAGGGGGGCGATCTTCTTGATGGTTGGCCCAAGAGCTCTCTTCATGCCATCATACATTCCTCGGATGTTTCCGGTGTCTGAGGCCAGCTGAATATGACTGCATAGGTGTTGCCAGTAGTCGTTTGCACAACGCCTAGCTGTTCTTTGTGCAGTACTTCTGGCTGCTTTAAGTGCTGCGGATGTTAAATCGCTGGGGGCTTTCTTGTAGTTCAACAGTGCAATGCGCTTCGCGGCGATGACAGGTTCCAGCTGTTCATTATGAGATTGAAACCAGTCTGCATTTCTCTTCGCACTTTTGCTGTCGGTGGTCAAAGCTGACTCATAGATGGCGTCTCTGATGTGGGCCCACTTGGTCTCAGCATCCCCTGTGGGAGTATTTTGAAGGGCTGTTACAAGTGAATTTAGAAATTTTTGTAACAGCTGTGGGTGAGAAATTCTGCTCGTGTTGATGCGCGGGTGGCCCTTCTGCTTGGAATGATGCAACTTCTTTGGTCTGAGTCTAAACCTTGCTGCACACCAGGGAGTGGTCGGTGTCGCAGTCCGCACTGTGGAAGCTGCGTGTGATTTGAGCACTGTTTAAGGCGGCTCGCCTTGTGACAATGAGGTCTAGCTGGTGCCAACGACGCGATCTTGGGTGCCTCCATGAAACCTGGTGACAGGGTTTAGTGTGAAAGAACGAGTTGGTGATGCAGAGGTTATGATAGGTGCACAACTCAAGCAGTCTCTGCCCGTTCTCATTCATCCTTCCAACGCCATAGCGCCCAAGGCAGGAGGGCCATGAGTCATGGTCGGCCCCAACCCTGGCATTAAAGTCCCCCAGCAGGAATAGGTGTTCGGTGTTGTGGATGCTGCTAATGATGTTATGGAGTTGTTCATAGAACTGGTCTTCAGCTTCATGTGGGGAGCAGAGTGTTGGAGCATAGATGCTGAGTAGGTGTTCTGGACCAGAGGTGGTCAGCAGTCGGATGGACAGTATGCGTTCCGAGCCATTTGAGGGAGGCTCTATCATGCTGAGCAAGGAGTTTCTGATGGCGAAGCCCACTCCATGCTGTCTTGGTTCTTCAGGACCTCAAGATGGCTCCTGGGCTGGAAGCTCCCTGGGAAGCTCCCTTGCTGTTCAACTCTATCCATGGCCATCTGCTCCCATCCCTCACGTTTTCTCCCCCAATCTGCCCTCTTAAACTGTTTAAATTCCCCAGGCTCTTCAAATCAGTTCATTTTAGCCCTATCTAAAGGCTAACAGTTAGTTTAGTGTATTTTGCCTGGGCCCACTGCCCTCCCCCAGCAACACCTGCTCTTTGTTTTCTCAATGAAATTGATCCAGATGAAACTGACGAGCACAGCTGCCGATTCTTCAATCTCCGATCCTGCTGTCTTCACCGCCCAGAGTGTCTGCAGCCACGGCGTGCGGTAAGTCCATTGAGGTGAAGAAGGAGCAGCGGGACCCGAGAGAAGTCCTGAGAAAAGGTGCCCCGAACACCCAAAAAATCCACGAACGGCCCCCCGGCCGCAACTTCAAAGCGCCCGCGGGAGATGGCTCGGAGAGCATCTGCAGCGCACTGTCGGCAATGCTGCATGCCTTTATTTAAACCACTGCAAAAAAAAAAAAACCCTTAGCAAATGTAATCACCTCTAAGTCTGCCAAATGATGCTTCACCTCCCGAAGGACCTGGATGAGCTTTCCGGACGTCGATGGTGGGCACTGAGGAAATGGCTTACTACCTGCACCAGCTTCCCCCTCCCCCCCTTTACCCCCCTTCCACCCATCCCGTCCCCTTCCCTGCTCCACCCTCTCAGCTCACCCCCTCACAACCGCGTCCCAGCCCGCGCCCCCTCGCACCATCTTCACCCCGCACCCCCTTCCCCTGCACCCCCCCACACCCTCCCTCGACCCCTCCCCCATGCATCCCCTCCTCCCACCGGCACCATCCTACACGTGTGTAGGGGCCCCAACAACCCCACTGCCTTGTGGGCGTCTCGGGAGAGACCAAGGCTAAGGGAGTAAACCCTAACAGATAATCCGGAGCGGAACCCCGTAGGCGGTCATGTGTCACCTTTGGCATGTTTCCGGCATTTCCTGCAGCCATACCGGTGCCAAACGTCGTGTCCTGCACTCCTTTGGACCCCACCAGAAAGGCCGAGAGGGGGGTTTTGACGACTGGGCAACTCTCAACCACCATAAATTTGCCCAGGCATGCGCCATGGAGAGGTCACTCCATAGTTGCCTCACAGCGACTAAAACAACACGGAAGGCAGCAGTTACGGGTTATAAGTCCAGATAAATTGGCGTAGAAACTGGGCGCCACGGGTTGCCTTTGTCGGTGGGAGACGTCATTGCACCTCACTGGACAGCTACCGCCCGCCTCAAACCGGGCAGCCCCCGGTCAATAAAGTTCTGTCCCGCTACAGTCTGCCTGCTTCAATGGGTGCTTGGAGCTCAGGGTCATTGCCCGAAAGGTGGACTGATACACCGCACCAAATAACATGAAAAAAGGAAAGAAGGTCCCAGCCCTTCGCTTTGCAAGCTGGAACGTCAGAACTATGTGTCCTGGCCTGTCGGAAGACCTTGCACAAATCAACGATTCTCGGAAGACCGCCATCATTAACAACGTACTCAGTAGATTCAATGTGGTCATTGCAGCACTTCAGGAGACTCGCCTCCCCGCGAGTGGCTCTCTAGCAGAGCAAGACTACACCCTCTTCTGGCAGGGCAGGGATCATTACTAATACACAGGGGATAATATAACAGTTAATTGTTGTATTAAATGTCATCACTACAACATAGGGGATAATCTTCTCGTTAATTGTTAAATTAGATGTCATCACGAATGCACAGTTTATCATATTCTGGTTAATTGTTAAATTAGATGTCATCACTAATACACAGGATATAATATTCTCTTTAAATGTCAAGGTAGATGTCATCACAAATACACAGGGGATAATATTCCGATTATTTTAAAAATTAGATGTCATCAGTAATACACAGGGCATAATAATACGGTTAACTGTTAATTGAGATGTCATCACTTTTACACTTGGGATAATATTCCAGTTAATTGTTAAATGAGATGTCATCAATAATTCTTTTTTCTTTTGGGCCTCCTTATCTCGATAGACAATGGATACGCGCCTGGAGGTGGTCAGTGGTTTGTGAAGCAGCGCCAGGAGTGGCTAGAAAGGCCAATTCTGGAGTGACAGGCTTTTCCACAGGTGTTGCACATAAATTTGTTTGTCGGGGCTGTTGCACAGTTGGCTCTCCCCTTGCGCCTCTATCTTTTTTCCTGCCAACTACTAAGTCTCTTCAACTCGCCACATTTTAGCCCCGCCTTTATGGCAGCCCGCCAGCTCTGGCGAACGCTGGCAACTGACTCCCACGACTTGCGATCAATGTCACAGGATTTCATGTCGCGTTTCAATAATACACATGGGAACATATACCAGTTAATTGTTAAATTAGATGTCATCACTAAAACACAGGGGATAATATTCCGTTTAATTGTTAATTTAGCTGTCATCACAAATACACAGTGTATAATATGCTGGTTAATTGTTAAATTAGATGTCATAACTAACACAAAGGGGATAATATACCAGTTAATTGTCAGATTAGATGTCATCACTAATACACAGCGGATAATATTCCGGTTTATTGTTAGATAAGATGTCATCGCAAATACACAGTGTAGAATATTCTGGTTAATTGTTAAAGTAGATGTCATCACTAATACACAGGGGATAATATTCCGGATGATTGTTAAATTGGATGTCATCACTAATACACAGGGCATAATATTCAGATTGTTTTTTAAATCAGATGTCACCACTAATACACAGTGTATAATATACCGGATAATTGTTAAATTAGATGCCATCACTAATACACAGGATATAATATTCTCTTTAAATTTTAAATTAGATGTCATCACTAATACACGGGGCATAATATTCCAGTTAATTGTTAAATTAGATGTCATCACTATTGCAAAGTGGATAATATACCAGTTCACTGTCAACTTAGATGTCATCACTGCAACACAGGGGATAATATTCAGGTTAATTGTTAAATTAGATGTCAACACAAATACACAGGGGATAATCTGGATAATTGTTAAATTAGATATCATCACTAATCCAAAGGGGTAATATTCTGGTTAATTGTTGCATTAGATATGCTCACTAACACGCACTGTATAATATTCTGATTAATTGTTCAATTAAATGTTATCACGAATACACAGGGGATAATATTCCGGTTAATTGGGACATTAGATGTCATCAATGATGCACAGCGGATAATATTCCTGTTAATTTTTAAATTTGATATCATCACTACTGCACAGGAGTAATATTCTGGTTAATCTTTGCATTAGAAAGGATTAGTAATACACAGGGTATAAAATTCTGGTTAATTTCTTAAATTAGATGTTACCACTAATACACAGTGTATAAAATTCCGGATAATTGTTAAATTAGATGTCATCGCAAATACACAGGGGTAATATTCCGATTATTTTTGAAATTAGATGCCACCACTAATACACAGTGCAAAACATTCCGGATAATTGTTAAATTAGATGTCACCACAAATACACAGGTGATAATATTCCGATTATTTTGTTACTTGGATGTCATCACCAAAACACAGGCTATAATAATCTCGTTAAATGTCAAATTAGATGTCGTCACTAATACACAAGTCACGATATTCCGATTATTTTTAAAATTAGATGTCATAACTAATCCACAGGGCATAATATTCCGATTAATTGATAATAGAGATGTCATCACTTTTGCACAGGGGATAACATTCCAGTTATTTTTTAAATTCGATGTCATCACTAATATACGGGGATAATATTTGGTTAAATGTTAAATTAGACGTCATCACTAATACTCAGGGTATAGTATTCTGGTTAAATGTTAAATTAGATGTCATCACTAATACGCAGAGGATAATACTCTAGTTAATTGTTAAATCAGATGTCCTCAATAATACACACCGTGTAGTAGTCTGGATAAATGATAAATTAGATGTCACCAATAATACACAGGGGGTAATATTCTGGTTAATTGTTTAATTAGATGTCATCACTGATACACAGGGGATAATATTCCAGTTAATTGTTAAATTAGATGTCATCACTAATACGCAGCGTGTAATATTCTGGTCAATTGTTTAATTAAATGTCATCACTAATACAAAGGGGATAATATACCAGTTAATTGTCAAATTAGATGTCATCAATAATACACAGCGAGTAATTTTCCAGTTAAATGTTACATTAGATGTCATTACTATTACACCGTGAATGATATTCTGGTTAATTTTTAAGTTAGATATAATCACTAATACACAGTGTATAATATGGTCAATTGTTTAATTAGACTAATACTCAGGGTATAGTATTCTGGTTAATTATTAAATTAGATGTCATCCCTAATACACAGGGGATAATATTCCAGTTAATTGTTATATTAGATGTCATCACTAATACACAGGGGATAATATTCCAGCTAATTCTTAAATTAGATGTCTTCACTAATACACATCGTGTAGTATTCTGGATAAATGATACATTAGATGTCACCACTAATACACAGGGAATAATATTCCGGTTAATTGTTAATTTAGATGTCATCACGAATATACAGCGTACAATATTCTGGGTAACTGTTAAATTAAATGTCATCACTAATACACAGTGTATAATCTGGTTAATTGTTTAATTAGATGTCATCACTAATACACAGGGGATAATATTCTGCTTAATTCTTGCATTAGATATGCTCACTGATGCACAGGTTATAATATTCTGGCTAATTGTTAAATTAGATGTCATCACTAATATGCAGCGTGTAATATTCTAGTTAATTATTTAATTAAATTTCATCTCTCATACGCTGTGTATAATATTCCTGTTAATTGTCAAATTAGATGTCATCACAAATACACTGCAAATAATATTCTGGTTAATTGTTAAATTAGATGTCGTCTCTTACACACGGGATATAAAATTCTGGTTAATTGTTAAATTAGATGTCATCACAAATACACAGTGTTTAATATTCTGGTTAATTGTTAAATTAGATGTCATCTCAAATACACAGGGGATAATATTCCTATTATTTTTTAGATTAGATGTAATCACGAATACACAGGGGATAATATTCTAGTTAATTGTTAAATTAGATGTCATCACTAATAAAAAGGGGATAATATTCCAGTTAATTGTTAAATTAGATGTGATCACTAATACACAGTGTATAATATTCTGGTTAATTGTTAAGTTAGATGTCATCCCTAATACACAGTTTATAATATTACAGTTAATTCTTACCTTATATATAATCACTAATACACAGGGTATTGTATTCCGGTTTATTGTTTAATTAGATGTCACCACTAATACACAGTGTATAATATTCTGTTTAATTGTTAAATTAGGCAAGATAACTAAAACAACGTGTAAAATATCCCACTTAAGTTTTAAGTTACTTGTCATTCCTAATCCACAGGTGCAATATTGTGATTAATTGTTGCGAGCTAACATCCTGAAAATTAAGTTTACACATTCCAGATAATGGGTAAATTTGGCTGCATCTTTAATGCTTATGGTATAATATTGTGTTTAATTGTTATAATGACATCATCCCTAATTGAATGAAATTGGAGCCATGATCCAACCGGTTCTCAGCAGGCAGCCCATGTGGTTAAAGTATTGGTTTAGCCCCTCCACCGCTACCTTGGCAGAGATAATTCTTCCGTGGAATGGCCTCTCCACTTCCATAATGGTGAGAAGATACTGCTTGACGCCTTTTGTTTACAGCAGGAGTCCCACACAATCCACCAGCATTATGTTGAAGGTTCCCCAAAAGCTGGTTTGGGAATTAGGGGTGCAGTTTTTATTGCAAGTTGGGGCTTCCCCACAACCTGGCACATGTGACCAGTTTTACAGAACTCCACCACATCTTTGTAGAGCTGTGGCCAGTCAAACTGCTGTCTTATGCAGGCTTGGGTTATTCTGATGCCGACATGTCCAGCCATTGGAATTCCTGGGTTATTGTCAGCATTTCCTTATGGTACCTGGGCAGAATCACTATCTGGTGAACCACTGTCCACTCTTCATCTGCAAGTCTCTCAGAAGGTCTCCACTTCCTCATCAGCACCTCATTCTTTAAATAATCACACTCTGGAAATCCCTCTGCTTCAGTGTAACTTTAGACAATCTGTGCTAACTTTTTTAACATTGGGTCAGCTTGCTCAGCCTTGACCAAGGAAGATCTATTTAACACATTCTTTTTGTCCTCTAACTTCCCAAAGAAGGTTTCAGATAACTAGACAGGAGGGTCATCCATCTGCAGTGTCAGTTCATCCTCCTCTGACGGAGCTTGTTTGACCATTGAACATCACAACACAAAGTCAGGATAAATGTCATGGGCTTTCTTCTGTAACTGCTCTGTCTGCCTGTTCTATTTCAGTCTCTCTAAAACCACTGGGAAAGCTACCACCTTCACCCTGACCAGATCATTACCTAGGCACAGGTCTACCCTGTCCACAGGTAAACTAGGGACAATTCCCAGGGTTACCAGTCCTGAAATAAAGGTGCACTCCAGGTGTACCCAATATGGAGCCCTGGGCATTTACCTTCCCCCTGATACTGTTTATTAATACATGAGCGTTCGATGCCCTCTCTAGGGGAAAGTTCATGAATTTTCCCAGCAGGAGGGAATGGGTGGCCCCTGTATCCCAAGTATGGCTTTGGGCTTACTTGCCTTATTCGAGGGGTATGGGGTCACTTTTCCGTTGGATACAAAATCCTTCTATCTCTGAGGGATTTTGTTAAATTTTCCATCACTCTGAGTGGTGGACATACTGGGCCTTACTGCAACAGTTAAAGTCACAGCCTGGTCTTCTGTGTTTCCCATCAGGGCCCCTTTTTCTGCACTGGTCTGGGTACCCTGATTAATCCTACAGCTTTTCACTGTAACGTCCAGCAGGCAGCTCGGAGGTAATGGGCCTTGTTACAATGGAAACATACAGGCTTTTGGGGGTCACTCCTGTTCTCAGTTCTGGCCGAGGGAGGAGCACCTGTGTTTCCAGCTCTGCCTTCTTGCTCATGGCTATTTTATTTTATTCATTAGTGGGATGTGGGCATCGCTGGCGAGGCCAGCATTTATTACCAATCCCTCAGTGCACTTGAGAAGGTGTTGGTGAGCTGCCTTCCTGAACAGCTGCAGTCCATTCGGGGTACGTACACCCACAGTGCTGTTAGGAAGGGAGTTCCAGGATTTTGGCCCAGCGACAGTGAAGAAACGGCGAGATAGTTCCAAATCAGGATGGTGTGTGACTTGGAGGAGAACTTGCAGGTGGTGGTGTTCCCATGCATTTGCTGCCCTTGTTCTTCTAATTGGTAGAGCCCGCGAGTTTGGGATGTGTTGTCTAAGCAGCCTTGGCGCGTTGTTGCAGTGCATCTTATCGATGGTACACACTGCTGCCACTGTGCGTCGGTGGTGGAGGGAGTGAATGTTTGTAGATGGGGTGCCAATCAAGTGGGTTGCTTTGTCCTGGATGGTGTCGGGCTTCTTGAGTGTTGTTGGAGCTGCACCCATCCAGGCAAGTGGAGTGTATTCCATCACACTCCTGACTTGTGCCTTGTAGATGGTAGACTGGCTTTGGGGAGTCAGGAGGTGAGTTACTCGCCTCAGGATTCCTCGCCTATGACCTGCTCTTTTATCCATGGTATTTATATGGCTACTCCAGTTCAGTTTCTGGTCAATGGTAGCGCCTAGGATGTTGATAGTGGGGGAATCAGCGATGGTAATGTCATTGAATGTCAAGGGAGTTGATAGATTCTCCCTTGTCGGAGATGGTCATTGCCTGTCAATAGTGCAGTGCGAATGATACTTGCCAGTTATCAGCCCGCGCCTTGATATTGTCCAAGTCTTGCTGCCTTTCTGCACGGACTGCTTCAGTATCTGAGGAGTCACGAATGGTGCTGAAAATTGTGCAATCATCGGCGAACATCCTCACTTCTGACCTTATGATTGAAGGAAGGTCATTGATGAAGCAGCTGAAGATAGTTGGACCTAGGACACTACCCTTAGGAACTCCTGCAGTGATGTCCTGGAGCTCAGATGATTGACCTCCAACACTAAACCAGTTGGAGTTTTCAGGTTCAAGTCCAAAACGGTTGGCACATGTTTGAAGATTTCAGCTTTCCTAGATTTTGGACGGATAATAATCCCTAACTGCCCGGCTCCCGTCCTCAACTCTTCAACGGATTGGCATTAAACCTGTCCCAAGTTACTTCACTCTGGTTTAGGAAGATTTTGGCCTCAAATGTGGACATCCAGCAATAAAAAAGCCAAGCAAACCTATATTGAAGTTTTTGAAGTTTTGCTAGGGATCCATTTGGTTTCCCGCTCCTAATTCCTCATTTGTCTTTATCTTTTGATCCCAGATGCGAGCCTCCAAATTTATGTTACGCTAAGGCGAGGATGGGATGAAAGCTTCCGCTCTTGTACCTCTCCTTGTTTGATGCAACAGGCTTTATTTATTTTAAACAGTGGATGTGTTTACCAATTCAGTGAGTGTTTAACTGTTCATATGTTAGGATCATAAAAGAACCAATCGGACAGGTTGTCTTTCGTTTCAACAACAACGAGTGTATTTTATTGCATTGAAAATCAAATCCCGATTGAAGTAAAATAGTAAACTCTGCTTCAACTTCCACACACACGCACACACACACACACACACACACACACACACACACACAGACACGAGAATCACACGCACACACAAATAGGTTAGAGTGAGAAAGAATAGTTTGTGTTGGATTAGAGTCCAGAAGAAGTAAAACTAATATACAGTTTGTGGAGTCTGTTAATTCATTTTTCCTCTGACTGAATTTGTGGTTCCAAAATCTCTGGCTGGTAGAAGTGCACGTGCAGCTGGTCCGCCTAGTTCAGGGTATTTTGGAGACAGTAATGGTCAGTGGCTTTCTCCCCAGGTCTCTGTAACAATTGTGGACTTGGATGTTATGCAGTTACAGATTACTTATATTTGCAATGTTACCTGGAGAGAGAGATAGAGAGCGAAAGAGACAGCCCCACAAGGGTCTTTCATTGGTTTGCTCACAAAGCTTTTCTGCGGTGTGCAACAAGAACGTTCCAAGTTCACATAGACTATGGTGGGGGAGGGATGTCACATGGACTATCAGCGCCTTTCTTTCTTTTATGAAGCTCAAAGTTTAAGAATCCCAAATCTCTCTCAAATTGTATTGTCAGTACCTACAGGTACGTCTCCGCTAGTAAATACTGCAAGATGGCTTTGAATGTCCTGCTAATGAGGGTGATCCCAGATAATCTACTCAATAGTTCAAGCCATTGTCCTGGGTAGGAGATGTGAAGACATGCATCTCCACTTCGATGTCCTGGAATGTGTGGTATTTCAATGCAAATTGTGGTGGCCATCTTGACTTCCAGTTTTTTAAAAGTTAAAATAGGATTCCAGCTTTCCAATTTCAAAGTTTAATGTAGGTTTCCGACTGATGAATTAAATATTCTCATTCAGCATAGCATGTTTTCTTGGCAGGAGGTATTAGGAAGGCGGGCTGCACTTCAAGATGTTCATGCAAAAAGCATCCTGGTTACTGAGGGAAGTAATGGTGGAAATGGTGGAGTTGCTGGCCAAAGATTTCCTTATACACAGAGATGGTGCCAAAGGATTGGAGAATTGCAAATGTTACATCATTATCCTAAAAAGAGTGTATGAACAAGCCCAACAAATAGAGGCCAGCCAGTTAAACCACGGTGCGGGGAAAGCTTTTAAAACAATAATCTGAGACAAAATTAACTGACTGGGACAAACGTGGATGAATTAAAGAAATCCAGCACGGACATGTCAAAGTCAAATTATGTTTAATTGATTTGATTGAGTATTTTCAGTGAACTAACAGAACGAGTTGATGAGGATCATGTAGTTGATGTGCCATACATGAACTTAGAAACATAGAAAATAGGAACAGGAGTAAGCCATTCGACTCTTCGAGCCTGCTGCGCCATTCAATACGATCATGGCTGATTATCCAAACTCAGTATCCTGTTCCCACTTTCTCCCCGTATCCCTTCATCCCCTTAGCCCTGTGAATATGGGTGGCACAGTGGTGCAGTGGTTAGCACTGCAGTCTCACAGCTCCAGAGATCCGGGTTCGATTCTGGGTACTGCCTGTGTGGAGTTTGCAAGCTCTCGCTGTGTTTGCTTGGGTTTTCGCCGGATGCTCCGGTTTCCTTCCACAGGTGATAGCTAAATTGGCAATCATAAATTGCCCCTAGTGTCGGTAGGGAATATGGGATTACTCGAGGGTTAGTATAAATGGGTGGTTGTTGGTTGGCACAGACTCGGTGGGCCGAAGGGCCTGTTTCAGTGCTGTATATAAAAATAAATAAATAAAAAGAAACTATATCTAACTCCTTCTTGAATATATGTAATGATTTGGCCTCATCTGCTTTCCGTGGTAGAGAATCTCACAGGTTCACCACTCTCTGGTTGAATAAATCTTTCCTCATCTCAGTTCTTAATGTTTTACCCCTTATCATTAGACCGTGACCCCCTGGCCCACCATCGGGAACATCCTTCCTGCAGCTAGTCTGTCCAGTCCTGTTCAAATTTTGTAGGTTTATATTCTCATTCTTCTAAATTCTAGTGAATTTAAGTCTAATTGACTCAATCTCTCCTCATACGTCAGTCCTACCATCCCAGGAATCAGTCTGGTGAACCTTCGCTGCACTCCCTCCATAGAAAGAACATCCTTCTTCAGTTCAGGAGACCAAAACTGCATACAACGCTCCAGATGTGGTCTCACCAAGGCCTTGTATAATTGCAGCAAGACATCTTGTTCCTGTATCCGAATCCTCTCGCTATGAAGGACAACATACCATTTGCTTGCTTAACTGCCTGCTGCACCTGCATGCTTACTTTCAGCGACGAGTGCACAGGAGAACCAGGTCTCACTGCACCGTCCCCCGTTCCTAATCTATCGACGTTCAGATAATCGGCCTTCCTGTTTTTGCCACCAAAGTGGATAGCCTCACATTTATCCACATTATACTGCATCTACCATGTATTTGCCCACTCGCTCAACCTGTCCACATCACACTGGAGCTTCTCTGCATCCTCCTCACATCTCACACTCCGGCCCAGCTTTGTGTGGACTGCAAACTGGGATATATTACATTTAATTACCTCTTCGATATCACTAATATATATTGTGAATAGCTGGGGTCCGAGCACTGATCCCTGTGGTATCTCATTAGTCACAGCCTGTAACTCACAAAGACCCATTTATTCCTACTCTGTGTTTCCTATATGCCAACCAGTTCTCTATCCATGTCAGTACCATACCCCCACTTTCTAAATTCATGCATGGGATGTGGGCGTCACTGGCTAGGCCAGAATTTATTGCCCATCCCTAATTGCCCTTGATAAGGTGGTGGTGAGCTGCCTTCTTGAATCGCTGCAGTGCTGTTAGGAAATGAGTTCCAGGAATTTTACCCAGCGACAGTGATGGAACGGCAATATATTTCCAAGTCAGGATGGTGTGTGACTTGGAGGGGAACTTGCAGGTGGTGGTGTTCCCATGCATTTGCTGTCTTTGTCCATCTGGTTGGTTAAGGTCACGGGTTTGGAAGGTGCTGTCGAAGGAGCCTTGCTGCATTGCTGCAGTGCATCGTATAGATGATACACACTGCTGCCACATTGCGTTGGTGGTGGAGGGAGTGAATGTTTGTAGATGGGGTGCCAATCAAGCGGGCTGCTTTGTCGAGCTTCTTGAGTGTTGTTGAAGCTGCACCCATCCAGGCAAGTGCAGAGTATTCGATCACACTCCCGATTTGTGCCTTGTAGATTGTGGACAGGCTTTGGGGAGTCAGGAAGTGAGTTACTCACCTCAGGATTCCTCGCCTTTGACCTGCTCTTGGAGCCACGGTATTTATATGGCTACTCCAGTTCAGTTTCTGGAGAATGGTGGCCCTTAGGATGTTGATAGTGGGGGATTCAACGATGGTAATGCCATTGAATGACCAGGGGAGATGGTTAGATTCTCTCTTGTTGGAGATGGTCATTGCCTGGCACTTGTGTGGCGCGTATCTTACTTGCCACTTATCAGCCCAAGCCTGGATATTGTCCAAGTCTTGTTACATTTCTACACGGACTGCTTCAGTATCTGAGGAGTCACGAATTGTGATGAACATTGTGCAATCATCAGCGAACATCCCCACCTCTGACCTTACGATTGAAGGCAGGTCATTTATGCAGCAGCTGACGATGGTTGGGCCTAGGACATTACCTTGAGGAACCCCTGCAGTGATGTCCTGGCGCTGAGAAGATTGACCTCCAATAACCACAACCATCTTCGTTTGTGCTAGGTGTGACTCGAGCCAACGGAGGGTTTTCCCCCTGATTCCCATTGACCTCAGTTATTCACGGGCTCCTTGACACCATACTCGGTGAAATGCTGCCTTGATGTCAGGGGCAGTCACTCTCACCTCACCTCTGGAGTTCATCTCTTTTGTCCATGTTTGAACCAAAGCTGTAATGAGGTCAGGAGCTGAGTGGCCTTGGCGGAACCCAAACTGAGCATCACTGAGCAGATTTTTGCTAAGCAAGTGCCGCTTGATGGCACTGTTGAAGACCCCTCCTTCACTTTACTGATCATTGAGAGTCGACCAATGGGATGCTAATTGGCCAGGTTAGACTTGTCCTGCATTTTGTGTACAGGACATCGCTGGGCAGTTTTCCACATTGCCGGGTAGATAGCAGTGTTGTAGTTGTACTGGAACAGCATGGTTAGGGGCACGGCAAGTTCTGGAGCTTCAGTACTATTGACGGAATATTGTCAGGGCCCACAGCTTTTGCACTATCCAGTGCCATCAATTGTTTCTTGATATCACACGGTGTGAATTGAATTGGCTGAAGTCTAGCATCTCTGATGCTGGGGACTTCAGGGGGAGTAATGGATGGATCATCAACTCGGCACTTCTGGCTGAAGATTGTTGCAAATGCTTTGCCTTATCTTTGACACTGATGTACTGGGCTCTCCCATCATTGAGGGTGGAGATAGTTATGTAATCACCTCCTTCAGTTAGTTGTTTAACTGTTCCACCCACCCCCCCCCCAACCCCGCCCCCACAGCGGTTGCGTATTTTCTTAGGTCTGGGGTGTCAATTTAATAATTTACCTGCTATTCGTTTTGCCACTTGATATGGACCACTGAACCAGGAATTCACCCTGCATTGGGAGTAGTAATAATACGTGGTCTCTGGGCTGAAATGTTCCAGCCTTGGTATTTCTGTCTGCTTACCTTTTCATAGTTGCCTGGGAGGTCTTTAAATGTTACTGAGCCATTGCACAGGCTCTCGTGAGCCGCTACCAGAGCATGGAAATGTAGTCTAACATGGAGGACTTATCCCTGTGTCCCAAAAAACTTCTCCTTGATGGGTTTAAGAGGACCTCTCACCTCGTGTTCATAAACTAATTCAAAGAGACTGAAGCCAGTGGAATCATTAGATACGTCCCTGGTAGGCAACAGGAGAAATCCCAGCCCTTTGTCCCAGTTATGGGGTTACTCATAGCTATGTGGCCTGATCACTGTGTGCACTGTGAGCAGTTTTGGTCTCCTCACTTGAGAAAGGACATACTGGCACTGGAGAGGGTGCAGAGGAGGTTCACTAGGTTGATTCCAGAGTTGAGGGGGTTGGCTTATGAGGAGAAACTGAGTAGATTGGGATTATATTCATTGGAGTTCAGAAGAATGAGGGGGGATCTTATAGAAACTTATAAAATCATGAAGGGAAGAGATAAGATACAAGTAGAGAGGATGTTTCTACTGGCAGGTGAAGCTAGGACAAGAGGGCATAGCCTCAAGATTAGAGAGAGCAGATTTAGGACTGAATTAAGAAGGAACTTCTTCACCCAGAGGGTTGCTAATCTATGGAATTCCTTGCCCAGTGAAGTAGTTGACGCTTCTTCAGTAAACATCTTTAAAGCTAAGGTAGATATCTTTTTGAACAATAAAGGAATTAAGGGATACGGTGGGAGCGCGGGTAAGTGGATCTGAGTCCACGAAAAGATCAGCCATGATCTTATCGAATGGCGGAGCAGGCTCGAGGGGCTGGACGGCCTACTCCTGCTCCTAGTTCTTATGATCTTATGATCATTGTCTTTCGGGTCTGGTGGTACCACTCCAAAGCCCCTTGTGACTGTGGGTGGCAGGATGAGGACTTTAGCTGGGTTATGTCCAAAATACGCATGACCTTTTCAAAATACTGGAGATAAAACGCGTGACCTGATCCACCTGGATATCAGCAGACTGCCCATATCGGTAAAGAATTGGGTTAACCCCTCCACGACTACCTTGGCAGACTAGTTCTTCAGAAGATTGGCCTCTGGGAATTGGGTCACCACATCCATAATGGTGAGAAGATATTGGTAGACACTTTTTTATCGGCAGGTGTTCCACGCAATCCACCAGCACTCTGCTGAAGGGTTCCCCAAAAGCAGGTATGTGAATTAAGGTGCAGGTTTTATTGCAGGTTGGGCTCCCCCACAACCTGGCACATCGGACCCAGTTTTATAGAACTCTACCAAATCTTTGTGGAGTTGTGGCCATTCAAAATGCTGTCTTATGTGGGATTTGATTTTTCATACGACGGCATGTCCAGCCATTGGAAGTTTGTGGACCATTCTTAATATTTCTTTAAGGGACCTCAGAGGCACCACTATCTGGTGAACCACTGTCCCCTCTTACCCTGGTCTGGAAGGAGGTCTCCACTTCCTCATCAGCTCCTAATTCTTTAACGGCTGCATTTGCTGACAGTACAACCACTGAGTGACGCTGACATGCACAAATGCAGCCTCTGCCAGTAAAAACGTCACAATCTGCAACATCAGGCAGCTGTCAGGATAAGAGATGCCGCTTCTCAAATAATCATAACAAGGCAACCTAAACACATGGCAGCACACAGTGGCCGGAGTGGGGAGGGAGCGAGCGGGCCAGAGTGGGGAGGGTGCATGCAGGCTGGGCAGGGGAGGGAGTGGGCGGGCAGTGAACGAGCGGTGGGTGTGCCAACAGTTGGGGGTGTGAAGAGCGGACGGGGAGCAGCGAGCGAGCGACCAGTCGGGATTGTGAGCAAGCGGGCGGGCGCTGAGAAGGGGAGCGGGCGGCGCGGGGAAGGAGGAGACAGCACCGGCCACCAGCAAGGTCTTTGGCAGCGCTCTCTCCTCTCCACCCACCCCCGCTCCCTCCCCGATCCCCCAACCCTCTCTCTCCGCGCTATCCCCACCGCGGCTCCTTCCCCGCTCCCCCCAACCCCGCTACCCCACCCCCACTCTCTCCCCGATCCCCCACCCCCGCTCTCTGCTCGCTATCCCCATCCCCGCTCCATACCCGCTCCCCCACCCCCTCTCTCTCCCCGCTACCCCACCCCCGCTCCCTACACGCTCCCCCACCCCCTCTCTCTCCCCTCTCCCCCTACCCCGCTCCCTCTCCGCTCCCCCACCCCCGCTCCGTCCCCGCTCCCCCCACCCCTTTCTCTCTCCGCTCCTCCCACCCCTCTCTCTCACCGATCCCCCACCTCCGCTCTCTCCCCGCTAATACCACCCACGCTCCCTCCCTGCTCCCCCCACCCCCGCTCCCACCCCGTTTCCCCCATCCCCGCTCCCTCCCCACTCCCGCTCTCTCTCCGCTCCCTCATCCCCGAGCTCTCCCCGCTCCCCCTCCCCGCTGTCTCCCCCTCCCCTCTCTCTCCCCCTCCCCCGCTTTCCCAACACCTGCTCTTTCCCGCTCCCCCACCCCCGCTCTCTCCCGTTCTCCCCTCCCCCGCTCTCTCTCCGCTCGCCCCACCCCCGCTCTCCCTACACCCGCTCTTTCCCGCTCCCCCCACCCCTGCTCTCTGCTGCCTGGTTCCCCAACCACCTGCTCGCGGTACGCGATGACGTCATCTGCGCATCCGCAAACCCGTCCTGGCACTTTGAATAGTTGCACTCTCCAGCTCCCTCATCTTCAGCTTTGGTTTGGACAGTCTATGCTAGATTTTTAACACTGAGTCGGGTTGTTGAACCTCAACTGAAGGCGATCTATTGAACGCATACTTTGTTTCTTCTACCTTCCCAACGGAGGTTTCAGACAACCGGACAGTAGGGTCATCCATCTGCCGTTTCAATTCAGCAGTCTCTGATGGGGATTGTTTGGCCGTGGACCGAGTCACCACAAAATCACGGAGAATCTAGGTAAACTAGGTACAATCCCCATGGTTACCAGTCCTGCAACTGGGTCACACTCCAAGTGCAGCCGATTTAAAGGTATGGACATATACCGTCTTCCAATACCATTCGCTAACACTCGAGCTTTCACTGCAATCTCGGAGAAAGGTGATGCCTTTTCCCAGCAGAAGTGATTGGGGGGCCCCTGTATCCCTCAGTATGGTTATGGGCTGAGTAGAGGGGTATGGGGGTCACTTTTCCATGGAATAAAAATTCCTGGTAACTTTCACGGATTTTGTTAAGTTATCCCTTACTCTCTGTGGTAGGTTTACTGTGTCTGACGGCTGCAGTTAAAGGCACAGCCTGATCTGCCGTGCTTTCCATCAGGGCCCGTTTTCCTGCACTGATCAAACAGATCCTGATTTTTCCTACAGGTTTTCCCTTAACTTCCAGCAGTCCGCTCGATTGTATTCTGCCTTATTGCAGTGGAAACATATAGGTCTTCAACCATTACTCCTCCTCTCAGTACTGTCTTATTTGGCCTGAGGAGGGCCAGCTGTATGTCCAGCTTTTCCTCCTTGCCACTTTTCAACCCACTCAACCAAACCATTGATATCATTCTGGAGTCCACAGCTATCCTCTTCACTATCAACGACACAGCCAATTTTTGTGTCATCTGCAAATTTCCCAATCATGCCGCCCACACTTAAGTCCAAATCATTAATATATACTGCAAATAGCAAGAGACCCAACACTGAGCCTTCCCACCTGTTATTCTCCGGTCATTGGGGCGACTAGGGAAGGGTTTCCCTCTGGGGTAAAGCCTTCGGTACAAGGGATAATTTATCAGCCAGAATTGCGACCTGCCTGGCTCTTTGAACCTTTTGTCCCTCGAGGTGGGTTTTACAGGGAGTGGGGCGAGTTTGGGAATTCCTCAAGAAGGATCACCGCTCTGAGGGTTTCATACGTGGGCTCCATCTTGAGCGCTCATATCACTGGTCAAAAACAAACACAGAAATGGACTGTAAAATCTTCTATAGTTACATAGAAAGGAAACGTTTAGCTAATCCAAATGTGGGTCTATTACAGGCAGAGTCAGGGGAATTGAAAAGGGGAATAGAGAAATGGCAGTGAAGCTAAATGATTACTTTGTGTCTGTCTTCACTGAGGATGATACATGAAATCTCCCAGAATTAGAGATCCAAGGGACTTGGGAGAATGAGGAAGTGAAGGAAATTATTTCTAGTAAGAACAATGTATTGGAGACATTAATAGGGCTGATGGTTGACAATTTCCCAGGATCTGATATTTTACATCCCAGCGTATTGCAGGAAGTAGCTATGGAGATTGCAGATGCATTGGTGATCATCATTTGAACTGCTATACAATCTGGAATGCTTCCTGCGGATTGGAAGGTAGCAAATGTCACCCCACTATACAGGTGAGGGAGAGAGAAAAAAGGGAATGACAGACCTGTTAACTCTACATCAGTAGTAGGGAAAATGTTAGAACCTGTTCGAAAGTATGTGATAAATGGATCTGATTGGGCAGAGTCAACATGGATTTATAAATGGGAAATCATGCTTGAAGAACCTGCTGGAGTTTTTTAAGGATGTTGCTAACAGAATAGAAAAGGGGAGCCGGTGGATTTTCAAAAGACTTTTGATAAAGTCCCCCACAGGAGACTGGCAAACAAAATTAAAGAACATGGGATAGGAGGTAATATACTGACATGCAGTAAGGATTGCTTAAGAGGCAGGAAACAGAGAGTAGGGAAAAAACGGACCATTCTTGCGTTGACAGGCTGTGAAAAGTAGGGTACCACAGGGATCAGTGCTTGGGTCACAGCTGTTCACAATATATATCAATGATTTAGATGTGGGGGCCAAAGTAATATTTCCAAGTTTGCAGATGACACCAAACTAGGTGGCAATGTGTGTTGTGAGGAAGATGCAAAGCGACTTCAAGGGGATTTGGACTGACTTTTGAGTGGGCAAGAACATGGCAGATGGAATACAATGTGGAAAAATGTGAGGGTAGCCACCTTGGTAGAAGGAAAAGATGTGCAGAGTATTTTTTAAATGCCAGATGTTGTGGTTGCCATCGGTACCAATGCCATAGGCAGGAAGAGTGATGAGGTCCAGCAGGGGCAATTTAGGGAGTTAGGTAGTAAGTTAAAAAGCAGGACCTCTAGGGTTGTAATCTATGGATTACTCCCTGTGCCACGTGCCAGTGAGGCTAGAAATAGGAAGATAGTGCAGCTAAACACGTGGCTGAGCAGCTGGTGTAGAAGGGAGGGTTTCAGATATCTGGACCACTGGGCTCTCTTCAGGGACAGATGGGACCTGTACAAGAAGGACGGGTTGCATCTAAACTGGAAGGGCACTAATATCCTGGCTGCAAGGTTTGCGAGCGTCACTCGGGAGGGTTTAAACTAGTGTGGCAGGGGGGTGGGAACCAGAACAGTAGGACAGCTAATGAAGTAAATGAGGAGGACATAGTAAATAAGACCAGTAGGACTAAGAGGAAGAGCAGGCAGAGAGATGTTACTGAGCACAGCGGGACTGGAGGTCTGAAGTACATTTGTTTCAATGCGAGAAGTATAACATGTATGGCAGATGAACTTAGAGCTTGGATTAGTACTTGGAAATACGATGTTGTTGCTATTACAGAGACTTGGTTGAGGGAAGGGCAGGATTGGCAGCTAAATGTTCCAGGCTTTAGAAGCTTCAGGCGGGATAGAGGGGGATGTAAAAGGGGTGGGGGAGTTGCATTACTGGTTAAGGAGAATATCACAGCTGTACTGCGGGAGGACATCTCAGACAGGTCATGCAGTGAGGCAATATGGGTAGAGATCAGGAATAGGAAGGGTGCAGTCACGATGTTGGGGGTTTACTACAGGCCTCCCAACAACCAGCGGGAGGTAGAGGAGCAGATATGTAGACAAAGATTGGAAAGATGGAAAGGTTACAGGGTTGTCGTGGTGGGTGATTTTAACTTCCCCAATAATGACTGGGACTCACTTAGTGCAAGGGGCTTGGATGGGGCAGAATTTGTGAGGAGCATCCAGGAGGGCTTCTTAAAACAGTATGTAGATCGTCCAACGAGGGATGGGGCCATTTTGGACCTGGTATTGGGGAATGAGCCCGGCCAGGTGGTAGAAGTTTCAGTGGGGGGAGCATTCCAGGAGTAGTGACCATAGTTCCATAAGTATTAAGATACTTTTTCTTTTAGAATTGAACATTACAGCGCAGTACAGGTCCTTCGGCCCTCGATGTTGCGCCGACCTGTGAAACCATCCGACCTACACTATTCCATTTCCATGCATATGTCTATCCAATGACCACTTAAATGCCCTTAAAGTTGGCGAGACTACTACTGTTACAGGCAGGGCGTTCCACGCCCCTACTACTCTCTGAGTAAAGAAACTACCTCTCACATCTGTCCTATATCTTTCACCCCTCAACTTAAAGCTATGTCCCCTCGTGTATGCCATCACCATCCGAGGAAAAAGACTCTCACTATCCACTCTATCCAGCCCTCTGAGTATCTTGTATGTCTCTATTAAGTCACCTCTCCTCCTTCTTTCTAACGAAAACAACACCAAGTCCCTCAGCCTTTCCTCGTAAGACCTTCCCTCCATACCAGGCAACATCCTAGTAAATCTCCTCTGCACCCTTTCCAAAGCTTCCACATCCTTCCTATAATGCGGTGACCAGAACTGCACGCAATACTCAAGGTGCGGCCTCACCAGAGTTTTGTACAGCTGCATCATGACCTCGTGGCTCCGAAACTCGATCTACCTACTAATAAAAGCTAACACACCAGATGCCTTCTTAACAGCCCTATTAACCTGGGTAGCAACTTTCAGGGATTTATGTACCTGGACACCAAGATCTCTCTGCTCATCTACACTACCAAGAATCTTCCCATTAGCCCAGTACTCTGCATTGCTGTTACTCCTTCCAAAGTGAATCACCTCACACTTCTCCGCATTAAACTCCATTTGCCATCTCTCAGCCCAGCTCTGCAGCATATCTATGTCCCTCTGTACCCTACAACACCCTTCGACACTATTCACAACTCCAGCGACCTTCGTGTCATCCGCAAATTTACTAACCCACCCTTCTACACCCTCATCCAGGTCATTTATAAAAATGACAAACAGCAGTGGCCCCAAAACAGAACCTTGCGGTGCACCACTAGTAACTAAACTCCAGGATGAACATTTGCCATCAACCACCACCCTCTGACTTCTTTCAGCTAGCCAATTTCGGATCCAAAGCTCTAAATCACCTTCAACCCCATACTTCCGTATTTTCCGCAATCGCCTACCGTGGGGAACCTTATCAAACGCCTTACTGAAATCCATATACACCACAACCACGGCTTTACCCTCATCCACCTGTATGGTCACCTTCTCGAAAAACTCAATAAGGTTTGTGAGGCACGACCTACCTTTCACAAAACCGTGCTGACTATCGCAAATGAACTTATTCTTTTCAAGATGATTATAAATCCTGTCTCTTATAACCTTTTCCAACATTTTACCCACAACCGAAGTAAGGCTCACAGGTCCATAATTACCAGGGCTGTCTCTACTCCCCTTCATGAACAAGGGGACAACATTTGCTATCCTCCAGTCTTCCGGCATTATTCCTGTCGACAATGACGACATAAAGATCATGGACAACGGCTCTGCAATCTCCTCCCTGCCTTCCCAGAGAATCCTAGGTTAAATCGCATCTGGCCCAGGTGACTTATCTATTTTGACACTTTCCAAAATTGCTAACACCTCCTCCTTGTGAACCTCAATCCCATCTAGCCTAGTAGGCTGTATCTCAGTAATCTCTTCGACAACATTTTCTTTCTCTACTGTAAAGACTGACGAAAAATATTCATTTAACGCTTCCCATATCTCCTCCGATTCCACACACAACTTCCCACTACTATCCTTGATTGGCCCTAATGTAACTCTAGTCATTCTTTTATTCCTGATATACCTATAGAAAGCCTTAGGGTTTTCTCTGATCCTATCCGCCAATGACTTCTCATGTCCTCTCCTCGCTGTTCTTAGCCCTCCCTTTAGATCCTTCCTGGCTAGCTTGTAACTCTCAAGCGCCCTAACTGAGCCTTCACGTCTCATCCTAACATAAGCCGCCTTCTTCCTCTTGACAAGCGCTTCAACTTCTTTAGTGAACCACGGCTCCCTCGCTCGACAACTTCCTCCCTGCCTGACAGGTACATACTTATCAAGGACACGCATTAGCTGCTCCTTGAATAAGCTCCACATTTCGTTTGTGCCCATCCCCTGCAGTTTCCATCCCCATCCTACACATCCTAAATCTTGCCTAATCGCGTCATAATTTCCTTTCCCCCAGCTATAATTCTTGCCCTGCGGTATATACCTGTCCCTGCCCATCGCTAAGGTAAACCGAACCGAATTGTGATCACTATCGCCAAAGTGCTCACCTACATCTAAATCTGACACCTCGCCGGGTTCATTACCCAGTACCAAATCCAATGTGGCATCGCCCCTGGTTGGCCTGTCAACATACTGTGTCAGAAAACCCTCCTGCACACACTGGACAAAAACAGACCCATCTAAAGTACTCGAACTATAGTATTTCCAGTCAATATTTGGAAAGTTAAAGTCCCCCATAACAACTACCCTGTTACTCTCGCTCCTGTCGAAAATCATCTTCGCTATCCTTTCCTCTACATCTCTGGAACTATTCGGAGGTCTATAGAAAACTCCCAACAGGGTGACCTCTCCTCTCCTGTTTCTAACCACGGCCCATACTACCTCAGTAGTCGAGTCCTCAAACGTCCATTCTGCCGCTGTAATACTTTCTTTGATTAACAATGCCACACCTCCCCCCCCTCTTTTACCCTCTTCTCTGTTCTTACTGAAACATCAAACTCCCGGAACCTGCAACGTCCATTCCTGCCCCTGCTTTACCCATGTCTCCGAAATGGCCACAACATCAGGATCCCAGGTACCAACCCATGCTGCAAGCTCACCCACCTTATTCCGGATGCTCCTGGCGTTTATGTAGACACACTTTAAACCAAGTTCTTGCTTTCCAGTGCCCTCTTGCGTCCCTGTAACCTTATCCCCTACCTCACTACTCTCAACAGCCTGTCCACTGGAACTACAATTTAGGTTCCCATTCCCTTGCTGATTTCGTTTAAACCCCCCCGATGAGCACTAACATATCACACACCCCCCCGCCCCCCCAGGATATTGGTACCCCTCTGGTTCAGGTGAAGACCATCCTGTTTGTAGAGGTCCCACCTACCCCAGAAAGAGCCCCAACTATCCAGGAAACCAAAACCCTCCCTCCTGCACCATCCCTGCAGCCACGTGTTCAACTCCTCTCTCTCCCTATTCCTCTCTTCGCTAGCACGTGGCACGGGCAACAACCCAGAGATAACAACTCTCTTTGTTCTCGCTCTAAGCTTCCACCCGAGCTCCCTGAATTTCTGCCTTAAATCCCCATCTCTCTTCCTACCTATGTCGTTGGTGCCTATGTGGACCACGACTTGGGGCTGCTCCCCCTCCCCCTTGAGGATCCCAAAAACACGATCCGAGACATCACGTACCCTGGCACCTGGGAGGCAACACACCAACCGTGAGTCTCTCTCGTTCCCACAGAACCTCCTATCTGTTCCCCTAACTATGGAGTCCCCAATGACTAATGCTCTGCTCCTCTTCCCCTTTCCCTTCTGAGCAACAGGGACAGACTCTGTGCCAGAGACCTGCACCCCATTGCTTACCCCTGGTAAGTCGTCCCCCGCAACAGTATCCAAAACGGTATACCTGTTGTTGAGGGAAACGGCCACAGGGGATCCCTGCACTGCCTGCTGGTTCCCTCTCCTTCCCCTGACGGTAACCCATCTACCTACTTCATTTACCTGAGGTGTGACTGCCTCCCTATAACTCCTGTCAATAATCCCCTCCGCTTTGCAGCAGCTTTTTCGGGAGCAGTGAGTGAGCGAGTGAGCAGCTGGGAAGTTTGAAAGTAAATTGAATTTCCTTTTGTTTTTCGGCGGAGGCCAGGGGGCTGCTGGGTAAGTAAAACACTATATATTTGGGCGGTTTCTGAACCCGAGACACTACACTTGTCGTGTCTCCCACCCGCCCTCCTCCTCTAACCAAAAAAAAAAGGACTCGGTGGTGTGTTTATAAGGTAAGGCTTTTTCGATTTCTCTGGTTTATTGTGATTGGTAAAAACTTTTCGTTCCTTTTTCATTTAACTAAGTTAAGCTTAAGATTAAAAATGGCAGGAGATCTCAGACCCGTGTCATGCTCCTCTTGCTCAATGTGGGAGCTCAGGGACACGGCTGATGTCCCTGACTCCTTCACGTGCAGGAAGTGTGTCCAACTGCAGCTCTTGTTAGACCGCATGACGGCTCTCGAGCTGCGGATGGACACACTTTGGAGCATGCGCGATGCTGAGGAGGTCGTGGATAGCACGTTTAGTGAATTGGTCACACCGCAGATTAGGATTGCTGAGGGAGAAAGGGAATGGGTGACCAAAAGGCAGATAAAGAGCAGGAAGGCAGCGCAGGAGTCCCCTGCGGTCATCTCCCTCCAAAACAAGTATACCGTTTTGGATACTGTTGGGGGAGATGGCTCACCAGGGGAAGGCAGCAGTAGCCAGGTCCATGGCACCGTGGCTGGCTCTTCTGTTCAGAAGGGCGGGAAAAAGAGTGGAAGGGCTATAGTCGTAGGGGATTCGATTGTAAGGGGAGTAGATAGGCGGTTCTGTGGTCGAAAACGAGGCTCCCGAATGGTATGTTGCCTCCCAGGTGCACGGGTCAGGGATGTCTCAGATCGGCTGCAGAGCATTCTAAAGGGGGAGGGTGAACAGCCAGTTGTCATTGTGCACATAGGCACTAATGATATAGGTAAAAAACGGGATGAGGTCCTACAAGCAGAGTTTAGGGAGTTAGGAGCCAAGTTAAAAAGTAGGACCTCAGAGGTAGTAATCTCAGGATTACTACCAGTGCCACGTGATAGTCAGAGTAAAAATGAAAGAATAGTCAGGATGAATGCGTGGCTTGAGAGATGGTGCAGGAAGGAGGGGTTCAGATTTTTGGGACATTGGGATCGGTTCTGGGGGAGGTGGGACTATTACAAATTGGACGGTCTACACCTGGGCCGGACTGGAACCAATGTCCTTGGAGGTGCTTTTGCTAATGCTGTTGGGGAGCGTTTAAACTAATGTGGCAGGGGGATGGGAACCAATTGAGGTCAGTTGACAGTAAGGAGGTAGTAACAAAAGCCTGTAAGGAACTAGATAATGAAGTCAGTGTGACTAAGGGGAAGAACAGGCAGGGAGCAGATGATGAATATAAAGGGACTGGTGGTCTGAGGTGCATTTGTTTTAATGCAAGAAGTGTAGTAGGTAAGGCAGATGAACTTAGGGCTTGGATTAGTACCTGGGAGTATGATGTTATTGCTATTACTGAGACTTGGTTGAGGGAAGGGCATGATTGGCAACTAAATATCCCAGGATATCGATGCTTCAGGCGGGATAGAGAGGGAGGTAAAAGGGGTGGAGGAGTTGCATTACTGGTCAAAGAGGATATCACAGCTGTGCTGAAGGAGGGCACTATGGAGGACTCGAGCAGTGAGGCAATATGGACAGAACTCAGAAATAGGAAGGGTGCGGTAACAATGTTGGAGCTGTACTACAGGCCTCCCAACAGCGAGCGTGAGATAGAGGTACAAATATGTAAACAGATTATGGAAAGATGTAGGAGCAACAGAGTGGTGGTGATAGGAGATTTTAATTTTCCCAACATTGACTGGGATTCGCTTAGTGTTAGAGGTCCAGATGGAGCAGAATTTGTAAGGAGCATCCAGGAAGGTTTTCGAGAGCAGTATGTAAATAGTCCAACTCGGGAAGGGGCCATACTGGACCTGGTGTTGGGGAATGAGCCCGGCCAGGTTGTTGAAGTTTCAGTAGGGGACTACTTTGGGAATAGTGATCACAATTCCGTAAGCTTTAAAATACTCATGGACAAAGACGAGAGTGGTCCTAAAGGAAGAGTGCTAAATTGGGGGAAGGCCAACTTCCAAAATTCGGCAGGAGCTGGGAAATGTAGATTGGGAGCAGCTGTTTGAAGGTAAATCCACATGTGATATGTGGGAGGCTTTTAAAGAGAGGTTGATTAGCGTTCAGGAGAGACATGTTCCTGTGAAAATGAGGGATACAAATGGCAAGATTAGGGAACCATGGATGACAGGTGAAATTGTGAGACTAGCTAAGAGGACAAAGGAAGCATACATAAGGTGTAGGCGGCTGATGAAAGACCAAGCTTTGAAAGAATATCGGGAATGTAGGACCAATCTGAAACGAGGAATTAAGAGGGCTAAAAGGGGTCATGAAATATCTTTAGCAAACAGGGTTAAGGAAAATCCCAAAGCCTTTTATTCATATATAAGGAGAAAGAGGGTAACTACAGAAAGGATTGGCCCACTAAAGGACAAAGGAGGAATGTTATGCTTGGACTCAGAGAAAATGGGGGAGATTCTAAACGAGTACTTTGCATCGGTATTCACCGAGGAGAGGGACATGACGGATGTTGAGGTTAGGAACAGATGTTTGATTACTCTAGGTCAAGTCGGCATAAGGAGGGAGGAAGTGTTGGGTATTCTAAAAGGCATTAAGGTGGACAAGTCCCCAGGTCCGGATGGGATCTATCCCAGGTTACTGAGGGAAGCGAGAGAGGAAATAGCTGGGGCCTTAACAGATATCTTTGCAGCATCCTTAAACACGGGTGAGGTCCCGGAGGACTGGAGAATTGATAATGTTGTCCCCTTGTTTAAGAAGGGTAGCAGAGATAATCCAGGTAATTATAGACCGGTGAGCCTGACGTCAGTGGAAGCTGCTGGAGAAGATACTGAGGGATAGGATCTATTCCCATTTGGAAGAAAATGGGCTCATCAGTGATAGGCAACATGGTTTTGTGCAGGGAAGGTCATGTCTTACCAACTTAATAGAATTCTTTGAGGAAGTGACAAAGTTGATTGATGAGGGAAGGGCTGTCGATGTCATATACATGGACTTCAGTAAGGCGTTTGATAAGGTTCCCCATGGCAGGCTGATGGAGAAAGTGAAGGCGCTTGGGGTCCAAGGTGTACTAGCTAGATGGATAAAGAACTGGCTGGGCAACAGGAGACAGAGAGTAGCGGTAGAGGGGAGTTTCTCAAAATGGAGACGTGTGACCAGTGGTGTTCCACAGGGATCCGTGCTGGGACCACTGTTGTTTGTGATATACATTAATGATTTGGAGGAAAGTATAGGTGGACTGATTAGCAAGTTTGCAGACGACACTAAGATTGGTGGAGTAGCAGATAGTGAAGGGGACTGTCAGAGAATACAGCAGAATATAGATATATTAGAGAGTTGGGCAGAGAAATGGCAGATGGAGTTCAATCAGGGCAAATGCGAGGTGATGCATTTTGGAAGATCCAATTCAAGAGTAAACTCTACAGTAAATGGAAAAGTCCTGGGGAAAATTGATGTCCAGAGAGATTTGGGTGTTCAGGTCCACTGTTTCCTGAAGGTGGCAACGCAGGTAAATAGAGTGGTCAAGAGGGCATACGGCATGCTTTCCTTCATCGGACGGGGCATTGAGTACAAGAGTTGGCAGGTCATGTTACAGTTGTATAGGACTTTGGGTCGGCCACATTTGGAATACTGCGTACAGTTCTGGTCGCCACATTACCAAAAGGATGTGGATGCTTTGGAGAGGGTGCAGAGGAGGTTCACCAGGATGTTGCCTGGTATGGAGGGCGCTAGCTATGAAGAGAGGTTGAGTAGATTAGGATTATTTTCATTAGAAAGACGGAGGTTGAGGGGGGACCTGATTGAGGTGTACAAAATCATGAGAGGTATAGACAGGGTGGACAGCAAGAGGCCTTTTCCCAGAGTGGGGGTTTCAATTACGAGAGGACACGAGTTCAAAGTGAAAGGGGAAATGTTGAGGGGGGATATGCGTGGAAAGTTCTTTACGCAGAGGGTGGTGGGCACCTGGAACGCGTTGCCAGCGGAGGTGTTAGACGCGGGCACGATGGAGTCTTTTAAGATGTATCTAGACAGATACATGAATGGGCAGGAAGAAAAGAGATACAGAACCTTAGAAAATAGGCGACATGTTTAGAGAGAGGATCTGGATCGGCGCAGGCTTGGAGGGCCGAAGGGCCTGTTCCTGTGCTGTAATTATCTTTGTTCTTTGTTCTTTGTTCTTTCCGAATGATCCGAAGTTCATCCAGCTCCAGCTCCAGTTCCCTAACGCGGTCTGTGAGGAGCTGGAGTTGGGTGCACTTCCCGCAGATGCAGTCAGCAGGGACACACTTGGCGACCCTTACCTCCCACATTCTGCAGGAGGAACATACAACTGCCACAATTTCAAAATAAGAGAGAAGCCATTTAGGACAGAGATGAGGAGAAATTTCATTCCTCAGAGGGTTCTGAAGCTTTGGAATTCTTTACCCCAGAGGGCTGTGGAAGCTCAGTCATTGCGTATGTTTAAAGTAGAGATCAACAGTTTTCTAACTACCACTGACATAAAGGGATATGAAGATAGCGTGGGAAAAAGGTATTGAAAAGGATGATCAGGCATGATCATATTGAATGGTGGAGCAGGATCGATGGGCTGAACTGCTTACTTCAGCTCCTATGTTCCTATTTTCCTTAGCTGCATAACTCCTTCAAACTCGAGGTCAATTTAGTCAGGCTGCTTTCCGAGGGTTTGGAATTTTTTTTGATGCACCTATCTCATGTACACCCAGGATAGCATTTTTACTCATCTCGTAATCTGATGAACTTTCATCTGGCAACAGTGAAAAAACCTCATGGGATTTTCCTGCTATGATGCTTTGTACAAACAGTGTCCAGCTCTCTGCCGGCCATTTCAGCTGCTTTGCAAGCTTTTCAAAAGTGACGAAAAGTTCTGCCACATCCTCCTCATTGAACTTTGGAATGAACTGGGATAACTTTAAGAGATCAGCACATGGTACTGAGCTAGGGATAGCTCCTTCACTAGCTGTGCCTTCACTGGGTGTACTGATAATTCCTCTAGTTGTTTGAGCCACCTTTCCTCCTTCTCCTTCTGGAGCACTCTAACTTTTTTGACACTCACTCTGCTCTTTCTCGCTCTCTCTGGAATTCTAATTTTAGTGTCTTCTGTTCTAGTTTTACCTTAGCTAACATTACTCTATTTGTTAGTGATTCTAACCCTGTCTGAGTCTTCAGCTTCATGTGGAAAATGGTTGGCCACAAATCTTAGGATTTTGGGTTTCCTAGCTTTCGACAGAGAGTAATCTCTAACTGTCCAGCTACATTACTCAACTTTTCAACTGGGAAGGGTTTTAGCCTGTCCCAAGTTACTTCACTCTGTATGTAACTCCGTTATTGCGAATGTAACTCCTTTATTCAAAAAGGGAGAGAGATAGAAAGCACGAGAAATTATGAGGGACATAGATAGGGTAGATAGGAAGAGACCTTTTCCCATAACGGAGGTGTCAATAGAACAAACAAAAAGAACAAAGAAAATTACAGCACAGGAACAGGCCCTTCAGTCCTCCAAGCCTGCGCCGATCCAGATCATCTATCTAAACCTGTCGCCTATTCTCTAAGGGTCTGTATCTCTTTGCTTCCTGCCCATTCATGTATCTGTCTGGATACATCTTAAAAGACGCTATCGTGCCCGCGTCTACCACCTCCGCTGGCAACGCGTGCCAGGCACCCACCACTCTCTGTGTCAAGAACTTTCCACGCATATCCCCCCCTAAAGTTTTCCCCTCTCACTTTGAACTCGTGACCCCTAGTAATTGAATCCCCCACTCTGGGAAAAAGCTTCTTGCTATCCACCCTGTCTATACCTCTCATGATTTTGTACACTTCAATCAGGACCCCCTCAACCTCCGTCTTTCTAATGAAAATAATCCTAATCTACTCAACCGTGGGGTTGATTTAAGTTAAGGGGCAGGTGGTTTAGAGGGAACTTGAGGGGAAATAAATCATCCAGAGGGTGATTGGAATCTGGGACACACGACCTGAAGGGGTGGAAGAGGCAGGACCCTTGCAACATTTATAATGTATTTAGATGGGCACTTGAAATACCATAGAATACAAGGTTATGGGACTGCTGCCGGAAAATGGGATTAGAATGGACAGGCATGATGGCCAGCATGGGCACTGTGGACCGAAGGGACAGTTTCTGTGTTGTAAAACTCTGTAACTCTATGACACTTCCAATTTCTCGTTTGTCGTTGGGTTACAATCTCTCGAATCTCCAGATTTCTGTTGCAGCCAGGTGAGGAGGGGTCCCAGGCTCCCCTCGTGTCCTATCATTTATTTGATCGCAACTAGGATTATTCCTTTGTAGCACTGGACGTGATGACCACTTCAGTGAGTATTTTACCTTTTACCTTTATTGTGAAATCGAAAGAACCAATCGGACAGGTTTTCTTCAGTTTAAACAAGAGATGTGTTTATTATACTTAACAATCTAAACTGGATCTGAATAAGCTAATAAAAATATACGGTATACATTCATGCACACACTCACAAGCAAATCACACAAATAAGTTATAGAGTGAGAAATAAATTTGTATTTGGATAGGAGCCCAGAATAAATTAAAAATAAACAAACTCTGTGCGATTGGATGATTCTTTGGTCTGTGCATTTACCATCCTTATTGATCAGTTTCATGTCATCTGCAAGCGTTGAAATTATGTTTCTTTTACATATAAGTCTCTATCACTTGTATATCTATCTACATGTCAGGAAGAGCACCGATTCTAATACTAACCCCTGAGAAACAACACTGTATACTCTCCTTCCCCCAATCTGAACAATGACTGTTCACCACTTGCCTCTGCTTTCTGTCCCTGAGTTAGTGTCATACCCACACTATCACTGTCACATTAATCCATGCGATTCCATTTTGCATAACAAGACTATGACATGTCATTTGATCACCGCCCTTTTGAAAGTCCATTTACATAACACGAAACACACTATCCTCATCAATGCTCACAGTTATATCATCAACGAACTTGATCATGATTATCAGACGTGATTGGTCATTAACCTATCCAAGCGATTTGACATTTATTATGCCATTTTTTTCCAAGAAAGATATATTTTTGTACAGGGTTATGGCCTCTAGAAATTTCCAACCACCGACATTAGAGTGAGTAGTCAGAAGTTGCAGGGTTTATCTAATGTCTCCTTTTATAAACAGGGTGTAACATTTACAAGTCTCCAGTCCTCTGTCAGCAGTCCCAGATCCAAGGAAGATTGGAAGCTTCTGGCCAGTGCCTCTGCTATGTCCACCATTCCTTCCCTCAACAAACCTCATATATCCCATCGAGACGGAGTAACACTTCTACACTATTGTGGTGCAAAAAGTGTTGGAGTAAAAGGGGTTAACTGAACCTGTTTGTTCATTGACTGTAATTAATGTCAGTCACTATGGACACTAATTGTGTCACTGGAGGTTTTCCCTGTTCTATTAATAAGGGACTCCTTTCAATGTGTTACTCATAGTATCTGTGGAAACATTACCCCCGGCACTAACAGGGATCCGTGGCTGTAGAGAGAGAGGATCAATCAGAATCTGAGAACAATAGATAGGAATATTGCAACAATGGGTCAGAATCTGAGGACAATTGATTGGAATATTACAACAATGGAGAGCAGGACTTTCTCCTCTTGGTTTGGCCTGGTTACTGCTGATGATTATTGGATAACATTAGAACATCGGATCTATTATGCTCTGAAAATGATTCAAACGATTTACTATCCCATAATCGCTATTATTGGTGTCCCTGGTAAGTCTCTCTGTCAACCATATTTCACTGATTTAGTGTTGTTGTCATGCAAATCTTGGGAAGACATAATCCACTGTCTTCAGTCTCTGTCACAAACTCCACTCGATATCTACTATCTACGTTCCACTCCCTGCCCAATGTCTGAGGCTGAAACAGACTGTTTGGAACCTGTTTTATATTTATACCTGAGCTGCGTTCATCGCAGAGGAATCCCAACACCAACCCTACCGACTACCACCTCTGTAACATCAATCGTCAACATCTCTGCCTCAGCCCATCTGCTGAATAAACCCTCATCTGTGCCTTTGTTAAATCCAGACTTGACTATTCCAATTCTATCCTGGTCACCATCCCAGTTATAAACCTCCATAAACCACAGCTCATCCTAACTCACATCAAATCCTGATCATCCTTCACTCCTGTGCTCACTGATCTACATTGGCACCTGGTCTGGCAGCACCTTCATATTAATAATATCATTCTTGTGTTTGAATCCCTCCATGGCCTTACCCTTCCAATTAGTCCCATTTCCCTTCCATTTCACATATTATTGAAAATGTTATGCCGTCAAGTCTTTTTCCATTTCCCTTTTTGAAGTGAGTTGCTTTCATTCTATATCTTCCCCTGCTGTGATTTTCACTCTCTGGCAGCACTGGCGCCAACGCGATGAAATCATGATCCAAAAATAATGTGAACTGCACGGCCGGCCACTTCTAGCACAGTGCCCCATGCTGGGCAGTGATCTAGCCTGGGTATACCATGCAGATGCTGTTAGTGTGAAGAAGTGTTTGAAGTGACGTCAATCAGCCATTCCAAAAGCTTTGATGTACTTCTTTGACACTTTGTCTGTCCATGTCCACTGACTGCCTGTGTTAGTCACTCTCAGCTGAACACACATTCAGCAGCACGAGGAACCCCATTTAGTATATTTTGAAAGACCAGGCATCCAACTTACAGGTGAGGGGCTTTTGACTTACTTCTGTTATTGTAAAGTTAGTGGAGGTGCTGTGGATGGTTTTCTGGAGGTTGTGTTTTGAGCTGATGCTGCAGGGAGGATAAAGGATTTGTGACCCAACTCTGGACGAGGTATTGGGACTGTAGTTACAGTGTCTCTGGGTCTGTAACATGACCAACGAATGGAGCAGAAGCTGCAGAGAGGGGAAGCTCTGTATAGAGGGAGGAAGAGGGGGCTCTTCCTACCCACCCCGGCTTTTCCAAGAGCACTTTTCCTACCTACACCTAACCCAGGAGCAGTGTGTGCGGTCACTCTGATTCAAAAGGAGGTGGTCACAGAGCTGTATCACCTCCTACAACACAAACTGGAGCCTTACACCAGGGTGAGGACGTAGCTGTCAGTGGCTGTTAAGGTCTCAGTTTCATTGAAATTCTATGTAACCTTGTAAATTGATAATCAAACAAATTTAATGGCTTTGTATCTGAATGCACGAAGCCTTTGGAATAAAACAAATGAGTTAACAGTGCAAGTAGAGATGAATGGGTATGATTTATTGGCGATTACTGAGAGGTGGTTGCAGGGAAACCATATTTGGAAATTAAACATCCAAGGTACTCAGTATTTTGGAAGGATAGACAGGAAGGAAAAGGAGGAGGTGTAGCTTTGTTAGTAAAGGAAGAGATCAGTGCTGTAGTGAGAAGTGATATAGGCACTGGCGATCAAGACGTATAATCAGTCTGGGCAGAAATAAAAAATAGTAAGGGGAAGAAGATCCTGGTGGGAGTAACCTATAGGTCCCCAAACAGTAGTGCCACAGTGGGGAACAGTAGAAACCAAGATATACTGGGGGCTTGTGAGAAAGGTACGGCAATAATCATGGGTGATTTTAATATGCATGTAGACTGGATTAGTCAAATTGGCAAAGGTAGCCTCCAGTTCATTGAATGTATTAGAGATTGTTTTTTGGAGCAATATGTTGTGGAACCAACCAGGGAGCAGGCTATTCTAGATTTGGCATTGTGAAACGAGGTGGGGTTAATTAACGATCTCATAGTTAAGGATCCTCCAGGGAAGAGTGATCATAGCATGCTAGAATTTCAAATCCAGTTTGAGGGCGAGAAACTGCAGTTCCGCTCCAGAGTTCTGGAGTTAAACAAAGGTAATTACATAGACATGAGGACTGATTTGACCCTGGTGGACTGGGCAGGAATTCTAGAAGGTAGGAAAGCTGATGATCAGTGGCAGATGTTTAAGGAGAAACTCAATTCCTCCCAACTAAAATATATTCCAGAGAGTAAGAAAAATTCGAACAGGGGGAAAGACATCCATTGCTAAGCAAGGAAGTTCAGGATAACATAAAGACAAAATCTAAGGCATACCATATTTCAAAGGCCACTGGCAGGCTGGAAGATTGGGAAATTTCTAAAGGTCAACAAAGGGTTACTAAAAAAGCAATAAAAAGTGCAAAAGTAAATTGAAAGAAAATTAGCACAAAATCCAAACACGGATAGCAAAAGGTTATATAAGTATATGAAAGGTAAGAGAGTAGATAAAGTGAATATTGGTCCCTTGTAGGATGAGACTGGAAGTTAATAGAGGGGGACACAGAAATGGCGGAGACACTAAATCAGTGTTTTGCCTCAGTTTTCACGGTGGAGGACACTCGTACCATCCCAATAGTAACAGGTAATGTAGAGGTTATAGAAAGAGAGGAATTTAGAACACTGGTGGTGTAGTGGTATTATCACTAGACTAATAACCCAGAGACCCAGGGTATTGGGTCATGGGTTCGAATCCCACCACAGCAGAAGGTGGAATTTGAGTTCAGTTAATAAATCTGGAATTTAAGGTTAGCCTGGTGATGTCGATTGTTGTAAAAACACATCGGGTTCACTAATGTCCATTAGAGAAGGAAATCTGCTGTCCTTACCTGGTCTGGCCTTCATGTGACTCCAGACCCACAGGAATGTGGTTGACTCTTACATGCCCTCTGAAGTGGCCTAGCAAGCCACTCAGTTGAAACTAACCGCTACGAATTCAATAAAAAGGAATGAAACCGGACGGAACACCCAGCATCGACCTCGGCACCGGGAGCGACAACGGCAAATCCCAGCCCTGTCGACCCTGCAAAGTCCTCCGTACTTACATCTGGGGGCTTGTGCCAAAGTTGTGAGAGCTGTCCCACAGACTAGTCAAGCAACAGCCTGACATAGCCATACTCACGGAATCATACCTTACCGACAATGTCCCAGACACTGCCATCATCATCCCCGGATATGTCATGTACCTCTGGCAGGACAGACCCAGCAGAGGTGGTGGTACAGTGGTATACAGTAGGGAGAGATTTGCCCTGGGAGTCCTGAACATCGACTCTGGACCCCACGACGTCTCATGGCATCAGGTCAAACGTGGACAAGGAAACCTCCTGCTGATTACCACTTACCGCCCTCCCTCAGCTTATGAGTCAGCATTCCTCAATGTGGAACAGCACTTGGAGGAAGCAATGAGGGTAGCGAGGGCACCAAATGCATTCTGGGTGGGGGGCTTCGATGTCCATCACCATGAGTGGCTCGGTAGCACCACTAGTGACCGAGCTAACCGAGTCCTGATGGACATATCTGCTAGACTGGGTCTGCGGCAGGTGGTGAGGGAACCAACATGAGGGAACAACATACTTGACCTCATCCTCACCAATCTGCCTGCCACAGATGCATCTGTCCATGACAGTGTTGGTAGGAGTGACCACCGTACAGTCCTTGTCGAGACGAAGTCCCACCTTCACTTTGAGGATACCTTCCATCGTGTTGTGTGGCACAACCACCGTGCTAAATGGGACAGATTTCGAACAGATCTAGCAATGCAAAACTGGACATCCATGAGGCGCTCTGGGCTATCAGCAGCTGCAGAACTGTACTCAACCACAATCTGTAACCTCATGGACCGTCATATCCCCCACTCTACCATTGCCATCAAGCCAGGAGACCAACCCTGGTTCAGTGAAGAGTGCAGGAGGGCATGCCAGGAGCAGCACCAGGCATACCTCAAAATGAGGTATCAATCTGGTGAAGCTACAACACAGGACTGTCTGCGTGCCAAACAGTGTAAACAGCATGCGTTAGACAGAGCTAAACGATCCCATAACCAACGGATCAGATCAAAGCTCTGTAGTCCTGCCACATCCAGCCGTGAATGGTGGTGGACAATTGAACAACTAAATGGAGGAGGTGGCTCCACAAATATCCCCATCCTCAATGATGGGGGAGACCAGCATATCAGTGCAAAAGCTAAGGCTGAAGCATTTGCAACAATCTTCAGCCAGAAGTGCCGAGTTGATAATCCATTTCGGCCTGCTCCTGAAGTCCGCAGCATCACAGATGCCAGACTTTAGCCAATTCGATTCATTCCGTGTGATATCAAGAAACGACTGAAGGCACGGGATAGTGCAAAAGCTCTGGGCCTTGACAATATTCCAGCAATAGTACGGACAACCTGTGCTCCAGAACTTGCCATACCCCTAGCCAAGCTGTTCCAGTACAGCTGAAACACTGGCATCGACCCTGCAATGTGGAAAATTGCCCAGGTATGTCCTCTGCACAAAAAGCAGGGCAAGTCCAACCCAGCCAATTACCGTCACATTAGCCTACTCTCTATCATCAGTAAAGTGATGGAAATTGTCATCAACAATGCCATCAAGCGGCACTTGCTTCGCAATCACCTGCTCAGTGACGCTCGGTTTGGGTTCCGCCAGGGCCAATCACCTCCTGAGCTTATTTCAGCCTTGGTTTTAACATGAACAAAAGAGCTGAACTCAAGAGGTGAGGGGAGAGTGACTGCCCTTGACATCAAGGCAGCATTTTACCGAGCATGGGATCAAGGAGCCCTAGCAAAACAGAGGTCAATGGGAATCAGGGGAAAATCCTCCACTGGCTGGATTCATACTTAGTTCAATGGAAGATGGTGGTGATTGTTGGAGGTCAATCATCTCAGCTCCAGGACATCATAACCTTAGGGTAGTGTCCTAGGCCCAACCATCCTCAGTTGCTTCATCAATGACCTTCCTTCAATCATAAGGTCAGAAGTGCGGATGTTCGCTGATGATTTAACAATGTTCTGTACCATTTGTGACTCCTTAGATACTGAAGCAGTCTGTGTAGAAATGCAGTAAAACCTGGACAATATCCAGGTATTGGGCTGATAAGTGGCAAGTAACATTCGAGCCATACAAGTGCCAGGCAATCACCATCTCCAGAGATGAGAGAATCGAACCATCGCCCCTTGACATTCAAGGGCATTATCATCGCTGAACACTCCCCCCACCACCCCCCCCCCCCCCGCCCCACCTCCCCCACGATCAACATCCTCGGGGCTACCATTGACCAGAAACTGAACTGGAGTAGTCATATAAATACCGTGGCTACAAGAGCAGGTCAGAGGCTAGGAATCTTGCGGCGACCAACTCACCTCAGCACTCCCCAAAGTCTGTCCACAAGGCACAAGTGAGGAGTATGATGGAATACTCTCCACTTGCCTGGATGGGTGCAACTCCAAGAACACTGAAGAAGCTCGACACCATCCATGACAAAGCAGCCTGCTTGCTTGGCACCCCATCTACAAACATTCACTCCCTCCGCAACAGACGCACAGTGGCAGCAGTGTGTACCATCTACAAGATGCACTGCAGCAATGCACCAAGGCTCCTTAGACAGCACCTTCCAAACCTGCGACCACCACCAACCAGAAGGACAAGAGCATCAAATGCATGGGAACACCACCACCTGAAATTTCCTCTCCAAGACATACACCATCCTTAGTTGGAACTATATCGCCGTTCCTTCACTGTCGCTTGGTCAAAATTTTAGAATTCCCTTCCTAACAGCACTGTGGGTGTACCTACCTCACATGGACTGCAGCGGTTCAAGAAGGCAGATCACCGCCACCTTCTCAAGGACAATTATGGATGGGCAATAAATTCTGGCCTGCCCAGCGACGCCCACATACCATGAATGAATTTTAAAAAAATCACTCGTGAAAAAGTATTGAACAAACTATTGGGATTGGAGGCAGACAAGTCCCCAGGGGCTGACGGCTGGCATCTTAGGGTCTTGAAGGAAATGGTAGCAGAGATAGTGGATCCATTGGTTATAATATTCCAAAGTTCCCTAGATGCGGGAAAGGTTCCAGTGGATTGGGAAAAAAGCCAGTAGAAGGCCCTTATTCAAATTGGGAGGGAGGCAGAAAGTAGGAAACAATTAGTTTAACATCTATCGTTGGGAAATTGTTAGAATCCATTATTAAGGAAGTAATAACAGGACATTAAGAAAGTCAAAATGCAAACCATCAGAATCAGGTTTTATGAAGGGTAAATCGTGTTTGACGAATTTGCTAGAGTGCTTCGAAGCTGTGACCAGTGGAACATGGGGATCCTGTAGACGTAGTATATATGTACTTCCAGAAGGCATTTGATAAGGTGCCACACAAAAGGTTAATACACAAGCTAAGATCATATGGGGTTAGGGGCAATTTATTAGCTTGGATAGAGGATTGGCTAACCAACATAAAACAGAGCGTCGGGATTAATGGGTCCTTTTCTGGTTGGCAAGATGTAATTATTGGGGTGCCACAGGGTTCAGACCTTGAGCCCCCACTATTTACAATCTATATTAATGACTTGGATGCAGGGATAGAAGATACTTTTGCCAGATTTGCAGATGACACTAAAACAGATGGGATAGTATGTTGCAATAAATGAATCATAAATTTACAAATTGATATAGATAGGTAAGGTGCGTGGGCCAAAATTTGGCAAATGAGTTTATCCATTTTGGTCGGAAAAATAGAAACATAAATTAATATATAAATGGAGAGAAACTTCAGAGTGCTTTGGTGCAGAAGGATCTGGGTGTCCTCGCGCATGAATCACAGAAAGCTAGTTTGCAGATATAGCAGATCATTGGGAAGGCAAATGGAATTTTGTCATTTACTGCTAAAGGTATAGAATATAAAAGTAGCAAAGTGTTGCTGCAACTGTACAATGTATTAATGAGACCGCACCTGGAGTACTGTGTACAGATCTGGTCCCCTTACTTGAGGATGGATGTAGTTGCATCAGAGGCAGTTCAGACGTTCAATAAATTGATTCCAGGGATGAGGGGTTTGTCTTATGAAGAGAGATTGGACAGTTTATGCCTTTACTCTCTAGAGTTTGGAAGAATGAGAGGAAATCTAATTGAGGTATATAAGATGATTAAGGGATTGACAAAGCAGATGTAGAGAAGATGTTTCCTCTTGTGGGGCAATCTAGAACGAGAAGTCATAGTTTTGGGATAAGGGGTAGCAGATTGAAAACAAAGATGAAAGGAAATATTTCTAGATTAAATAAAATAAAATCATATACATTTCTTCTCTCAAAGAGTCGTGAGTCTGTGGAATTCAGTACCCAATAGTGCGGTGGATGCCGGGATATTGAGTACATTTAAGGAGGAGATAGACAGATTTTTAATTTGTAATGGGTTGAAGAGTTATGGAGAACAGGCAAAAAAGTGGAATTGAGGTCGAGATGTGATCAGCCATGATCGTATTGAATGGCGCAGCAGGCTCGAAAGGCTGAATTGCCTACTCCTGATCCTAGTTCTTATGTTCTAATCTGCATTTATCCAGGCAAGAGCGGGTGACGTATCCATTATCTCTCTCTATGTTGTCTATTGATGCATCTGCTGTATAAAAGAGGCCATCTATGTCGGATGAGGTTAATTATACTGTCCGCACCTACCTCATCAGGGAGAAGCAGGATGAGATATCCCGTGGTTTTGTGAGGATAGCGGGATTCCTAATGGTGTATGTGGCTCTGCGGGGTCCTCATGTCAACAGGGAGAGGTACAAGAACTGAAATAACTCTCACTCCATTACTGTACAGTTGGTGTGTGAGCATGCCCATTACATCATGTTGGTGAATGTCCACTACACTGGCCGCAGCCAGCATACCGTCATGCTGAAGCAATCAGACATTTCCAACACTTCGGGCCTCCATGCACAACCAGAATGTGGCTGATGACCTCTCAACTCTAGACACTCCCCTCCCCCACACAAAACCAACAGGTGAAGCAATGTTTCCGATGTCTGAACCGCTCGGGGGGAGTCCTCCAGTACACACTGGAACAGGTGTCCAAGTTCATGGTGTTCTGCTGCACCCTTCATATCGTCACCATCATGAGGACACAGCCATTGGCACCAGCAATCTGGAGGCCACCTCAGGAGGAGGAGGAGGAGGCAGGTAGGATATTTCCTGGATGCCTTCGACCCGGACAGGCTGTTGGAGAGTCCCTGCTATGATTCCAGTTCTCATAGGACAACTTCCCTTTCCCACAATGGACCCCCCATTCTCCACCATTACACCCATCTGTGACGCCCCATCACAGCGTCCCCTTGGTCACCATCCTGCTATAAAAACCACCATCAAAAGCATTTCATTAACATCTTTATCCAACAACACATCCAGTTACACAAACAAAACTAACCTATTCACCCTTGGGTATTCCCTTAGTGCCTATCTTGTGGGATCCCTCAACCTGCCTACTGCCCCTACACAGTGTTTCCCCAGGGGCTGCTGCATGGCTGGTGTAAAGCTGCTGACTTTCACTGAGGGAGACTGCAGATGGCCTTGCAGGACGTCCTCGAACAGCTCTGGGCCTTGAGGACTCGGATTCAGACTGCACCGCCTCGACATGGGCAGCAGCACCAGCAATGTTCACATCTGTCTCCTGTGTATTATAACTCGTTTGTGACCTCGCCCTCTGGTGAACTGACACATGAACTATCCTTTCCCCCTGGCCTGTCTGCAGCTCACTCGCGCTCGGTGACTCACCACTTGTAGATTCCGACTCTATACCAGCCTCTGATGTGCATACTGTGTAAGTATTTGATCTGGAGGCTGTGAGTATCAGACCAAGTGATGGGGATTCACCATCAGTGCTATGCTGTTGCTCTCTCAGTCCCCTGGAGCTTCTGTGCCTGGGAAGCTGGCATTATTGGGTTATCATTGGAGCGTATAAAATCAGAAGGGGAGGGTTGGGATGACGGATTGGGGGTGGGATGGAAAGCAGGAGGTCCATGGTCTCAGCATCTCCAGCTTGTACATCAACATTTCTAACGTTTACCAGTTCTGATGAAGGGTCACAGATCTGAAACGTTAACTCTGTTTCTCTCTACACAGATGCTGCCAGACCCGCTGAGTATGTCTGCCACTTTTTGTTCTCATCCCAAAGCTCTGAAATTCTCTTCCTAAACCCTAAATACAGTAAGTTGCAGAGAGTCCAGTTTTCGGGAGTCCTGCTTGTACAGAGCACTGAACACAGTAAAGCTAATGAGTGAATGAATTTGAAGAGATCTAAGAATTGATCTCTTTCCAAAATTTAGTTAATTCTTTCATTTAGCATTTCACTTAATTTTAAGCAGAACTTGTAGTTTCTTTCACAGTCTGTTTGTGACAGCTGGACAGTTAATTGATGCTCATGGAACAGGAGGGTCAGTGTCAGCTTGGATTAAAAAAAAACACTGGCTTAATGACAGAAAACAGTGAGTTGTGGCAAATAGTTGTTTTCCAGTCTTATTGGCAGAAGATACTGGTATTCTCCACGGGTCAGTGCTCGGAACATGGCTTTGTTCTGGTCTGTATAAATGATTTGGATATTGGAATACAGAGCAATCAGATCGAGGGAGCTGCTGCTCATATCCACCATTCCCAGTTCCTGCTTTAGAGACCTGGCCTCAACAGGGGTAGGGGACCTCTGTGTGTTGTGGTGGTGACATCTCCCTCACTGTCAGTGACTGAGGATGGTTGATCACTGACCCCATCTATGTCAGTCTTGTTCTTAGGCTGGCCTGCAGCTTAGGCCCAGGTTACTACACACCCTGGTATTTTCCAGTTATCTTGTCATCTTGTCTGGAGGAGGTGGAGCAGAGGCTGTAAGGCTCACAAATATGTTGTTCCAAGATGAACTGGTATATCTGGCTTTGTGTCTGGAGGCAGCAGCCACTACTGCCCACTGATGTCTGATTGTGTTTGAAGCTGTCAGATTTTATCTAAACACAGGGTATGGTTCAGCTTCAGGGAAGGCAGAGCTTTAACGCGGGTCTAATTCCCTCAAAGCCCCTCCTCTCATCTTCTAACACCTCACCTAGTCTGGGAGTTTCTGCCTGTAACTCAGTGTTTTGGTCCAGTATTTGTTCTAATTTTCTCTGTGGATAATATACTCCGTCATGTGGCTCCTGATCATGAGTAACTGATTGTACAGGATGCCAATGTTCTCCTGCCAACCTTCATTTTCCTTCTGTAAATTGTCCATCTTTTCCTTCAATTCTTAGTGTCTTTTATTTAACCGTCAAGTGCACAGATGTGCCCCATTGACCAACTTATCTCAGCCCTTTTTCTCTTGGCTGAAATTTACATTTCTGGACATCTTCGGATATTCTATTGAGAATGAAATCGTAACTCCCATTATACACCTCGAAAATCCTTAGGATGTCCGTCTCCCAAGGTGTGCCTGTTTTTTTTTTCTCTGCCAGGCTATCAATTGACTATTTCCTATGAAATGCTAATGACATTGTATTTCTGGATTTACTTCTCCAAAACTTCCTTAAAGACCAACCCCGTTCTTGGTGATGAACGCATACGTTTGATCGAGTGTAAACTTTCTCTCTATCTCGAGATTTTCAAACCAGTCCCAACGACGATCACACGTGTTTGAGTGTATATTCTGTCTCCCTCTGTAACAAATTTCTACCCAGTCTTTGCAATAACCACAAGCGTTTGACCGATTTCAATCTCTCTCCAAATCTCTCACCCATTACCAGCAATGATCGCTCAACTGAGTTTGTCATTTCTCACAAACCGAGTAAACAAAGCCTAAGATCCCGTTCTCTGTGATCCCTCTCCTACACCACTGTAAGGTCTGGTCTAGGGTCACAGATTACCCAAAAGGAGGGAGAAGAGTCTGAAGCAGTTTATCGAGGAGCTACAGTTCAAGAAGTGGGCAGCATAGTGGCGCAGTGGTTAGCACCGCAGCCTCACAACTCCAGCGACTTGGGTTCGATTCTGGGTACTGCGGAGTTTGCAAGATCTCCCTGTGACTGCGGTGGCTTTCGCCGGGTGCTCCGCCGCTTTCATCCCATAACCAAAGACTTGCAGGTTGATAGGTAAATTGGCCATTATAAATTGCACCTCGTTTAGGTAGGTGGTAGGGAAGGTGGGGATGGGGTAAGAATATGGGATTAATGTAGGATTAGTATAAGGGCCTGTTTCAGTGCTGTATCTCTAAGTAAAATAAATAAAAAACAGAATAAAGTACAGCACAAAATCAGAATTGACATAGCACACATGAGAAAGGCTTTCTGGCTGTGGATCAGATGTTAGAAACTATTATTAAAGATGTTATAGCAGGGCAGGTAGAATAAATCAGGCGGAGTCAGCATGGCTTTGTGAAAGGAAAATCATGTTTAACCAATTTACTAGAGTTCTTTGAAGAAGTAACATGTGCTGTGGATAAAGGGGAATCAGCACTGTACATAGATTACCAGAAGGCATCTGATAAGTTGCCATATCAAAGGTTAATGCAGAAAAATAAAAGCTCATGGTGTAGGAGGGTAACATATTGGTATGGATAGAAGATTGTCTAGCCAACAGTGAGTAGGCATAAATGGGTAATTTTCTGGTTGGGAGGATGCTAAACCTGTTGATGACAAAAAGTTGTGAAGAGGACATACGGAGACGAAAAAGGGACCTAGGTAGGTTGAGTGAGAAGGCAAAAATCTGGCAAGTGGAGTATAATGTGGGAAAATGTGAGAGAGAGAGAGAGAGGGAGAGAGAGAGAGATCAGCTCATCGGCTGCTGAAGCCCTCAAACTTGCCTTTGTTACCTTGATACCTGAGTATTCTAACACACTCCTGGCTGCTCTCCCACATTCTACTCTCTCTAAACTTGGGGGCATCCTAATTTACACCAAATTCTGTTCACCCAACAGCCCTGTGCTCACTGACCTACATTGGCTCTTGGTCCAGTAACACCTTAATTTTAATATTCTCACTCATGTGATCAAATCCCTCCATGTCCTCACCCCTCTGATTACCCCAATCCCCTGCCCATTTCCAATATTGTTGAAAGTTGTTCATTTGATCGTCTTTTTCTAATACCATTTTTAAAGTGAGTTTCTTTCCATCTGTCTCTCTCCCTGACCACACATTTCATCTCTCCAGCTCCACTTGTTCTGTGGAAGTTTGGATACATAAAATGGTGTGAGCTGCACTGCCAGTCACATCCAGCACATTGGACAGGACACCCAGGCTGGCCAGAGTGATAGCGTGGGTGTAACATGCATGTGTGTCTGTAGTGTGAGGAGGGGTCTGAATATGATGTCAATCAGCCATTCTGGCAGCTTTGATGTACGTCTTTGAAACTTGATCTGTGCATGTCCAGTGATCACCTGTGTTAGTCACTCTCAGCTGAACATACATTCAGCAGCACGAGGAACCCCCTCTTGTGTTATTTAAAATGATCAGGCATCCAATGTACTTACTTCTGCTATTGTAAAGTTAGTGAAGATGCTGTGGATGGTTATCTGGAGGTTGTGTTGTGAGCTGTTGCAGGCATTCAGGGAGGACAGAAGATTTGGTGACCGATCTCTGGACGAAGTATGGGGACTGTAGTTACAGTGTCTCTGGGTCTGTAACATGACCAACAAATGGAGCAGATGGGAAGCTCTGTGAAGCGGGAGGAGGAGGAGGCTCTGCCCTACCCATCCCGGGTTTTCCAAGAGCAAAAAGAACAGTGATCCGAATAACCAGCCCTGGGGAACACCACAGAACACTCCCATCGAGTCTGTACAACAACCTTTCACCACATCGTTCTGTTTACTGTTCCTTCGCCAATGTTATAACCACACTGTCACTGTCCCTTTAATCCATAGGGTTCAGGTTTCCTAACCTGTCTATTGAATGCCACTTGAGCAAACACCTTTTGAATGTCCATAATTGGATAAACTCGGATTGTTTTCACTGGAACGACGGTAGTGGAGGGGCGACATGATAGAAGTTTACAAAGTTATGAGCGGCATGGACAGAGTGGATAGTCAGAAGCTTTTTCCCAGGGTGGAATAGTCAGTTACTAGGGGACATAGGTTTCAGGTGCCAGGGGCAAAGTTTCGAGGGGATGTGCAAGCAAGTTTTTTACGCAGAGGGTGGTGAGTGCCTGGAACTTGCCGCCAGCGGAAGTGGTGGAAGCAGTTACGATAGCGACGTTAAAGAGACATCTTGACAAATATATGAATAGGAAGGGAATAGAGGGATATGGGCCCCGGAAGTACAGAAGGTCTTAGTTTCGGCAGGCATCAAGATCGGCGCAGGCATGGAGGGCCGAATGGCCTGTTCTTGTGCTGTACTGTTCTTTGTTCTTTGTTCTTTGCTGTTCTAATTCCCTTTTTTACTTCACCCCTGCACTTTCTGTAATCATATTGGCTTTCTAAAGTATTAGTTGTCTGTGACTGTTATAGCTTTCTATTTTTCTGATTTATCTTACCCTGTATGTTTCCAGATAACCGGGGGCACTAGATGTGACAACTCGCTGTGTGAAAAAATCTACTCATTTTGCCTCTGGTTCTTTGCCAATTACCTTAAATCTTCTTAATAAAGCTGCAAAACGCAGTCCTAGCAAATATAGACCTATTAGTTTAACATCAGTGGTGGGTAATATTTTACAAACATGAATTACAGAAAAAATCAACAGAAACTTGAACAGGTTTGAGTGAATGAAGAATAGCAAGCACATATTTCTGGGAACATAGGAGCAGGAGTAGACCATTCAGCCCATCGAGCCTGCCCTGACATTCAATTAGATCATGGCTGACCATTTACCTCAACGCCAGTTTCCCGCGCTATCCCTGTATCCTTTGATGTCATTGGTCTCCCGAAATCCATTGATTTCTGTCTTGAACATGCTCACTGTTGAGCTTCCACACCCTCTGGGGTAGTGAATTCCAAAGATTCACCACCCTCTGAGGGAAGACATTCTTCTTCATCTCAGTCTTAAATTGTTTACCCATTATTCTGGGATTATGTCCCCTAGTCCTGGACTCATCAAATAGGGGAAACATCCGATCTAAATCCACCCCGCCACGCCCTGTAACAATTTTGTATGAGATCACTTCTCATTTTTTGAAACTCGAGAGAATACAGGCCCAGTTTTCTCAACCTCTCCTCATAAGACATTCCTGCCATCCCAGGGATAGCCTGCTGAACCTCAGTTGCACTCTCTGTATGACAGATATATCCTTCTTTAGACAAGGAGACCAAGACTGTACACAATATTCCAGGTGGTGTCTCACCAAAGTTGTATACAATTGCAGCCCGACATCTTTCCTCCTGTACTCAAAACCCCTTGTGATGGAGGCTAACATACCATTTGCCTTCCAAATTGATCGATGCACCTGCACACTAACTTTTAGTGACTCATGAACAAGGACACCCAGGTCACTTTGGAAATCAACACTTCCCATCCTCTCACCATTCAAGAAATATTCTGTCTTTCTGTTTTTGCTTTCCCAGAGTGGAGCACTTGACATCTACTCATACCATATTCCAGCTGCCATGTTCTTGCCCATTCACTTGGCATGTCCAAATCCACTTTAAGCCTCCTTGCATCCTCTTCACAACTTACATTCCAATCTAGTTTTGTATCATCAGCAAATTTGTAAATATTACATTTGGTCCCCACATTCAAATCATTTCTATAGATTGTGAACAGCTGTGGCCCTCGTGCTGATCCTTGTGTTACCCCACTAGTAAGAGCCTGCCATCCTGAGAATTACTGGTTTGTGAGAAAATAGGCGACTGGTTTAGATACAGGATTTGGATCGGCGTAGGCTTGGAGGGCCGAAGGGCCTGTTCCTGTGCTGTAATTTTCTTTTTTTTTCTTGTATTACTACTCTCTCTTTTCCATTTGTTCACCAATTCTCAATCCAAACCAGTATATTACCCCAATCTCATGAGCCGTAATTTTGTTTACTAACTTCCTGTGTGGCACCTTATCAAAAGCCTTCTGTAAATCCAAATACACCACATCCACTGGTTCTCCTTTCGTAATGCTGCAAGTAGCATCCTCAAAAAACTTCAACAGATTTGTTACACATGATACCCCTTTCATAAATTCATGTCACCTAACCTAATATCTCCCTTTGTGGTTCGGTGTCATAGTTTGTTACATAATGCTGCTGTGAAGTACCTTGGGATAAGTTCTTGTTGAAGTTTACCTGACATGATTTGTCATTATCATGTCTATGCTGCCTGAAATTTGTTATGTTATGCTTTTCCAAGCAACAAGTATTTCTGTCCTGGGTTGTGAAATTTCCCCACCACTGACATCCGATTCACTGGAATGTATATGGTTTACCCCATATCTCCTTTTGTAAACAGGGTTTAACATTTGTAAACCTCCAGTCCTCTTTCATCACTCCCATATCCAACGGAGATTGGAAGATTCTGTCCAGTGCCTCTGCTATTTCCAAATTTCCGTCCCTCAGCAACCCTCATACATCCCATCCAGACTGGGTAAATGTTCTATTTATTTTGGTACAAAGAGTGTTGGATTCAAAAGGGTTAACTGAACCTGTTTGTTCAGTGCCTTTAATTAATGTCAGTCTCAATGGACCCTAATTGTGTCATTGGAGGGTTTGCATCTATTAATTAGGCACTCCTTTTAATGTGTTATCCAATAGTGTCCGAGGGAGAATCAGCCCTGGCACTAACAGGGATCAGTGGCTGCAGAGAGAGCAAGAGGATAGATCAGATTCTGAGAACAATAGATTGGAATGTTACAACAATAGGTCAGAATCTGATAACAATAGATTGGAATGTTTCAACAATAGGTCAGAATCTGAGAATAATAGATTGGAATGTTACAACAATGGACAGGCGTTCAATCTGGGAGTTCGGCTTTCTGCAAATTCTGATTGGCTATCATTAGATGATCAGATCGTTTTTTCACTGACGATTATTCAACACATGCACTATCCCATCCTGGCTATTATTGCTGTCCATGGCAAGTCTCTCTATCCAGCTATTAATCATATAACCCATGTTCAACCGCATTACTGCTCTTGTCATTTACTCTGCCCTCCTTGCTACTCTTGTTATCCTTGGCAAATCTCTATCTCCGGATCTTAGCTCTATAAACCATTGTTACGATTATTAGAGTTCCTGTAATTTACTCTCTCATCATTGCTCCTGTTGCTGTCCCTGGCAAGTCTCTATTTCCCGCCATGAGATCTGTAAACCACGTTGCACTGAAATAATGTTTATGCTTTTCTAATTTTGGGAACAGTGGAGCTAGTGTCATTGGTCTCTGTAATCAATTCCGTACCCTATCCATGAACTATTTACTCGTCACTGGCCAATGAATGGGGTTGAACCAGACTGTTTGCAACCTCTGTGTTCTGTTTAATCCTGAGCTGAGTTCTGACGTCATAATCTCTCCATCACCAGCCCTGCCTACTACCACCTCTGTAATGTCACCAGTCTCCACCACTGCCTCAGCCCATCTGCTGCACCAACCCTCATCCGTGCGTTTGTTAAATCTACACTTGACTATTCCAATTCTGTCCTGGTCACCCTCCCAGTTATAAACCTCCATAAACCGCAGACCATCCAGCCCTCTGCTGCCTGTATTCTAACTCACACCAAATCCCGATCACCCATCATCCCTGTGCTCACTGATCTACATTGGCTCCCGATCTGGCAGCACCTTAATTGTAATATTCTCATTCTTATGTTTGAATCCCTCCATGGACTCACCCCTCCAATAGTCACATTGCCCTGCACATTCCAATATTCCTACATTTTTTTTGCCTTTAAGTCTTTTCTTCAATTCCACTTTCAAGGCACTGTTTGAAAATTAGGTATCGCCCTTTTAGGAAAGAGATGAGGAGAATTTTCTTTCTCTGAGGTTTGTGAGCCTTTGAAATTCTCTGCCTCAAAAGATGGTGGAGGCGGGGTCATTGAATATTTATAATATGGAGGTAGATAGATTCGAGTCAGGCAAGTGAATCAAAGATTATCGAGGGTCGATGGGTGTGTGGAATTCGGAACACAAACAGATCAGCCATGATCTCATTAAATGGTGGTTCAGGCTGGACGGGCTGAATGGCTTCATTCTGCACCTAATTCAGATGGATGTACGGTCTGTCTCTCTGTATCTGCCTCTGGCCATGATTTTCAGCTCTACAGCGTTACTGGGCCCAACACCATGGAAGCTTGGAACCAAAAGATGGTATGAGCTGAGCTGCCGGTCACTTCCAGTGCTCCAGGCGGAACAGCGCTCTCGCCCCTGTTCAACAAGTATGTGCTCGTAGTGTGAGGAGGGATTTGAAGTCACATCAATCAGCCATTCCAGCAACTTTGATGTTCGTCTTTGAACCTTGGTCTGTGCATGTCCACTGACCGCCTGTGTTAGTCACTCTCAGCTGAACTTACATTCAACAGCACGAGGAACCCCCTCTAGTGTTAGGTAAAAGGACCAGCCATCCAACCTACAGGTGAGGGGCTTTTCACTTACTTCTGCTATTGTAAAGTTAGTGGAGGTGCTGTGGATGGTTTTCTGGAGGTTGTGTTGTGAGCTGCTGCAGACATTCAGGGAGGACAGAGGATTTGGTGGTCCAACTCTGGACGAGGTATTGGGACTGTAGTTACAGTGTCTCTGGGTCTGTAACATGAGCAGCAAATGGAGCAGAGACTGCAGAAAGACAACAGGAACTCTGTAAAGAGGGAGGAGGAGGGGGCTCTGCCCTACCCAGCCCGGGTTTTCCAAGGGCACTTTTCCTACCTACACCTAACCCAGGAGCAGTGTGTGAGGTGACTCTGATTCAACAAGGAGGTGGTCACAGAGCTGTGTCACCTCCTGCAACACGAGCTGGAGCCTCACACCAGGGTGAGGACGGTGCTGTCAGTGGCTGTTAAGGTCACAGTTTCATTGAACTTCTGTGTATCTGGATCTTTCCAGGCATGGGCAGGAGACATATCCAACATAGAATCACAGAGACTGATAGCGTCATTTACAACACTAAAGCAGGTCATTCCTCTCATCAAGTTCCTGCTGGCTCTCCATGGAGCAATCCAGTCAGTTCCACTGCCCTGTTCAATCCCTTCAGCAAATTCATGTCCTTCAGGTCCCCACCAGCTTTCATTTGAAATCAATGAGTGTCTCTGCTTCCACCACACTTTTGGCAGTGAGTTCCAGATCATTAACACCCGCTGCATAAAAAAAAAGTTCTTCCTCATATTCGCCCTGCATCTCTTGTTCAAAACCTTCAACCTGTGTTCCCTAGTCCTCCTTCCATCAGTGAATAGGAACAGTTTTTCAGTGTCTAAATTATCTAAGCCTATCATAATCTTGCAACCTAACCTTGTAACTAAAATCCTCTGTCCCTGGAACCATTCTGTTAAATCTCCTCTGCACCATTTAAAGGACTTTCACAATCTTTCTGAAGTGCCATGACCAGAATCGGACACAGTGGTCCAGCTGAGACCTAACCAGAGATTTTTAAACGTTGGTCATAACTTCTCTGCTTTTGTATTCAATACCTCTATTTTTGAAATGTAAGAGTATATGTGTTTTACTAACCAATCTCTCAATATGTCCTGCCACCTTTAAATTTGGATACACATGCACCCACATGTATGTCTGTTCCTGTGCACTGTTTACAACGGTGCTAATGAGTCTCTCTTGCCTTCCTATCCGTTGTGTCAAAATGCATCACCTCACACTTATCTCACACTTCCATCTGCCACTTGTCTGCCCATTCTACTCAGTATCTATGTCCTGTCGCAGCTGGTTCTGAACATACTCACTGTTTGTCACAGCTCCAAGTTTGGTATCAGAGACAGATTGTGAATTTCTCCTCTGTATTCCAAGATCCAAGTCATTTATACACTGCAAAATATAACACTGGCCCTAGCACTGACCCTGGAGGAACACCCACTGTCTAACATCCTCCAGTCTGAAAAACAGCCATTTACTATGACACACTGTTTTCTGTACATGAGCTGTCTTTTTTATCCAATTGGACACTGACCCTCCCATTCCAGGAGACTCAATGTTGGTAATTAACCTTTTTTGTGGTACTTTATCAAACACATTGTTCAAACCAATATAGACAACATCCATCACATTCCCTTCATCAACCTTCTCTGTTACATCATCAAAAATTCAATTAGATTAGTGAAGCATGTTGTTGTTTTGTAAATCTATGCTGGCTATCCTGAACTAACTCAAACCTCTCAAAATAACTGCTGTTTTATCCCTTAATTATTGTTCTGAAACATTTCCCCCCACTGATGTTGGACCAACTGGACTGCAGTCGTGAGGACTGTGTGCTGTCCATTGATGTATCTGCTGAGTGATGGAGGCCATCTACGTCGGGTGAGGTGGCGCAGCAGGGAATCGCAGGATGAGAGATTCCGTGGCTTTGTCAGGATAGTGGGATTCCTGATGGTGGAGGTGGCTCTGCGGGGTCCCTATGTCAATGGGGAGAGGTACAGGAACTGATAGATCTCTCACTCCATTAATGTGTGAGCATGCCCAGTACATCAGTTTGGTGAATGCCCACTATCCTGGCAGCAGCCACCATACCTTCATTCTGAAGCAGTCAGACATCGCCAACACTTCAGAACACTGTGGATAACTGGAATGTGGTTCCTTGGAGAGAATCACAACCCCACCTTTACATGGCTCATTTTTCACCCCCAAGGAAAACAAACCCCAACACCCAGCGCCAAGCAACCAGGATATTTCGTGGATGCCCTTCGACCTTGAAATACCATCGGAGAATCCCTGCTAAGATTCCGGTTCCCATTGGACAACTTCCCTTTCCCACCATGGATCCCCCATTCTCCACCATTACACCCATCTGAGACGTCCCATCAGTGTCCCGTTGGTCACCATCCTGCAATAAAAATACCAACAAAAACCTTTTCATTAACATCTTTATCCAACAACACATCCAATTATACCAGCAAAACTGAACTATTCACCCTTGTGAATATTCCCTTAATGCCTGCCTTGTGGGTTCCCACAACATGCCTTGTACCCCTACATAGTGTTTGCCCAGTGCCTGCAGAATGGCTGGTGGAAGGCTGCTGACTTTCACTGGGGGAGTCTGCAGATGGCCTTGCAGGACGTCCTCGAGCAGCTCTGTGCTTTGAGGGCTCGGATTCAGACTGCACCACCTCGACATGGGCAGCAGCAGCCTGGGCTGGCTGATGGGTAACAGCAAGGACGCTGGTGGATTGACAGTGAAGGGAGAACAAATACTGTCATCCTGAGAGAGGACAGCAGGTTCATGCTCCACGGAGACACTGTCTCTGCCACGGGGCGGCACCTCAGCAATCATAGTAATCTACTGGATCACAGATTGCTGGACTGTTGTGAGAGCCTGCAAACCCCTTTGAACACTGAGATCCACAGCCATGATGACAGCAGTCTGATCCTGCATGGCAGCAAGCATGGATCTCATGACCTCAGTCTGAGCTTCCACTACAGCACTGAGACGCTGGGTGTCTGCCGTCTGTGCTGCAGTGGAAGCTGAGACAATGGTCACCAGACACTGTATCACGGCTGGGTCTGCTAGTGCTGTCATGGAGTTAGTGAATACTTCCGCAGAGGAAAGACTGGGCTTCAAGCTCTGTGAAATGTCTTGTGCCATGTTGGAGCCGCACTCCTCTATGTTCCTTGACAGTGACAACAGACTATCTGACAGGCCTGTCAATGGACAAATATCTCAGTGTACATGTCCATCAGCATTCTCCTGTATGCTGTTCCAGCAATGTTCACACCTGAGTCCTGTGTATTATAACTATATTGTGACCTCGCCCTCCGGTGAGCTGACACATGACATATTCTTTCCCCCTGGCCTGGCTGCAGCTCACTCGTGCTCGATGACTCACAACTTGTAGATTCCGACTCTATATCAGCCTCTAAGGTACAGGCAGTGTAAGTATTTGATCTGGTGACTGTGAGTATCAGACCAAGTCATAAGGCTTCACCATCATTGCTGGGACCATGCTCTATCTCTATCTCCTGTAGCTGTTATGACTGGGAGTTTGGCAGTTTTGGATTATCTTTGGAAAGTATAAAATCAGAAGGGGAGGGATGGGGGGAGGGATTGAGGCTGGGATGGAAAGCAGGAGGTCCATGGTCACACCATCTGCAGCTTGTACATCAACCCAGACAGCAGGATGAAGGGGTAGTCGGAGTTAAGAAGGGACATAAGGCAGGAACATAGCATCATCCTGAATGCTCTCGGTGATGCCGGATGCTACGGGCTCTATCACAGCCGGTCCCATGATGTGGAGAACCATCTCCTCCCTCAAGTTCAGGGGATGAAGGTATGCCTGACCCCCGCCAGTTCACTGCTGCTCCCTGTGATTATGGGCCACCTTGTCCTGTAAGAGAGAGGGTAGAATGTCAGTGATTGTGTTGCACTGTGTTTGGGTGATGTGCCTGCCATAGCTGAATAGCTGGAGGTATGTGGAGGCAGAGAGAGGTGGGTGTGAGGCTGGTACCAGTGTGAGAGGGTGAGGTGGAGTAGTTGAATGTTAGGTGTGAGTCCTGACTGTTAGGGACTGCTGATGGGTGAGTGATGGGTGTGTGGTACATTGAGCAGTGTGAGAGTTTGGTGGTGTTGGGGATAGAAGATGAGAAGTGGAGATAAATTCACAGACATTGACCACCCGTGTGAGCTCATTAAAGTTCTTCAGCTCTGCTACCAGGTCCTGGGGGCCAGACTTCTTGCATTGACCTCCCTGACCACCTGCTCACATTCTCTTTGAAAAGTGTTTCGCATGGAAACTTGGCCCCTCTCCTCCTGTCACCCTCCATGACTAAGGCCTCTAGCACCTCATCCGTGAACCGCAGAGCCCTCTCTCTGTCCTAGTATTCAAAGAACAAAGAAGAGTACAGCACAGGAACAGGCCATTAAGCCCTCCAAGCCTGGGCCAATCTGGATGCCTGTCTAAACTAAAACCTTCTGCACTTCCGGTGACGGTATCCCTCTATTTCCATCCCATTCATGTATTTGTCAAGATGCCTCTTAAACGTCGCTATCCTACCTGCTTCCGCCACCTCCCCCGGCTACACGTTCCAGGCACTCACCACCGTCTGTGCAAAGAACTTGCCTCGCACATCCCCTCTAAATTTTGCCCCTCGCACCTGAAAACTATGTCCCCTAGTAACTGACTCTTCTACCCTGGGAAAAAGCTTCTGACTATCCACTCTGTCCATGCCGGTCATAACTGTGTAAACTTCCATCATGTCGCCCCTCCACGTCCGTCGTTCCAGTGAAAACAATCCGAGTTTATCCAACCTCTCCTCATAGCTAATACCCTACAGACCAGGCAGTATCCTGGTACACCTCTTTTCCATTTACCTGGTCTCCAGTCAGCAGCAACCTCCTGTGATTCGGTGCAGCTTCCCTTTAAGGGGGATTGACTGCACTGAAACAGAGATTGATGCAGTGCAGAAGGAAGCTATACGACCATTGTGTCAGAGATGTACCTTTGAAATAACTATCTACTTTGTTTCACTCCGCTCCTTTTCGTGTATTTGTCAAATTCATTTTTGAAACGTATTATGGAATCAGCTTTCACATGTTTTCCAAATCCCACCAATGCACTATGTTAGAAAATTTTCCTTTTTCACCTCTTATTTGCCAATTACCTTCAATCTGTGTCTTTTGAATACTGAGGTGTCTGACACTGGCAACACTTTCTCCTTAATTACTCAACTTAAACACGTCATTGTTCTTAACTATTATATTTAGAATATAAAAGATAGTAAGGAAGGAAAAATTAAATACGCGAGGATGATTGGCTCTAAATATACATATAGTAAGTTTTTCTATCGATATTGAAAAAGAGGAAAACAGTTTAAAGTTACCGTTGATCCAATGGAAAGGAAGTCTGTTGAACAAATAAGGGAAAATAATGCGATGCAAGATGAATTGCACAGGTACTATTCATCGGTCTTTACTTTAATGGATAGAAGAAACATCCCAAAAATAACTGTAAATCAGGAAATGGAGGGGAAATAGGAACTCAAAATAATTACTATCAGTGCGGAAGTTTTGCTGAGAAATTATTTGAGCTGTGGGCTGATATGTACCTGAGTTCTGACGGACTTCATCCTGGGGATCTAAACGAAATGCCTCGTGAGGCAATTCATGCGGTTCTTTTAATTTTCAAAAGTTCTCAAGACTGTGGAAGGTTCCATTAGATTGGAAAATAGTTAATTTATTCAGAAAGTGAGGGAGACAGAAAGCAGGAAACTACAGTCCAGTTGGCTTAAGATCTGTCTTAGGGAAATGTTAGAAGTTATTATTAAAGATAGAGTCACAGAGTCATAGAGTTATACAGCACAGAAACAGACCCTTCAGCCCATCGTGTCCGCACCAGCCATCAAACACCTAACTATTCTAATCCCATTTTGCAGCACTTGGACTGTAGCCTTGCATGCTATGGTGTTTCAAATGCTCATCTACATACTTCTTAAATGTTGTGAGGGTTCCTGCCTCCACCATACCTTCAGGCAGTGTGTTCCAGATTCCAATCACCCTCTGGGTGAAAAGAAACAAAGTCTCAAATCCCCTCTAAACCTCCTGCCCCTTACCTTAAATCTGTGCCCCATAGTTATTGACCCTTCTGCTATGGAAACAGGTTTCTTCCTATCCATCCTATCAATGCCCTTCATCATTTTGTACACCTCAATCATGTCCCCCCTCAGCCTTCTCTGCTCTAAGGAAAACAACTCTAGCCTTTCCAGTCTCACTTCATAGCTGAAATGCACCAGTCCAGGCAACATCTTGGTGAATCTCCTCTGTACCTTCTCCAGTGCAATCACATCCTTGCTATTGTGTGTTGACCATAACTGCACGAAGTGTGACATAGCTAGAGTTTTATACAGCTCAATCATAATCTCCCTGCTCTTATAGTCTATGACTTGGCTAATAAAGGCAAGTCTCCCATATGCCTTCCTAAAAACCTTACCGACCTGTGTTGCTGCCTTCAGTGATCTAAGGCAAGTACACTAAGGTCCCCCTGACCCTCTGCTTCCTAGGGTCCTACCACACATTCCAGAATCCCTTGCCTTGTTAGTTCTTGCAAAATGTATCACCTCACAGTTGTCAGGATTAAATTCAATTTGACAATGCTCTGCCCATCTTACAAGCTCATCTGTATCGTCTTGGTATATCAGGGTACTTGGAAACATTCAAGGTATTCAGACATAATAAGCATGGTTTTAGGAAAGGAAAATCATGTTTAACCAATTTATTGGAGTTCTTTGAAGAAGTAACATGTGCTGTGAATAAAGGGGGAGCTGATGAATCTTAGAGTTTTGGAAGGTATTTGATAAGAGGCAATATCAAAGGTTATTGTGCGAAATTGAAGTTTATGGTGCAGAGGGTAACATATTGGCATGGAGAGAAGATCGGCTAGCTAACAAGAAACAGAGGGCAGGCATAACTGGCCTTTTTTTCTGGTTGGCAAAATGTATCCTGTGGTGTATAACAGGTATCAGTTCTGGGGTCGCAATTTATTTTTTATAATTTTATGAAAGTCTTTTCATTTTTCTTCCACTTTATCGGGCTTATGTTACAACTGAATAGATTCCTTGGATGTGTTTGTTTGTTTTCTTTTAACAAGTTCACCGAAAACAACCTTGAGATGTTGTTTGGAAACCATCGGTGATTTGTGTTTAGTGAACAAGAGAACGTTTGATGACTTGGGGAAAATGGTTACAGAGAAGCTACGTGTCAAATTTTATGCAGCATAGTAGTCGATTTTGTTTGGGATTAGGACATTTATTTCAGTTTAATTGGTGTGTCAACTGTTTGAATACCTCTGTGAAGAAATCCTGCAAAATTCCCTGGTGATGCATAGCTCCTGAGAAGCTGAAGAAACTACTGAGGTTCAAGTGTGTGCTGGCAGAAAAAAAACTGACACCACATTTCTCCGGCAAAGCTAACTGGAATAATTCTTGACATCTTCAGAAAAGACTGCTTCTGAAATGATCCCAGTGACCCGTCTCTGTAAACCCAGACAGCAGACCAAAATAAATGGACAACGCACTTCCTTCTGTATCTTTTACTTTTCCATGATGAATTAGCATGTATTAGGCCAATGTAGTATTTTTTGTGCATCTCTTTTGTAGCAGACTTCTGCAGAGAGAATAACTGTAATTTTTTTGAGTATATGTGATTGTAAATGGGTATTTGAAAGGGGAATGGTCATATTTTAATTTGTGTGTTAATGTTTTATTTCATTGCTGGTTCACATAGAAAAATGGAAACATCGGAAGAGTAGACCATTCGCCCATTGGAACCTGCTCCACCATTCAATACGATCATGGCTGTTCATCCAAATTCAGAAACCTGTTCCTGCTTTCTCACCGTAGCCCTTGACCCATCAGCCTTAAGAACTATATGTAACTCTTTCTTGAACATGATTTGGCCTCAACTGCTTTCTTTGGTAGAGAATTCCACAGGGTCAGCACCCTCTGGTTGGAGAAATCTCTCCTCATCTCAGTCCTAATTGGCTTACCCCTTATCCTTAGACTGCGACCCCTGGTCCTGGACACCCCTGCCATTGGGGACATCCTTCCCGCATCAAGTGTGTACAGTCCTGTTAGAATTTTGTAGGTTTCTATGAGATCTTCTTAACTGCCTGCTGCACCTGCATGCTTACTTTCAGCGACTGGTGCACAAGGACACCCAGGTCTCGCTGCACCTCCCCCTTTCCCAATCATTCGCCGTTCAGATAATCCGCCTTTCTGTTTTTGCCATCAAAGTGGACAACCTCACATGTATCCACATTATACTGCATCTGTCATGTATTTGCCCACTCACTCAACCTGTTCAAATCACACTGGACCTTCTCTGCATCCTCCTCACAGCTCACACTCCTCCCCACCACCAGCCCCCCCCAACACCACCACCCCCCCCCCCCCCCACCACCACCCCCCCCCCCAGATTTGTGTAGTCTGCAAACCTGCATATATTACATTTAATTCCCTCATCTATATCATTAATATATATTGTAAATAACTGGGATCCTAGCACTGATCCCTGCAGTACCCCACTAGTCACTGCCTGCCACTCAGAAAAAGACCCATTTATTCCTAAGCTTTGTTTCCTGTCTGCGAACCAGTTCTCAATTCCATGTCAGTACCTTACGCCCAATCCAATGTGGTTTAACTTTGCAAGTCAATCTCTCATGTGGGACGTTATCGAAAGCTTTCTGAATGTCCAAATACATCACATCCACTGGTTCTCCTTTATCTATTCTACCAGTTGCATCCTCAACAAATGCCAATAGGTTTGTCAAGCATGATTTCCCTTTCGTAAATCCATGTTAACTTTGTCCGATCATGCCATTATTTTCCAAGTGCTTTGCTATTATATATTTTATAATGTACTCTAGCATTTTCCTCAATGCTGATGTCTATAGTTCTCTGTTTTCTCTCTCCCTCCTTTTTTAAATATAGTGGGATTTCATTAGCTACCCTCCAATCCGTTGGAACTGTTCCAGAGTCTATAGAATATTGAAAAATAACCAGCAATGCATCTAGCATTTCTAGAGCCACTTTCTTAAGTACTCTGGGCTGTCGATTATTCGTCCCTGAGGATTTATCGGCCTTCAGTCCCATCATATTCCTTAACACCATTTCCTTTCTAATACTGATTTCCTACAGTTCTTCCTTCTCACTAGACCCTATGTTCCACAACATTTCTGGGAGGTAATTTGTGTTCTCCTTTCTGACGAAGTATGCATTTAATTGTTCTGCTATTCCTTTGTTCCAAATGATATACTCCCCATTTCTAACTGTAAGGGACCCACATTTGTCTTCACTATTTCTTTTTTTCACATATCTATAGACGCTTTTACAGTCAGTTTTTATTTTCCCTGCAAGATTACTCTCATACTCTTATTTACCCCTTCTTAATCAATCCCCTTGTCCTCCTTTGCTGAATTCTAAATTGCTCCCGATCCTCAGGTTTGATGATTTTTCTGGCCATTTTATATTCCTTCTCTTTGGATCTAATACTATCCCTAATTTCTTTTGTAAGCTATGGTTGAGCCACCCTTCCTGTTTTATTTTTGCGCCAGACTGGAATGAACAGTTGTTTCAAATCAGCCATGCACTCTTTGAAAGCTAGTGATCGCCTATCCACTGTCAACCCTTTGTGTAACATTCCCCAATCTCTCATAGCCTAACTCGCGCCTCATACTTACATACTTTCCATTATTTAGATTCAGGACCCTAGTGTCTGAATCAACTCTCTCACTCTCCATCTTAATAAAGAATTCTTTGTGTTATGGTCTCTCTTCCCCAAGCGAACCATTCTAGGATGGCCTGTTCTCTCATTGGTTCCTTAACGTATTTGTCCAAACAACCATCACATACACACTCCAGTAGTTCCTCCTCCACAGTATTATTGTTAATTTGGTTTGCCCAAACTATAATGTAGATTAAAGACACCCATAATTACACTTGCATCCTTAGTGCATGAGTCTCTACCTTTCTGCCATCCTTTTAATACCATCCTCTGCATCACCACTGCTGTTTTGGGGTCTATAGACAACCCTACCAACGTGTTCTGCCCTTGCTGTTTCTTAGATCCACCCATACAGATTCCACTTCAGGATACCCTTAACTAATATCCTTCCTCACTATTGCATTGAGTTCCTCTTTTACTAACAAGTTGTCCAATAGTTTTGTAATAAACTGACAATGTTGTTCCTTAATGAATCCTGGTTGGTACATTTTATTCTTGGATTTAAGAAAGAGTGATTGATTTACTGTATCGATAACTGGATAAACAATTAAAAACATGCGGTGACATGTAAGGAAGTGGAGCTAAAATAGGCATTGCACTCCTCTCGGCTCAGTCATAACAATATAAAATATGAAGGGATCTAAGGTATCATTGCTAATTTTTCTGATGACAAAATGATAGGTAGGAAAGCAAGTTGTGAAGAGGACATAAGGAGGCTACCAAGAGATATGAATAGGTTAAATGAATGGGCAAAGATCTAGAAAATGAAAGATAAAGTGGGAAAATGTAAAATTGTTCATTTTAGCAGGAAGAATACAAAAATGAGTATATTATTCAAGAGGTGAGAGATTGCAAAGCTCTGAGATGCAGAGGAATCTAGGTATCCTAGTGCATGAATTGCAAACGGTTAGTCTGCAGGTGCAGCTGGCAATTCGGAAAGCTAATAGAAATGTATCGTTTATTGCAAGATGAATTGAATTACAAAAGTAAGGAGGTTCTGTTTCATTTATACAGGGCATTGGTGAGGCCACATCTGGAGCACTGTGCTCAGTGTTAATCTCCTTATTTAAGGAAAGAAGTAAATACATTGGAAGCAGTTCAGGGATGGTTTACTAGGCTAATACATGGAAGGGGCGGGTTGTCGCACGAGGAACGTTTGCAAAGGCTAGGTTTGTATCGACTGGAGTTTAAAAGAGTAAGAGGCGACTTGATTGAAACATATACGATTTGAGGGGTCTTGACAAGGTGGATGTGGAAAGGATGCTTTCTGTTTTAGGAGAATCGAGAACTAGAGGTCACCGTTTAAAAATAAGGGGTTGCGCATTGAAGACAGAGATGAGGAGTTTTTTTCTCTCAGAGGGTCATGAGTATTTGGAAATCTCTGCCACATAAAGTGGGGGAAACCGTGTCTTTAAACATATTTAAGAGAAGCAAAGGGGTGAAAGATTAACGAGGGTAGGTGGGAATGTGGAATTGAGGTTACAGTATGATCAGTCATGATCTTATTGAATAGTGGAGAAGCCTCGAGGGGCCGAGTGGCCTACTGCTAAATGTATGTATAGATACTAAATCACCCCTTAACCTTTACTCTTCGAAAGAGAACAATTTCAGCTTTTCCACTCTCCCCATGTAACTGAAGTCCCAGATCCCTGGTACTCCATGTTTAAAATTCTACTATTCCATGTGCTATGCATTTGGACGCATCATAGTTTTTTTGCATACATTCGGTATAACATCCTAACATTTTTTCGCTATGCCTCTAATTATAAAGCCTAATATCCTATATGCCATATTAAATGTTCCGTTAACCTGTGCTGTCAACTACAAAAATGTGTGCACATATTCCCAGGTCTCTCAGTTCCCGCTTTCCCTTTAAAGTTTTAACATTGAGCTCTCCACAAACATCTTTTTAAAACGTATTACCCCAAACATGTGCTCTGCCAATGAAATATTGGTATTGTTATTGTTTTCAATCCCTTCTCCAAAATCTATTCCTTAGCTATCAGTCCACCCCTGTCCCTGGCAACTGTATGAGACTAAACCAGTGTGCTCGCAACCTTGATGCCATATTTGAAAGTGATGTGAACTTCCAACAACAAAAACGGCTCATTTTTACCTTTGATACGTCGCCCGACTTTGCCCCGTCTCAGCTCCTCTACGCAAAACTCTCATTAATTCCTTCATTCCCTCTAGACTTGACCATTCCAATGCCCCCCTGCTGATCTCCTACATTCTACTCTCAGGAAACATCAGGTTATCCAAAACTCTGCTGCTCATGTATTAATTCACAGCAACGGTTCAGCTATCACTTCTGTTCCCATTGACCTACATTAGTTATCGCTTAACAAGCATCCTGATTTTAAAAGTCTCATCCTTGTTTTCAAATTGCTCCATGCCTCAAAAGTCACTGGGCCGGATTTTGTGACGACCAACTCCGAGTCGAGGTTGCACGTCATGCTGCATGGCGGGGGTGGAGGGCCGGTCGCAAGCTCGATGCCAACTGATCTTTCGAGGGGTGGGATAGGCCTACAATGGCCTTTGGCCCAGAGGCTATTTGAGGGCCACTTAAGGCCCTCTACCCGCCACCACGGAGATCTAACCAGCGGCGAGGGGTATTTCTGCCACGAGGGGAGGGCACTTTGTCAAATGAAGCACCCTCCCTGCGTGGTTAGGGGGAGCTGCGTCCTACATGGGTACCCATGGCCCAAGGCGGGCCCCAGCCTGGAAAGAATGCACCTCCTAGGACATCCTTCCCCCGGGTTTTAAGACAATCCTTCCGACTTGCACCTCATTTGGGCATTCCAGACTGTTTCTGGTGACTCTGCCTCAGGTGGTCCCTCCCCTTGGGTCCAGGCTCCAGCACAAGACGTGGATCTAAGTACTTTTTTTTAGAGATACAGCACTGAAACAGGCCCTTCGGCCCACCGAGTCTGTGCCGACCATCAACCACCCATTTATACTAATCCTACTCAAATGCCATATTCCTACCACATCCCCACCTGTCCCCATATTCTCCTACCACCTACCTATACTAGGGGCAATTTATAATGGCCAATTTACCTACCAATCTGCAAGTCTTTTGGCTGTGGGAGGAAACTGGAGCACCCGGAGGAAACCCTCGCAGACACAGGGAGAACTTGCAAACTCCACACAGGCAGTACCCAGAATTGAACCCGGGTCGCTGGAGCTGTGAGGCTGCGGTGCTAACCACTACTCTGCAATACTGAACGTGGATTTTATTATGAACCTGTGATTACGCATGTGTGATTTTTTTTGATTAACGTTTCAATCCATTCCTGATTCCAGCTGTAATATCGCTTATTGAAACTTTTCACGATCCAATCATGATTATTTAATTTAAACACTGGGTGATATTTAATTGGCACAAGGGAGACTAGATAAGAGGTGGAGGGGCCAACAGAATTGTGATTAAGATCAACCTACCGTCCATAGGCTAAGAGTTGGATATTGTGTAGGAGGCCCGGCTACCAGTGCTGGCTGAAAACGTGGGGGAAACCCTATATATGTATTTTCTGTGACCCCCACAGAGCGATCGTCCAGTCTTTTGGTGTCAAAGTTAAAGGAGAAATGATCTCCGTCCCTTTAAACACATAATAGGATTGGGGATTCCACCCCCAAGCGCAGCTGGCAATTATAGGGCCGGCAGCTCAACAGATGCGGCTGTGCCAGCGGCAATGGTTGGCACTTCCAGTACTGCAGAGATCTTGGACCCAGGCGCAGCATTGGAAGTCAAGGTCTGAAGTACGTGAGGCGGGGTCGACAGAGCTAATCCAAAAAGCCTCAGCGAGGATGGCTTGGGGATGGGCGTTTCTCGCAAGGGGGAGGGGATTCTAGGGAGTACAGTGGTTCCTATTGGGGAGGAGAAGTTCACTGTCGGCCATGAATTCCCCATGAAGGAGGGACACCGCATATCGATAAGCAGTGTGCCTCATTTGGCAAGGCGTCCTACCCATGCAGTGTAGGCCCACCTCCCCACTGCTGGTACTCGTCAAGTCGTGGCAGCAAGAGTCACTTAATTGGCCCTAAATAGGCGACTTAAGGGCCTTAATTAGCTTCTGGATTGTAAGGTTGGTGTCGCCATCTCCTGCCCACAGGAAGGTTGGGTCCAGAATTTCCAGCATCAGATTCTGCGTTGGCTGCTGCCACTCTGATTCGCTGTCCCCTTCCAGCCACAGAACCTGACATCGGTCTGGGAACAAAATCCAGCCCCAATAGAGGTCCTTAAGTGGAATGACAGGAGAGGGTGAGGAGAGCCCTTGTGCAGGCAGCCGAAGAAAACAAGATGGCTTCCTTTTGGGATTGGAGGTAGGGCTTCCTCCCTGGGTAATCTGTGATGCATGTATAGAACCTCACCAGAAAAGGCTGCTTCTCCGTTAAAAATTCCAGCACCCAAGCATTGTCAAACCCCCTTTCAGCGGCTATTGGACAGCTGCTGACAACCCCAAACACTTACCTGGAATCTGGAACTCCAGGGCTGCTCCTGATCCCAGGCTTAGTGTTGCACCAGTGGTGGCCCCTGCTCCATGAATGATCCCGGCGTCCCCATTGCACCTGCCTTGAGACTGGGGCACAAGCAATAGATCTGGCTCGGGCCTTCTGTAGTTCTGACAATAGCCCCAACTCCCTAATTAGACCCAGAAACCCTGCCACATTGACCTGGTGTTTGTTTCTGCAGCCATGGTCCTGGTCTGAGACCAGCTGTAATCTTGACCATGACTGATCCCAGATACCCCACCACACTTAACTATACTCTGACCTCTCGTGTACTTCCTGGTCCCAGACCTGGTGTATTACCGGCAGTGGCCGCTGGTCCTTGACTGACATCGTCCACCCTGACACACTTATTTGGGGTCTGGGGCTCCTGAGATGTTCCCGGGACAAGGCCAGCTGTAGTATCAGCAGTGGCAACTGATCCCTGACTGAGCCAAGCGACCGCATCCCGCTTTCCTGGGGTCTGAACTCCAGTAAATGTCCTGGGCACATACATGGTGGTTTACCGACAATGGCCTCCATTGCCTGACTCGCCCTGGCAACAGTCCACACTCACCAGTTGTGTGGTGCTATGGAAATACTTCTGGTTACAAGCCGGGAGTAATACCATCAATGGCGCCCACTCTCCAACTGCTCCCTGAAAACCCCCACACTTATCTGGGATATAAGGTCTCCTGCAATGGGTGTGGGCTCAATAATTGTGCACTACAGGCAGTTCCACTGCTCCCAATGACATAACCGATGCAACTAAGCTGCAGTCCTTATGATTATTCAGCAGCTTTGCCAGGCTGGATGCCCATCCTTAAAGGGATGCAGATCATAGCGCCGGGAAGATAATTGCACTAGCGCCGGGTGTGGGCTCCAAATTGTTAAGACGGGGTTCCCCTCATTGTTTACCCGCCGTCAGGAGTCCCCATGGCTCCATTAAACTCAGCTCCTCTCTCAGGCAGAAATCCCTGTCACTGGTGCAATAATAAGGTACATACTGAATATGGCAACAAATGTACAAATGTTGCCTCAAACTCCTTCAAACTGTTGTTTATATTTCCAGTCTGAAGTATGCTTTCTCGGATAAATCTCAATAAGTCCTCAACTAAACCAATAACTTTGCTCCAGTTTGATGTATAATTCCCCTGCTTATTTCCCTTTCTCACAGTTAACTTGCTGACGATTGGGATCCTGTCTCGAGGAAAGTGCGGTCTCTCCAAATGTGTCACTCGCTACCTGGTGGCCATGTCAGCGGCGGACCTACTGGTCATTATCCTGGACCTGATATTGAGACACATTCCCACTGTTTATCGAGAACAGTTTCTGTTCCTGTGGTACATCCCCGTGTGTAATATCCACGCCGTCCTGCTTTACGCAGCCACAGACTGTTCTGTCTGGTTCACTGTCACTTTCACCTTTGATCGATTTGTGGCCATTTGTTGCCATAAGTTGAAAAGTAAATATTGCACCGAAAAAATGGCAGCTGTGGTTGTGGGAACAGTGACTGTGCTGAGCTGTTTAAAGAACATCACCTGGTATTTTATGTTAACAGGTCGGTATGAGCTGCAGAACAGCCCCTGGTTTTGTTTAAGAACATCGGAGGTTACGTTCTCTCGTGTCTGGACAACAATCGAGTTCGTCCATAACATTCTAACCCCGGGGCTCCCATTTGTGCTGATTCTGCTGCTCAATATTCTCACCATAAGACACATTTTAGTGAGCAGCAGAGGACGCAGGAGACTCCGAGCTCAGAGCAGTGGGGAGAGTCGCAGAGATCCCGGGATGGAGAGTAGATGGAAATCTATCATTTTACTGTTGGCTATCTCGGCCAATTTCATCCTGTTATGGGCGATGTTAATGGTGTATTCGATATTGAACCGGAATGAGATTTCATTGCCTGTGGCAGTTGAGCTACCTAGTTCCGTGGCAGAAGCTGCCTTCATTCTGCAGCTCCTGAGCTGCTGCACAAACACTGCAATTTACACCGTGACCCAGACTCAGTTCAGAGAGCAGCTGAAGAATGTGCTGAAATATCCCTTTACTCCTATTTTTAAATTAATTCAATGATGAGTGGAACTGAATCCTGACTATTTCCATCAGCCCAAGGGCCAGGCCTGTCACTATGGTGAAACAGAGGGACGGGACATGTCGCTATGGAAACAGAGCAGGGCGGTGCCTGTCTCCATGTAAACAGAGCAATGACAGAGTCTGTTGCTATGCTGTCTGACCCGGGATGAGGCCTGTCACTATGGTGCCTCAGCGGGGAGGAGGTATTTTGCTATGATGACAGGAGAGGTGGAACTTGATTCTCGTGGTAATGTGGGAGTGATGGTGGTGCCTGTAACCCTTAAAGTGAGCAACGGTGGCAGGTTCTATCACTATGGTGAAAGGTCAGGCGGAGCCTGATCCAAATGGGGACGTGAGAGTGAAGGCCAGAGGACTGGAGAATAGCCAATGTTATTCCTTTGTTTAAGAAGGGTAGCAAGGATAATCCAGGAAATTATGGGCCGGTGACCCTTACATCAGTGGTAGGGAAATTATTAGAGAGGATTCTTGGGGACAGGATTTATACCATTTGGAAACAAATGAACTTATTAGCGAGAGGCAGCATGGCTTCGTGAAGGGGAGGTCGTGTCTTACTAATTTGATTGAGTTTTTTGAGGAAGTGACGAAGATGATTAATGAATGAAGGAAGGGCAGTGGATGTTGTCTATATGGACTTCAGTAAAGCTTTTGACAAGGTCCCTCATGGCAGACTGGTACAAAAGGTGAAGTCACACGGGATCAGAGGGGAGCTGGCAAGATGGATACTGAACTGGCTTGGTCATAGAAGACAGAGGGTAGCAGTGGAATGGTGTTTTTCTGAATGGAGGGCTATGACTAGTGGTGTTCTGCAGGGATCAGTGCTGGGACCTTTGCTGTTTGTAGTATATATAAATGATTTGGAGGAAAATGTAGCTGGTCTGATTAGTAAGTTTGCGGAAGACACAAAGGTTGGTGGAGTTGCGGATAGTCATGAGGATTGTCAGAGGATACCGCCGGAAATAGATCGGTTGGTGACTTGGGTGGAGAAATGGCAAATGGAGTTTAATCCGGATAAATGTGAGGTAATGCATTTTGGAAGGTCTAATGCAGGTGGGAGGTATACAGTAAATGGCAGAACCGTTAGGAGTATTGACAGGCCGAGAGATCTGGGCGTACAGGTCCACAGGTCACTGAAAGTGGCAACGCAGGTAGATTAGGTAGTCAAGAAGGCATATGGTGTGCTTGCCTTCATCGGTACGGGCATAGAGTATAAAAATTGGCAAGTCATGCTGCAGCTGTACAGAACTTTACTTAGGCAACACTTGGAATATTGCGTGCAATTCTGTTTGCTACACTACCAGAAGGACGTGGAGCCTTTGGAGAGGGTACAAAAAAGTTTTACAAGGATGTTCCCTGGTCTGGAGGGCATTAGCTATGAGGAGAGGTTGGATAAACGCGGATTATTTTCACTGGAACGACGGAGGTGGAGGGGCGACATGATAGATGTTTACGAATTTATGAGTGGCATGGACAGAGTGGATAGTCTGAAGCTTTTTCACAGGGTGGAAGAGTCAGTTCCTAAGGGACATAGGTTTAAGGTGCGAGGAGCAAAGTGTAGTGGAGATGTGCCAGGCAAGTGTTTTATGCAGAGGGTCGTGAGTGCCTGGAACCTGCTGCCAGGGGAGGTGGTGGAAGCAGGTGCGATAGCGACGTTTATGAGGCATCTTGAGAAATTCATGAATACGATGTGAATAGAGGGATACAGTCCCTGGAAGTGCAGAAGGTTTTAGTTTAGGCAGGCATCTAGATCGGTGCAGGATTGGAGGGCGGATTGGCCTTGTCCTGTGCTGTACTATTCTTTGTTCTTTTTCCTTTGAAGTGCATCAGGACCCGAGGCCTTGTTTCTCCACAGCTTCAACAATTTGCTGTATACCACTTCCCTGGTAATTGCAATTTTCTTGAGTGTCCCTCGCCTTTCCAGTTCCTAACCTCCAGCTAATTCAGGGATGTTATCTGTATTCTTTATAACTCTGTAAAATACCTTGTAATCATTTATAGCCATCAATAGCACTGAGAAAACATTTATAATCCATTCCCAAACTTTATAATCAATTGTAACCATTTATAACCCTTCATAATACTTTATTACCTTTTTTAAGCATGTTTAATCGTTTCGAATTATTGATAGCTAGTTTAAATCCTCTATAATCCTTTAATATCATTTAAAAACCTATATAGCCCTTTATAATCCTTTATAATTCTTCATTGCATTTGGAATACTTTAAAAACATGTATAGCCCGTTTAGAATACTTTCTGAACATTTATAATATGAAATAATAAATTCTGATCCTTAAAATACCATTGCAAAACATCATAGTAATTTATAATCATTTAAACGCCTTTGTAACGTTTTATACACCATTGCAATACGTTAGAATGCTTTCTGACACATCCTGGAGCTTTATCATCCTGTATGACTCTTAATAATCCTTTACAACTTGTTGTAATCCTTCACAATCTTTATAATCCTTTTTAGTCCTAATGCTACTTTGTCGTCTTTTACTATCTAATGTATTCTTTGAAGATGTGATAAAACACGTTGATGAAGGAAGAGCAGGGAATATGGTGTACATGGATTTTAGCAAGGCGTTTGATAAGGTTCCCCATGGTAGGCTCATTCAGAAAGTAAGGAGGCATGGGATACAGGGAAAGTTGGCTGTCTGGATACAGAATTGGCTGGCCCATAGAAGACAGAGGGTGGTAGTAGATGGAAACTATTCAGCCTTGAGCTCGGTGACAAGTGGTGTTCCACAAGGATCTGTTCTGGGACCTCTGCTCTTTGTGATTTTCATAAATGACTTGGATGAGGAAGTGGAAGGCTGTGTTAGAAAGTTTGCGAATGACACGAAGGTTGCTGGAGTTGTGGATAGTGTGGAAGGCTGTTGTAGGTTGCAATGGGACATTAACAGGATGCAGAGCTGGGCTGAGAAGTGGCAGATGGAGTTCAACCTGGAAAAGTGTGAAGTGATTCATTTTGGGAGGTCGAATTTGAATGCAGAATACAGATTTAAAGACAGGATTCTTGGTAGTGTGGAGGAACAGAGGGATCTTGGCGTCCATGTCCGTGGATCGCTCAAAGTTGCCACCCAAGTTGATAGGGTTGTTAAGAAAGCGTATGGTGTGTTGGGTTTCATTAACCGGGGGCTTGAGTTTAAGGCTGCGAGGTTATGCTGCAGCTCTATAAAGCCCTGGTTAGACCACACTTGGAATATTGTGTTCAGGCCTGGTCGCCTCATGACAGGAAGGATGTGGAAGCTTTAGAGAGGGTGCAGACGAGATTAACCAGGATGCTGCCTGGACTGGAGGGTATGTCTTACAAAGAAAGGTTGAGGGCACTAGGGCTTTTCTCGTTGAAGCGAAGAAGGATGAGAGGTGACTTGATAGAGGGGTCCAAGATGATGAGAGGCATAGATAGAGTGGATAGCCAGAGCCTTTTTCCCAGAGCGAAAAGCGGTATCACCAGGGGGCATAATTTTAAGGTGATTGGAGGAAGTTTTCGGGGAGATGTCAGAGGTAGGTTCTTTACATGGAGAGTGAAGGGTGCGTGGAATGCACTGCCAGCGGTGGTAGTAGAAGCAGATACATTAGGGAAGTTTAAGCGACTCTTGGATAGGTACATGGATCATAGTAGTATGAAGGGTATGTAGGTAGTTTGATCCCCGAGTAGGTTAAAGGTTCGGCACATCATTGTGGGCCGAAGGGCCTGTACTGTGCTGTACTGTTCTATGTTCTATAATCCTTTGCAGCCCTTACAGAACATGAAAATACTTTATAATAATTACTAATTACCTTATAAACTTTTTAAACTTTTCAATCATTTCAACCCTTAATAATCCTTTATAGATAGCCCTTTATAATTATTCATAATCATTTTAAATAGTTTTTTTTAATACTTGATAATCCTTTATAGCCCTTCTGAACCCTTTGTGTAGGAAGGAACATTTGAAGAGGACAGAAGGAAGGATTATAGATTTGTTAAGAAAGAGGTCAAAGATTTGACAAATGTGTATAATGTGGGAAAGTGTGAAGTTGTCCATTTTAGAAAGAAGAAAAAAAAGCATATTGTCTGAATGGTGAGAGTTTGTAGTGCTTTAACATGCAGAGGGATCTGGGTGTCCTAATGCATGAATCGAAAAAGGTTCGAGCGCAGGTACAGCAAGTAATTAGGAAAACTAATATAATGCTATAATTTATTGCGAGGGGAATTGAATACACACGTAGGAATGTTATGCTTCAGATATGCAGGGCGTTGCTGAGACCACATCTGGAGTACGGTGTAAGGAATAATATAGATATGTTGGAAGCAGTTTAGAGAAGATTCACAAGACTAGTACCTGTAATGGGCGGGTTGTGTTATGAAGAAAGATTGGACAGGATAACCTTGTAACCGCTGGAATTTGGAAGAATAAGAGCGACTTGATTGAGCCATATAAGATTGTGAGGGGTCTTGATAGGGTGCATGTAGAAAGGATGTTTTATCTTTCTTCTGGTGACTGTTTAAAAATAGCTGGTCGCCCATTTAAGACAGAAGACGAGATTTTTTTCTCTCTCTCAGAGAGCCATGAGTCTTTTGGAAACCTCTTGCTCAAGAGATGTTGGAAACATAAACTTTGATTATTTTTAATGAAGAGGTAGATATGATTCAAGATAAGCGAAGGGTGAAAGGTTATTGGGGTAGGTGGGAAGTTGAATTTGAGTTTGCAATCAGATCGGCCATGATCTTGTTAATCGTGGAGCAGGCGTGTGGCCTAATGCTGCTCCTAATTCGTATGTTCATACGTAACTGAACTGGTGGAGACACATAATTATTTGACTGCAGGAGCTGGTCAGAGGCTTGGAAATCAGCGCAAGAAACTCACCCCCTGACTCTACAAAGCCTGCCCACCATCTACAAGGCTCTAGTCAGGCGTTTGATGGAATAGTCTCCATTTGCCTGGATGGGTGCAGCTCCAACAACACTCAAGAATGTCAACACCATCCAGGACCAATCAGCTCACTTGATTGACACCCCATCTAAGACCTGCAACATTCACTCCCTCCACTACCGATTCAGAGTGGCAGCAGTGTGTACCATCTACAAAACGCACTGCAACAGCTCACCAAGGGTCCTTCATCAACACCTTACAAACGCGGGACCTCTACCACCTGGAAGGACAAGGGCAATAGATGCATCGGAACACCACAACCTGCAAGTTCCCCTCCAAGCTGCACACCAGCTCGACTATTGCCATTCCTTCACTGTTGTTGCGCCATAATCTGCCCATCGTATAGCACTGTGGGTGTACCTACCCCAAATGGAGGGCAGCGGTTCAAGAAAGCAACTCACCACCACCCTCTCATGGGCAATTAGGGATGGGCAATAAATGCTGGCAAAAGCAGCCATACACTTAATTCATGAATGAATAATAATAATAATCAAAATTATTAATATTCATTTGCAACACTATGGGTTGGGTTTTACCCTCCCGTGGCTGTGGGTGGGGTCCGGGACTCATGCGATTTTCATGCCCCAGGACTGGAGTAGTTCTTGAAGCGGCACCCACTCCGTGCCTGGCCCTGGAGTTCCCGAAAAACTTATCTGGGGTTCAGGGTCTCGAGGGATTGTTCTGGTCCCAGGCTCGGTGTATTAAAGGCAGTGTCCCCACTCCCTAACTGGCTTCAGTGTCCTCAATACACAGACTTGTGTCTGGCTCTCCAGTCATGGCTCTAGGCCCGGTCTATTACCGGCAGTGGCCCTGACTAGTTGACTGCCCCTCGTGTCTTCTCCACATTTATCTATTGTCTAGGGCTCTAGCAATGGCCCTGCACCCAGACCTGGTGTAGTACAAGCATTTCCACTGCTCCTGGTAGTGTTGCCGATACTACTGATCTGCTGGCGCTCTGTTTGCTCAGCAGCTTTGTCAGGCAGGAATCCCATTCTTAAAGGGATATGGACCATGGCTTCGGGCAACTAATTGCCCAAGTGCCACTGAATTGTGCCGGGTGTGGTCTGCGAATTCCTAAGATGCAGTTACCCTCATATTGTTGACTTGCTGTCAGGAACCCCAAATGGCTCCACTGAATTCAGCTCCCTGTCACGAGCTGAAATTCCTTTCTTTGGTGCGATAATTAGATACATAACGAATATGGTAACAAATGTACAAATGTCACCTCAAGCTCCTTCAAACTGTTGTTCTTTATTCCAACCTGATGTATACTTTCTGGAATAAATTCCCTTCTTTACTGTTAATTTAGTGACGATTGAGATTACTTGTTTCATTTATTTTACAGTGTACTCATTTCTAATTATTGTTTTGAAATAATTGAATTCCGTGCTGCCTGTCACAGGTGAGGGAATCGTGAGTCAGTCCAGCATTTAACTTTCTACACAACAGCAAAGTGCTGCAGATTCTGGAAATCTGAAATAAAAACAGAAAATGCTCAAAATATTCGGCAGGCCCAGCAGCATTTGTGGAGAGAGAAACAGAGTTAATGTTGAAGGTCGTTGACCCTTCATCACAACTGGGAGTGCAGAGAGATTGAACAATTTTATACTCGACAGGGAAAGGAGGGAGGGGGACGATTATGATCAACATTGAGTCTAACTATTTCAATTTCATCCTTTTGTCATTTAATCTCTCCTGTCTTTTACTGTAACACAGAATATCCCATTTGTTGTTTCACATCCAATCGTTTCAATGCATCACTGGATACAGGAGTGCATTTGTTGATCTCAATTTGTCCTCAACCAAACAGGTAACTGCTCTCATGCTGATGCATAATTTCCCTATTTATTTACTTTACTCATAGTTAACTTGCTGACGATTGGGATCCTGTCTCGGGGAAAGTGCGGTCTCTCCAAATGTGTCACTCGGTACCTGGTGGCCATGTCAGCGGCGGATCTACTGGTCATTATCCTGGACCTGATATTGAGACACATTCCCATTGTTTATCAGGAACAGTTTCAGTTTCTGCTGTACTACATCCCCGTGTGTAATATCCACGCCATCCTGCTTTACGCAGCCACAGACTGTTCTGTCTGGTTCACCGTCACTTTCACCTTTGATCGATTTGTGGCCATTTGTTGCCAGAAGCTGAAAAGTAAATATTGCAGTGAGAAAATGGCAGCTGTGGTTGTGGGAACAGTGAGTGTGCTGAGCTGTTTAAAGAGCATCACCTGTTATTTAATGTTCAGTGGTTGGTATTGGCTGTGGAACTTCCCCTGGTTTTGTTTTGGAACAAAGGTTGTAGCATTCTCACTGACCTGGGTAACAATCGAGTTCCTCTATCACATTCTCACCGTATTTGTCCCATTTGTGCTGATTCTGCTGCTCAACGCTCTCACCATCAGACACATTTTAGTGAGAAGCAGAGATCACTGGAGACTCCGAGCTCACAGCAGAGGGGAAAGTCTCAGAGACCCAGAGATGGAGAGTCGAAGGAAATCTATCATTTTATTGTTGATTATCTCAGCCAATTTCATCCTGTTATGGGCGATGTCAATGATGTATTCGATATGGAGGCGGTTTTTTTTTTTGGGTCTTCTTTCTGAGTCTCTGTCAGTGTCTGCTTATCTCCCTCTGTTTCTGCGGGAATTGGGCTTCATGCTGCAGCTCCTGAGTTGCTGCACAAACACTGCGATTTACGCCGTGACCCAGACTCAGTTCAGAGAGCAGTTGAAGAATGTGCTGAAATATCCCTTTACTACAATTGTTAAATTCGTTCAATGATGAGAGGAAATGAATCACGATTTTGAACATCCGAAGGTGGGACCTGTAACTATGAAGAAGAAACGGGCGCAGTGTCTGTCACCATGGTGACGGGGTAATTATTTTAGTATACTGAGAGACCATTGTACTTATTCATCACCATATATAATCATGTCTAATCCTTTATGTTGCCTTTAAACCCGTCCTAATAATTTATGAACATTTATCAACCCTCCATAATACTTTGTACCCATTCATAATTCCTTCAGAATCCTTCATAATCCGTTCTAACTGTTTATAATTCTTTCTGACACTCGACAACCCTTTATTCTTGTTAATCAGCTACTATACTATTTATAATCATTTACATCTGAGCCATTCGTTGCTGTAGACTGACAACGCCCTAAGTGACAACTCTGGATTGCTCTCATTGAACCATTGACTTCATTGTATCGTCAGGAAGCAGAAGAATTACTCTGGAGATAAAAAAAAAACTTCACATGGGCTCTCATTGATGACTTCACTCTCCTCCCTGTAAGGGTGGACACTCTATATTCTGCTTCATGATTTAACGTGTTTGTGTCACATTGAAGGGCCAGGTCTAAACTAACCAAAGCTTTACACTATTTTAAAACTCAAGAGCCAAAATCCAACAGGAACACGCTTTGAACCCCGCGGTCCTGGAGAGGACAACAACATCCAGTGTAATAAACAGACATAAACACATGGAGACCCATTGAATGCTGGCTCAGCGTGAAAGCCTCTGTCTGTCTGTCTGTCTCTCTCTCATCCTAGAAAACTCTCACTCACTTTACAACTTGTCATTTCCAGTTTCAAAGTAAAAACAAATGTTCTCAGGAGGAGAAGGAAAATCAATTGGATACATCAAAGCAAGAAAATGCACAGGAAGATCCCAGGGCTTCCTCTCTCAGTTACAACGATATTCTCTCAGAACCACCCCATGATAAATAAATCCAGCTTAGAAAACAGAGGATTGAATGTGATAAAAATGGAGACAGAGAGACATTGATAGCACACAATCCAAACACTCCAGACAGAGATAGATGCCCCTACCCATGGTCAAAGGGAGGAAGGATGGTTTGGGATTGGGACTGGATCACCGCCCACCCAGAAGCACCCCAGGTCAGCAGTGTGTTTCACCCACTGAGTCTGTAGTACATTGGGATGTCTCTCAGTCTGCTCCTTTTGTGTCCTTTCCATTGGCACATTAATGCAGGACAACAAACCCGGTTTCTCGTCCTTTCAGGTGTGAAGGAACGCAAGCTGCAGCAAATCATGTACACCAATGTCTCTGCAGACCTTTCTTCCCTTTCATTTTCCTCTGGCTCCATCCCTTCTTTTAATTTGACCCCCTGCCATGTATTCACTAAACATTCTGGAATTCCTCTCTCTGACCCTGATCAATCTGTACTTTGCAAAGGACTCGGTTTTATACCCTTACGCAACCACCTCAATGAATTCACGTGAAGGCTCCATCCCATTCTTGAAGTTTCTCCACCTCGGCCAAATCCGTTCTGATAATGCAACCTTTTAACACGTGCACTTCCGACAAGTCTTCCTCTTTCCTCATGCACCAGGGAAGGCGCTATACAAACCAGGTCTGTGTTGCTCCCAGCAGGACTTATACTGTGTACCATTCACACACCAAGAAAGTTCCAATACAAAACAGGCCTTTGTTAATCCCAGTTGGAGTGGTACTGAAACACACTCACACATCAGGAAATGTCCAATTCCAGCCAGGCCTCTGTAAATCTCAGTTGGATTGGTATTGAGCCACACTCATTCACTGGAAAGTGCCAAATCAAAACAGGCCTGCGTTCAATGCAGCTGGAGGGATACTGAATCCCGCTCAAACCCCAGGAAAGGGCCAATTCAAAACAGGTTGAGTTCCACTTACACACCAGGAAACGGCCAATTCAAACCAATACAGTTTTAATACCAGCTGGAGTGGTACTGAATAACACTTACACACAATAGAAGGACAAATTTAATTCAACTGGAGTTGTACTGAGCCCCACTTACACACCAGGACATAGCCAATTCAAAAGAGCCCTGTGTTATTCATAGCTGGAGTCGTACTGCATAGCACTAACACACAACGGAAGGACATATTTAATCCCAGCTGGAGTGGTACTGAGTCCCACTCACACATCAGGAAACAGCCAATTCAAACAGGCCTGTGCTAATCCCAGCTGGAGTAGTACTGAGTTCCACTCAAACAATAGGAAAATATTAATTCAAAACAATTGATCAACTCAAGATCAATTCAACCCCGGCACAGTGGTTAGCACTGCAGCCTCACAGCTCCAGTGACCCGGGCTTAATTCTGGGTACTGCTTGTGTGGAGTTTGCGAGTTCTCCCTGTGTCTGTGTGGGTTTCCCCCGGGTGCTCCGGTTTCCTCCCACAAGCCAAAAGACTTGCAGGTTGGTAGGTAAATTGGCCGTTATAAATTGCCACTAAAATAGGTAGGTGGTAGGGAAATATAGGGACAGGTGGGGATGTGGTAGGAATATGGAATTAGTGCAGGATTAGTATAAATGGTCGGCACAGATTCGGTGGGCCGAAGGGCCTGTTTCAGTGCTATATCTCTAAACTAAACTAAACTAATCCCAGCTGCAGTGGTACCGAGCCCTGATCGCACACCAGGGAAAGGACATGCAAACTAGGCCTGCGTTAATCACAGCTGAAGTTGTACTGAGTCTCACATTCACGCAGCAGGAAAGGTCCCAATCAAACGAGGCCTGGGTTGATCCAAGCTGGAGGGGTTCTCATTAACGATCAACAAACAAGAAAGTTCCACTTCAAACTAGGCCTGTGTTAATCCCAGCTCGAGTGGTACTGAGTCCCGTTCAAACACCAGGAAAGGTCCAATTCCAACCATTCTAGTGTTAATCCCAGCTCGAGTGGTACTGAGTCCCACTCCCACACCCGGAGAGGGCAATTCAATTCGGGCCTGTGTTAATCTCGTCTGGAGTGGTACTGAGTCGCATGCACAAATCAAAAAGGGCCAATTCAAATCATGCCTGTGTTAACCCCAGCTAAAACCGTATAGTGCCCCAACCAGACACCTGGAAAAGGCCAGTTCAAACCAGCCTGTGTTAATGTGAGCTGGAATCCAACTGGATCACACTCACGCAACAGGAATTGGCCAGATAAAACCAGCGTTGTATTAAACACAACTGAATTGCTACTGAGCCCCAATTACTGACCGGTAAAGGGATAATGTAATGCCAACAGGAGTGGTACTGAGTCCAACTCACACACCAGCAAATAACCAATTCATATCAGCCCAGTGGTAGTTCGAGCTGCAGTGGTACTGAGTCACACTCACACACCAGGAAATGGACAATTCATACCAGGTCTGTTTTCATCGCAAATTGAATGGTACTGGCTAAGTTCCACTCAGAATGTAGCAAACGTGCAATTCAAATAGGACTCTGTTAATTCAAGCTAAACTGATACTGAGTTCTACAGACACACACACACCAGGAAATAGTCAATTAAAACCAGGCCATTTTTAACGCCTGCTGCAGTGGTAGCGAGTCCGACACAGAGACCAGGCAATAACCAATTCTACCTGGCAATGCGGTAAATTGCTCAGGTATGTCCTGTACACAGAAAAATATGACACATGAAATATGGCCAATTGACTCCCCACCAGTCTGCTCTTGATCATCAGTAAAGCGATGGAAGATGTTGTGGGAAATGTGATCATGCAGCACTTGTTTAGCAACAACTTGCTCAGTGAGACTCAGTTTGAGGTCTACCAGAGTCACTCGACTGACGAAGTCATGACAGCTTTGCTTGAAACATACACAAAAGAGCTTAACCCAAGAGGTGAGGTGAGAGTGGCTTCACTTCACATCAAGGCAGCATTTCGCTGATGATGCCATCAAGGAGCCCTAACAAAACTGATGTGAATGGGAACCAGGGGAAAAACTCTCTGCTGGTTGGAGTCGTACCTAGCACAAAGGAAGATGGTTGTGGTTGTTGGAGGTCAATCATCTCAACTCATACCAGGTTTCATTGCAGCAGCTTTTTCGGGAGCAGAGTGCGAGCGAGTGAGCAGCTGGGAAGGTCAGTTTGAAAGTAAACTTAATTTCCTTTTGTTTTCGGCGGAGGCCAGGGGGCTGCTGGCTTTTTCGGGAGCAGAGTGCGAGCGAGTGAGCAGCTGGGAAGGTCAGTTTAAAGTAAACTTAATTTCCTTTTGTTTTTGGCGGAGACCAGGGGGCTGCTGGGTAAGTAAAACCCTATATATCTGGGCCGTTTCTGAACCCGAGACACTACACTTGTAGTGTCTCCCACCCGCCCTCCTCCTCTAACCAAAAAAAAAGGACTCGGTGGGGTGTATATAAGGTAAGGCTTTTTCTATTTCTCTGGTTTTATCGTGATTGGTAAAAACTTTTCGTTCCTTTTTCATTTAACTAAGTTAAGCTTAAGATTAAAAATGTCAGGAGATCTCAGACCCGTGTCATGCTCCTCTTGCTCAATGTGGGAGCTCAGGGACAAGGCTGATGTCCCTGACTCGTTCACGTGCAGGAAGTGTGTACAACTGCAGCTCTTGTTAGACCGCATGACGGCTCTGGAGCTGCGGATGGACTCACTTTGGAGCACTCGCGATGCTGAGGAGGTCGTGGATAGCACGTTTAGTGAATTGGTCACACCGCAGATTAGGAATCCTGAGGGAGAAAGGGAATGGGTGACAAAAAGGCAGAGAAAGAGGAGGAAGGCAGCGCAGGAGTCCCCTGCGGTCATCTCCCTCCAAAACAAGTATACCGTTTTGGATACTGTTGAGGGAGATGGCTCACCAGGGGAAGGCAGCAGTAGCCAGGTTCATGGCACCGTGGCTGGCTCTGCTGTTCAGAAGGGCGGGAAGAAGAGTGGAAGGGCAAGAGTCGTAGGGGATTCGATTGTAAGGGGAGTAGATAGGCGGTTCTGTGGTCGAAAACGAGGCTCCCGAATGATATGTTGCCTCCCAGGTGCACGGGTCAGGGATGTCTCAGATCGGCTGCAGAACATTCTAAAGGGGGAGGGTGAACAGCCAGTTGTCGTTGTGCACATAGGAACCAATGATATAGGTAAAAAACGGGATGAGGTACTACAAGCAAAGTTTAGGGGGTTAGGAGCCAAGTTAAAAAAGTAGGACCTCAGAGGTAGTAATCTCAGGATTGCTACCAGTGCCACGTGATAGTCAGAGTAAAAATGAAAGAATAGTCAGGATGAATGCGTGGCTTGAGAGATGGTGCAGGAAGGAGGGGTTCAGATTTTTGGGACATTGGGACCGGTTCTGGGGAAGGTGGGACGATTACAAATTGGACGGTCTACACCTGGGCTGGACTGGAAAGAATGTCCTTGGGGGTGCTTTTGCTAACGCTGTTGCGGAGGGTTTAAACTAATGTGGCAGGGGGATGGGAACCAAATGAGGAGGTCAGTTGACAGTAAGGAGGTAGTAACAAAAGCCTGTAAGGAACTAAATAATGAAGTCAGTGTGACTAAGGGGAAGAGCAGGCAGGGAGCAGATGATGAATGTAAAGGGACTGGTGCATTTGTTTTAATGCAAGAAGTGTAGTAGGTAAGGCAGATGAACTTAGGTCCTGGATTAGTACCTGGGAGTACGATGTCATTGCTATTACTGAGACTTGGTTGAGGGAAGGGCATGATTGGCAACTAAATATCCCAGGATATTGATGCTTCAGGCGGGATAGAGAGGGAGGTAAAAGGGGTGGAGGAGTTGCATTACTGGTCAAAGAGGATATCACAGCTGCGCTGAAGGAGGGCACTATGGAGGACTCGAGCAGTGAGGCAATATGGACAGAACTCAGAAATAGGAAGGGTGCGGTAACAATGTTGGGGCTGTACTACAGGCCTCCCAACAGCGAGCGTGAGATAGAGGTACAAATATGTAAACAGATTATGGAAAGATGTAGGAGCAACAGGGTGGTGGTGATAGGAGATTTTAATTTTCCCAACATTGACTGGGATTCACTTAGTGTTTGAGGTCAAGATGGAGCAGAATGTGTAAGGAGCATCCAGGAGGGTTTTCTACAGCAGTATGTAAATAGTCCAACTCGGGAAGGGGCCATACTGGACCTGGTGTTGGGGAATGAGCCCGGCCAGGTGTTTGAAGTTTCAGTGGGGGACTACTTTGGGAATAGTGATCACAATTCCGTAAGCTTTAAAATACTCATGGACAAAGACGAGAGTGGTCCAAAAGGAAGAGTGCTAAATTGGGGGAAGGCCAACTATACCAAAATTCGGCAGGAGCTGGGGAATGTAGATTGGGAGCAGCTGTTTGAAGGTAAATCCACATGTGATATGTGGGAGGTTTTGAAAGAGAGGTTGATTAGCGCGCAGGAGAGACATGTTCCTGTGAAAATGAGGGATAGAAATGGCAAGATTAGGGAACCATGGATGACAGGTGAAATTGTGAGACTAGCTAAGAGGGAAAAGGAAGCATACATAAGGTCTAGGCGGATGATGAAAGACGAAGCTTTGAAAGAATATCGGGAATGTAGGACCAATCTGAAACGAGGAATGAAGAGGGCTACAAGGGGTCATGAAATATCTTTAGCAAACAGGGTTATAGAAAATCCCAAAGCCTTTTATTCAAATATAAGGAGCAAGAGGGTAACTAGAGAAAGGATTGGCCCACTAAAGGACAAAGGAGGAATGTTATGCTTGGACTCAGAGAAAATGCGTGAGATTCTAAACGAGTAATTTGCATCGGTATTCACCGAGGAGAGGGACATGACGGATGTTGAGGTTAGGAACAGATGTTTGATTACTCTAGGTCAAGTCAGCATAAGGAGGGAGGAAGTGTTGGGTATTATAAAGGGCATTAAGGTGGACAAGTCCCCAGGTCCGGATGGGATCTATCCCAGGTTACTGAGGGAAGCGAGAGAGGAAATAGCTGGGGCCTTAACAGATATCTTTGCAACATCCTTAAACACGGGTGAGGTCCCGGAGGACTGGAGAATTGCTAATGTTGTCCCCTTGTTTAAGAAGGGTAGCAGGGATAATCCAGGTAATTATAGACCGGTGAGCCTGACGTCAGTGGTAGGGAAGCTGCTGGAGAAGATACTGAGGGATAGGATCTATTCCCATTTGGAAGAAAATGGGCTTATCAGTGATAGGCAACATGGTTTTGTGCAGGGAAGGTCATGTCTTACCAACTTAATAGAATTCTTTGAGGAAGTGACAAAGTTGATTGATGAGGGAAGTGCTGTCGATGTCATATACATGGACTTCAGTAAGGCGTTTGATAAGGTTCCCCATGGCAGGCTGATGGAGAAAGTGAAGGCGCATGGGGTCCAAGGTGTACTAGCTAGATGGATAGAGAACTGGCTGGGCAGCAGGAGACAGAGAGTAGCAGTAGAGGGGAATTTTTCAAAATGGAGACGGGTGACCAGTGGTGTTCCACAGGGATCCGTGCTGGGACCACTGTTGTTTGTGATATATATTAATGATTTGGAGGAAAGTATAGGTGGACTGATTAGCAAGTTTGCAGACGACACTAAGATTGGTGGAGTAGCAGATAGTGAAGGGGACAGTCAGAGAATACAGCAGAATATAGATAGATTGGAGAGTTGGGCAGAGAAATGGCAGATGGAGTTCAATCAGGGCAAATGCGAGGTGATGCATTTTGGAAGATCCAATTCAAGAGTGAACTATGCAGTAAATGGAAAGGTCCTGGGGAAAATTGATGTACAGAGAGATTTGGGTGTTCAGGTCCACTGTTCCCAGAAGGTGGCAACGCAGGTAAATAGAGTGGTCAAGAAGGCATACGGCATGCTTTCCTTCATCGGACGGGGTATTGAGTACAAGAGTTGGCAGGTCATGTTACAGTTGCATAGGACTTTGGTTCGGCCACATTTGGAATACTGCGTGCAGTTCTGGTCGCCACATTACCAAAAGGATGTGGATGCTTTGGAGAGGGTGCAGAGGAGGTTCACCAGGATGTTGCCTGGTATGGAGGGCGCTAGCTATGAAGAGAGGTTGAGTAGATTAGGATTATTTTCATTAGAAAGACGGAGGTTGAGGGGGGACCTGATTGAGGTGTACAAAATCATGTGAGGTATAGACAGGGTGGATAGCAAGAAGCTTTTTCCCAGAGTGGGGGATTCAATTACTAGAGGACACGAGTTCAAAGTGAAAGGGGAAAAGTTTAGGGGGGATATGCGTGGAAAGTTCTTTACGCAGAGGGTGGTGTGTGCCTGGAACGCGTTGCCAGCGGAGGTGGTAGATGCGGGCACGATGGCGTCTTTTAAGATGTATCTAGACAGATACATGAATGGGCAGGAAGCAAAGAGATACAGACCCTTAGAAAATAGGCGACATGTTTAGATAGAGGGTCTGGATCGGCGGAGGCTTGGAGGGCCGAAGGGCCTGTTCCTGTGCTGTACTTTTCTTTGTTCTTCTTTGTTCTAACTCAAGTACATCACGGCAGGAGCTCCTCAGATTAATGTCCTGGGTTCAACCATCTTCAGCTGCTTCACAAACGACCTTCCTTCAATCATAAGGTCAGAAGTGGGGATGTTGCTGCTGATTGCACAATGTTCAGCACCATGGGCACTCATCAGATACTGAAGCAGTGTGTGTGTAAATGCAGCAAGAGCTGGACAATATCCAGGCTTGGCTCAAATGTGGTAAGTAACATTCGCGCCAAACAAGTGCCAGGCAATGACCATCTCCAACAAAAGAGAATCGAACCATCTTCCGTTGACATTCAACGCCATTATGATAGCTTAATTCCCCCACTATCCATGTCCTAGCGGCTACCATTGACGAGACACTTAACTGGAGCAGCAATATAAACACCATGGCTACAAGAGCAGTTCAGAGGCTCGGGACTCTGCGGCGAATAACTCACCTCCTAACTCCCTAAAGCCTGCCCACCATCTACAAGGCACAAGTCAGGAGTGTGATGGAATACTCTCCACTTGCCTGGATGGGTGCAGCTCCAACAACACTCAAGAAGCTCGACACCATCCAGGACAAAGCAGCCCGCTTGGTTGGCACCCCATCTACAAACATTCACTCCCTCCATCACCGACGCACAGTGGCAGCAGTGTGTACCATCTACAAGATGCACTGCAGCAACGCACCAATGTTACTCAGGTAGCACCTTCTACTCCCGCGACCTCTGCCTCCTAGAAGGGCAAAGGCAGCAGACGCATGGGAATACCAGCACCTTCAAGTCTCCATCCAAGCCACAAACAATCCTGACTTGGAAGCATATCGCTGGCCTTTCACTGTTGTTGGGTCAAAATGCTGGAACACCCTTCATAACAGCACTGTAGGTGTACCTGCCCCACTGGACTGCAGAGGTTCAAGAGGATTGCTCACTACCACCTTGGGTGGCAGAGTGGTGCAGTGGTTATCACCGCAGCCTCACAGCTCCAGCGACCCGGGTACAATTCTGGGTACTGTCTGTGTGGAGTTTGCAAGTTCTCCCTGTGACTGCGTGCGTTTTCTCCGGGTGCTCCGGTTTCCTCCCACATGCCAAAGACTTGCAGGTTGAGAGGTAAAATTGGCCATTTGTATTTGCCCCTAGTATAGGTAGGTGGCAGGGAAATATAGGGACAGGTGGGGATGCGGTAGGAATATGGAATTAGTGTAGAATTAGTATAAATGTGTGGTTGATGGTCAGCACAGACTTGGTGGGCCGAAGGGCCTGTTTCACTGCTGTATCTCTCAACTAAACTAAACTAAAAACCAAACTAAACCTTCTCAAGGGCATTTAGGGATGGGCAATAAATGCTGGCCTGGCCAGTGACGCCCACATCCCAAGAAACTAATAAAATAAATTCAAATATCAGCAATTAAAGCTCATTCTGTAAGTAAAAATAGAAACACTCACATAATATCTCCTCTCTTGGATAAATGAAACGGCATTTTTGAACGTGGTTAATTGCAAGGCAATAAAACGTTGCACCGCAGCCTCACAGCTCCAGCGACCCGCGTTCAATTCTGGGTACTGTCAGTACAGAGTTTGCAAGTTCTCCTTGTGAGGGCGTGGGTTTTCGCCAGGTGCTCTGTTTTCCTCCCACAGCCAAAGACTTGCAGGTTGATAGGTAAATTGGCCATTATAAATTCCCCTAGTATAGGTAGGTGGTAGGGGAATTGAGGGAAGGTGGGGATGGGAGAGGGTAATGGGACTAATGCAGGATTAGTATAAATGGGTGGTTGATGGTCGGTACAGACTCGGTGGGACGAAGGGCCTGTTTCTGTGCTGTATCTCTAAAATCGAACAAAAAATAAAAATAATAGAACTTGAAAACCCTTTTAACACATTCTCACACGAATGCCTTCCCCATTCACTCTACTGGGAGTTAGTACAATTTTGTTTTGCATCATCCTTACTCACATAGCTCAGGACCATAAACTTCACGAGAAAGCATCTGCGATAACATTATTTTGTTCCCGAAATATGGACAATTTTTAGGTGATAAAGGTGTGACAGTAAACTCCATCGGAATATTCTGGAATTCTGGCTTTCAGTTTTTTCTCCCCACACATTTTATTCAAATCAGGAAATTACACTATTAGAAACATAGCTTCCCAGTTGTTTCATGTGTTCCTTCCAAGTATCACTGCAGATCACTTCCTCCTCAAGATAATCCACACGATTAGGAGTGCATGCTATCTCTGGGTTCACTATTTTCTGAGACGTTTCTGGAGTACATACTGACCTATGGGGCATCACCTGGCCCTGGAAAAACCAGTCCAGTGAGACGAAATCTGATATTTATTTCTCTTGGGTTGTTACACGAACTTGCCAGTAACCCTTTAACGTATCTATCTTTGTAAGAAACATGCTACAGACCACTCTGTCAATACAAGCGAGGAATTTGGTAGGAGCCTGCCTTTGATATTGCATTAACGTTTTTGTAGTCTATGCAACGTCGAGTAGGCCCATCAGGTTTATACATTAATGCTATTGGCAATCTCCAGCTGCTTTGACTAGGTTTATTCACGTTGTTTCCAAGCATCTGTTGTATTTCTGCTTTTACCTGGACGTGTTTGTCTGGACTGAAGTGGAAAAGATGCTGTTTTAATTGAACATATTCTCCTACATTGACATCATGTGTGGCTGATGTGGTACTTCCTGGCTTATCCTTTAAATGTTGTGAGTAACTTTATTTCATCTTTTCACTTTTCTGAATCTGAATACAAAAGCATGATGTCCAATCTTCCTGGCAATTCAAGATAGTGGGAGGTTCAATTTGAGAATTGCCTCGGCCGCCTTCTGCCTCAACCTCACTAGTCCTTTTCTTTTTAACTGTCCCTATTACGTGACATACCTGTACTTGTTTAATCCTCTCACCAGCAATAATATTGTTTTAACATATTGATATGAAAGAGTCACTCTTTCTCTTGCAATATTGGGTGTTAATTTAGTCTCACTTTTCCACAGACGCAGCACATCAAAAAATGTTCCCAACTACGGAAGAACAGCCAATTCCATACTCGAGTTGGCCCCCAAAATAAAGCATATCAACCAGGTTTCTTTAACCAACAAAATTAACTATTTATTAATAAACTAACACATAAACAAATAAATCCATATTGGGAAAGCTCCTTATGTCCCAACTCCTGATGCACACACACATGTATTCAAAAGAAAAAGTGGGTAACCAGGATAAAAGGATAGTAGGATTACTCTTGCCCACAGAACACAGGCAGATCCCAGACTCCATCCCCAGCCTGTGATCAGAGAGCTGCTCTCACTCATGTCGTAGTGAACAGTACAAACATAACAGGAAGATCCAAGGCTCCATCCCCAGCCTGTGATCAGAGAGCTGTTCACACTCATGTGGTAGTGAGCAGAGCACACAGAACAGGAAGCTCCCAGACTCCTTCCCCAGCCTGTGTTCAGGGAGCTGCTCTCACGGATGTGATAGTCAGCAGTACACAAATAACAGGAAGATCCCAGGCTCCATCCCCAGCCTGAGCTCAGAAAGCTGCGCTCACTCACGTAGTAGTGAGCAGTGCACACAGAACAGGAAGATCCCAGGCTCAATCCCGAGCCTGCGATCAGAGAGCTGTTCCCACAATTTTGGCAGTGAGCAGTGCACACAGAACTGGAAGATCCGAGGCTCCATCCCCAGCCTGTGATCAGAGAGCTGCTCTCACTCATGTGGTAGTGAGCAGTACACACATAACAGGAAGATCCCAGGCTCCATCCCCAACCAGTGATCAGAGAGCTGATCTCACTCATGTGATAGTGAGCAGTACACACAGGACGGGAAGATCCCAGGCTCCATCCCCAGCCTGTGATCAGAGAGCTACTCTCACTCATGTGGCAGTGAGCAGTACACACAGAACAGGAAGATCATAGACTCCATCCCCAGCCTGTGATCAGAGAGCTGCTCTCACTCATGCAGTAGTGAGCAGTGCACACAGTACTGGAAGATCCCAGGCTCCATCCCCAGCCTGCGTTCAGAGAGCTGTTCGCAATCATCTGGTAGTGAGGAGCACACACAGAACAGGAAGATCCCAGGCTCCATCCCCAGCCTGCGTTCAGAGAGCTGCTCTCACTCATGTGGTAGTGAGCAGTACACACATAACAGGAAGATCCCAGACTCCATCCACAGCCTGTGTCCATAGAGCTGTTCTCACCCATGTAGTAGTGAGCAGTACACACAGAACAGGAAGATCCGAGGCTCCATTCGCAGCCTGTGCTCAGAGAGCTGTTCTAACAATTGTGGCAGTGAGCAGTACACACAGAACAGGAAGATCCCAGACTCCATCGCCAGTCTGTGATCAGAGAGCTGCTCTCACTCATGTGGTAGTGAGCAGTACACACATAACAGGAAGATCCCAGACTCCATCCAAAGCCTGTGTCCATAGAGCTGTTCTCACCCATGTAGTAGTGAGCAGTACAAACAGAACAGGAAGATCCGAGGCTCCATTACCAGCCTGTGATCAGAGAGCTGTTCTCACACATGTGGTAGTGAGCAGTGCACACAGAACAGGAAGAACCCAGGCTCCATTCCAAGCCTGTGATCAGAGAGCTGTTCTCACTCATGTAGTAGTGAGCAGTACACACAGAACAGAAAGATCCCAGACTCCATCCCCTGCCTGTGATCAGAGAGCTGCTCTCACTCATGAAGTAGTGAGCAGTACACACAGAGCAGGAAGATCCCAGGCTCCATCCACAGCCTGTGCTCAGAGAGCTGCTCTCACTCATATGGCAGTGATCAGTACACACAGAACAGGAAGAGCCAAGACTCCATCCCGAGCGTGTGCTCAGAGAGCTGCTCTCACTCATGTAGTAGTGAGCATTACACACAGTGCAGGAAGATCCCAAGCTCCATCCCAGCCTGTGATCAGAGCGCAGCTCTCACTCATGTGGTAGTGATCAGTACACACAGAGCAGGAAGAACCCAGGCTCCATCCACAGCTTGTGATCACAGAGCTGCTCTCACTCATGTGGTAGTGAGCAGTACACACAGTACAGGAAGATCCCAGGCTCCATCCCCAGCCTGCGATTTGAGAGCTGTTCCCACAATTGTGGTAGTGAGCAGTACACAAAGTACAGGAAGATCCGAGGCTCCATTCGCAGCCTGTGCTCAGAGAGCTTTTCTAACAATTGTGGCAGTGAGCAGTACACATAGAACAGGAAGATCCCAGACTCCATCGCCAGTCTGTGATCAGAGAGCTGCTCTCACTCATGTGGTAGTGAGCAGTACACACATAACAGGAAGATCCCAGACTCCATCCACAGCCTGTGTCCATAGAGCTGTTCTCACCCATGTAGTAGTGAGCAGTACACACAGAACAGGAAGTTTCCAGACTCCAGCCCAGCCTGTGATCAGAGAGCTGCTCTCACTCATGTGGTAGTGAGCAGTACAAACAGAACAGGAAGATCCGAGGCTCCATTACCAGCCTGTGATCAGAGAGCTGTTCTCACACATGTGGTATTGAGCAGTGCACACAGAACAGGAAGAACCCAGGCTCCATTCCAAGCCTGTGATCAGAGAGCTGTTCTCACTCGTGTAGTAGTGAGCAGTACACACAGAACAGAAAGATCCCAGACTCCATCCCCGGCATGTGATCAGAGAGCTGCTCTCACACATGTGGTTGTGAGCAGCACACACAGCACTGGAAGATCCCAGGCTCCATCCCCAGCCTGTGATCAGAGAGCTGCTCTCACTCATGTAGTAGGGAGCTGCACACACAGAACAGGAAGATCCGAGGCTCCATCCCCAGCCTGTGATCAGAGAGCTGTTCTCACACATGTGGTAGTGAGCAGGACACACAGCAGGAAGATACCAGGCTCCATCCCCAACCGTGCTCAGAGAGCGGCTCTCACTCATGTCGCAGAGAGCAGTACACACAGAACAGGAAGATCCCAGGCCCCATCCCCAGCCTGTGATCAGAGAGCTGCTCTCACCCATGTGGCAGTGAGCAGTACACACAGAACAGGAAGATCAGAGACTCCATCCCCAGCCTGTGATCAGAGAGCTGCTCTCACACATGTGGTATGGAACAGTACACACAGAACAGGAAGATCCCAGGCTCCATCCCCTGCCTGTGATCAGAGAGCTGCTCTCTCACATGTGGTAGTGAGCAGGACACACAGAACAGGAAGATCCCAGGCTCCATCCCCATCCTATGATTTAAGAGCTTCTCTCACTCATGTGGTAGTGAGCAGTACACACAGAACAGGAAGATCCCAGGCTCCATCCACATCCTGTGCTCAGAGAGCTGCTCTCACTCATATGGCAGTGATCAGTACACACAGAACAGGAAGAGCCCAGACTCCATCCCGAGAGTGTGCTCAGAGAGCTGCTCTCACTCATGTAGTTGTGAGCATTACACACAGTGCAGGAAGATCCCAGGCTCCATCCCAGCCTGTGATCAGAGCGCAGCTCTCACTCATGTGGTAGTGATCAGTACACACAGAGCAGGAAGATCCCAGGCTCCATCCACAGCTTGTGATCAGAGAGCTGCTCTCACTCATGTGGTAGTGAGCAGTACACACAGTACAGGAAGATCCCAGGCTCCATCCCCAGCCTGCGATTTGAGAGCTGCTCTCACTCATGTAGTAGTGAGCAGTGCACACAGAACTGGAAGATCCCAATCTCCATCCAAAGCCTGTGTTCAGAGAGCTGTTCTCACTCATGTGGTAGTGAGCAGTACACACAGAACAGGAAGATCCCAGGCTCCATCCCCAGCCTGTGTTCAGAGAGCTGTTATTACTCATGTGGTCGTGAGCAGTACACACAGAACAGGAAGATCCCAGGCTCCATCCCCTGCCGGAGCTCTGAAAGCTGCTCTCACTCATGTATTAGTGAGGAGTGCACACAGAACTGGAAGATCCCAGGCTCCATCCCCAGCCTGTGATCAGAGAGCTGTTCCCACAATTGTGGTAGTGAGCAGTACACACAGAACTGGAAGATCCCAGGATCCATCCCCAGCCTGTGCTCAGAGAGCTGCTCTCACTCATGTGGTAGTGAGCAGTACACACAGAACAGGAAGATCACAGGCTCCATCCCCTGCCGGAGCACTGAAAGCTGCTCTCACTCATGTATTAGTGAGCAGTGCACACAGAACTGGAAGATCCCAGGCTCCATCCCCAGCCTGTGATCAGAGAGCTGTTCCCACAATTGTGGTAGTGAGCAGTACACACAGAACTGGAAGATCCCAGGCTCCATCCCTAGCCTGTGATCAGAGAGCTGTTCCCACAATTGTGGTGGTGAGCAGTGCACACAGAACTGGAAGATCCGAGGCTCCATCCCCAGCCTGTGATCAGAGAGCTGCTCTCACTCATGTAGTAGTGAGCAGTGCACACATTACTGGAAGATCCTAGTCTCCATCCCCAGCCTGCAGTCAGAGAGCTGTTCTCACTCATGTGGTAGTGAGTAGCACACACAGAACAGGAAGATCCAAGGCTTCATCCTCAGCCTGCGTTCAGAGAGCTGCTCTCACTCTTGTGGTAGTGAGTAGCACACACAGAACAGGAAGATCCGAGGCTCCATTCCCATCCTGTGCTCAGAGAGCTGTTCTAACAATTGTGGCAGTGAGCAGTACACACAGAACAGTAAGACCCCAGACTCCATCGCCAGTCTGTGATCAGAGAGCTGCTCTCACTCATGTGGTAGTGAGCAGTACACACATAACAGGAAGATCCCAGACTCCATCCACAGCCTGTGTCCATAGAGCTGTTCTCACTCGTGTAGTAGTGAGCAGTACACACAGAACAGAAAGATCCCAGACTCATCCCCGGCATGTGATCAGAGAGCTGCTCTCACACATGTGGTTGTGAGCAGCACACACAGCACTGGAAGATCCCAGGCTCCATCCCCAGCCTGTGATCAGAGAGCTGCTCTCACTCATGTAGTAGGGAGCTGCACACACAGAACAGGAAGATCCGAGGCTCCATCCCCAGCCTGTGATCAGAGAGCTGTTCTCACACATGTGGTAGTGAGCAGGACACACAGCAGGAAGATACCAGGCTCCATCCCCAACCGTGCTCAGAGAGCGGCTCTCACTCATGTCGCAGAGAGCAGTACACACAGAACAGGAAGATCCCAGGCCCCATCCCCAGCCTGTGATCAGAGAGCTGCTCTCACCCATGTGGCAGTGAGCAGTACACACAGAACAGGAAGATCAGAGACTCCATCCCCAGCCTGTGATCAGAGAGCTGCTCTCACACATGTGGTATGGAACAGTACACACAGAACAGGAAGATCCCAGGCTCCATCCCCTGCCTGTGATCAGAGAGCTGCTCTCTCACATGTGGTAGTGAGCAGGACACACAGAACAGGAAGATCCCAGGCTCCATCCCCATCCTATGATTTAAGAGCTTCTCTCACTCATGTGGTAGTGAGCAGTACACACAGAACAGGAAGATCCCAGGCTCCATCCACATCCTGTGCTCAGAGAGCTGCTCTCACTCATATGGCAGTGATCAGTACACACAGAACAGGAAGAGCCCAGACTCCATCCCGAGAGTGTGCTCAGAGAGCTGCTCTCACTCATGTAGTTGTGAGCATTACACACAGTGCAGGAAGATCCCAGGCTCCATCCCAGCCTGTGATCAGAGCGCAGCTCTCACTCATGTGGTAGTGATCAGTACACACAGAGCAGGAAGATCCCAGGCTCCATCCACAGCTTGTGATCAGAGAGCTGCTCTCACTCATGTGGTAGTGAGCAGTACACACAGTACAGGAAGATCCCAGGCTCCATCCCCAGCCTGCGATTTGAGAGCTGCTCTCACTCATGTAGTAGTGAGCAGTGCACACAGAACTGGAAGATCCCAATCTCCATCCAAAGCCTGTGTTCAGAGAGCTGTTCTCACTCATGTGGTAGTGAGCAGTACACACAGAACAGGAAGATCCCAGGCTCCATCCCCAGCCTGTGTTCAGAGAGCTGTTATTACTCATGTGGTCGTGAGCAGTACACACAGAACAGGAAGATCCCAGGCTCCATCCCCTGCCGGAGCTCTGAAAGCTGCTCTCACTCATGTATTAGTGAGGAGTGCACACAGAACTGGAAGATCCCAGGCTCCATCCCCAGCCTGTGATCAGAGAGCTGTTCCCACAATTGTGGTAGTGAGCAGTACACACAGAACTGGAAGATCCCAGGATCCATCCCCAGCCTGTGCTCAGAGAGCTGCTCTCACTCATGTGGTAGTGAGCAGTACACACAGAACAGGAAGATCACAGGCTCCATCCCCTGCCGGAGCACTGAAAGCTGCTCTCACTCATGTATTAGTGAGCAGTGCACACAGAACTGGAAGATCCCAGGCTCCATCCCCAGCCTGTGATCAGAGAGCTGTTCCCACAATTGTGGTAGTGAGCAGTACACACAGAACTGGAAGATCCCAGGCTCCATCCCTAGCCTGTGATCAGAGAGCTGTTCCCACAATTGTGGTGGTGAGCAGTGCACACAGAACTGGAAGATCCGAGGCTCCATCCCCAGCCTGTGATCAGAGAGCTGCTCTCACTCATGTAGTAGTGAGCAGTGCACACATTACTGGAAGATCCTAGTCTCCATCCCCAGCCTGCAGTCAGAGAGCTGTTCTCACTCATGTGGTAGTGAGTAGCACACACAGAACAGGAAGATCCAAGGCTTCATCCTCAGCCTGCGTTCAGAGAGCTGCTCTCACTCTTGTGGTAGTGAGTAGCACACACAGAACAGGAAGATCCGAGGCTCCATTCCCATCCTGTGCTCAGAGAGCTGTTCTAACAATTGTGGCAGTGAGCAGTACACACAGAACAGTAAGACCCCAGACTCCATCGCCAGTCTGTGATCAGAGAGCTGCTCTCACTCATGTGGTAGTGAGCAGTACACACATAACAGGAAGATCCCAGACTCCATCCACAGCCTGTGTCCATAGAGCTGTTCTCACTCATGTAGTAGTGAGCAGTACACACAGAACAGGAAGTTTCCAGACTCCAGCCCAGCCTGTGATCAGAGAGCAGCTCTCACTCATGTGGTAGTGATCAGCACACACAGAGCAGGAAGATCCCAGGCTCCATCCCCAACCGTGCTCAGAGAGCGGATCTCACTCATGTCGCAGTGAGCAGTACACACAGAACAGGAAGATCCCAGGCCCCATCCCCAGCCTGTGATCAGAGAGCTGCTCTCACTCATGTAGCAGTGAGCTGTACACACAGAACAGGAAGATCACAGACTCCAAACCCAGCCTGTGATCAGAGAGCAGCTCTCACTCATGTGGTAGTGATCAGCACACACAGAGCAGGAAGATCCCAGGCTCCATACCCAGCCTGTGATCAGAGAGCAGCTCTCACTCATGTGGTAGTGATCAGTACACACAGAACAGGAAGAGCCCAGGTTCCATCCCCAACCAGTGATCAGAGAGCTGTTCTCACTCATGTGGTAGTGAACAGTACAATCAGAACAGGAAGATCATAGACTCCATTCCCAGTCTGTGATCATGGAGCTGCTCTCACTCATGTATTAGTGAGCAGTGCACACAGAACTGGAAGATCCCAATCTCCATCCCAGCCTGTGTTCAGAGAGCTGTTCTCACTCATGTGGTAGTGAGCAGTGCACACAGAACAGGAAGATCCCAGGCTCCATCCCCAGCCTGTGTTCAGAGAGCTGTTATCACGCATGTGGTAGTGAGCAGTACACACAGAACAGGAAGATCCCAGACTCCATCCACAGCCTGTGTCCACAGAGCTGTTCTCACTCATGTCGTAGTGAGCAGTACACACAGAACTGGAAGATCCGAGGCTCCATCCCCAGCCTGTGATCAGAGGGCTGCTCTCACTCATGTAGTAGTGAGCAGTACACACAGAGCAGGAAGATCCCAGGCTCCATCCCCAGCCTGTGATCAGAGAGCAGCTCTCACTCATGTGGTAGTGATCAGCACACACAGAGCAGGAAGATCCCCGGCTACATACCCAGCCTGTGATCAGAGAGCAGCTCTCACTCATGTGGTAGTGATCAGTACACACAGAACAGGAAGAGCCCAGGTTCCATCCCCAACCAGTGATCAGAGAGCTGTTCTCACTCATGTGGTAGTGAACAGTACAATCAGAACAGGAAGATCATAGACTCCATTCCCAGTCTGTGATCAGGGAGCTGCTCTCACTCATGTATTAGTGAGCAGTGCACACAGAACTGGAAGATCCCAATCTCCATCCCCAGCCTGTGTTCAGAGAGCTGTTCTCACTCATGTGGTAGTGAGCAGTGCACACAGAACAGGAAGATACCAGGCTCCATCCCCAGCCTGTGTTCAGAGAGCTGTTATCACTCATGTGGTAGTGAGCAGTACACACAGAACAGGAAGATCCCAGACTCCATCCACAGCCTGTGTCCACAGAACCGTTCTCACTCATGTCGTAGTGAGCAGTACACACAGAACTGGAAGATCCGAGGCTCCATCCCCAGCCTGTGATCAGAGAGCTGCTCTCACTCATGTGGTAGTGAGCAGTACACACAGAGCAGGAAGATCCCAGGCTCCATCCCCAGCCTGTGATCAGAGAGCAGCTCTCACTCATGTGGTAGTGATCAGCACACACAGAGCAGGAATATCCCAGGCTCCATACCCAGCCTGTGATCAGAGAGCAGCTCTCACTCATGTGGTAGTGAGCAGTGCACACGGAACTGGAAGATCCCATGCTCCATCCCCAGCCTGTGATCAGAGAGCTGTTCCCACAATTGTGGTAGTGAGCAGTACACACAGAAGTGGAAGATCCCAGGCTCCATCCCGAGCCTGTGATCAGAGAGCTGTTCCCACAATTGTGGTAGTGAGCAGTGCACACAGAACTGGAAGATCCGAGGCTCCATCCCCAGCCTGTGATCAGAGAGCTGCTCTCACTCATGTAGTAGTGAGCAGTGCACACATTACTGGAAGATCCCAGTCTCCATCCCCAGCCTGTGATCAGAGAGCTGTTCCCACAATTGTGGTAGTGAGCAGTACACACAGAACTGGAAGATCCCAGTCTCCATCCCCAGCCTGCAGTCAGAGAGCTGTTCTCACTCATGTGGTAGTGAGTAGCACACACAGAACAGGAAGATCCAAGGCTTCATCCTCAGCCTGCGTTCAGAGAGCTGCTCTCACTCTTGTGGTAGTGAGTAGCACACACAGAACAGGAAGATCCGAGGCTCCATTCCCATCCTGTGCTCAGAGAGCTGTTCTAACAATTGTGGCAGTGAGCAGTAAACACAGAACAGTAAGACCTCAGACTCCATCGCCAGTCTGTGATCAGAGAGCTGCTCTCACTCATGTGGTAGTGAGCAGTACACACATAACAGGAAGATCCCAGACTCCATCCACAGCCTGTGTCCATAGAGCTGTTCTCACTCATGTAGTAGTGAGCAGTACACACGGAACTAGAAGTTTCCAGACTCCAGCCCAGCCTGTGATCAGAGAGCTGCTCTCACTCATGTGGTAGTGAGCAGTACAAACAGAACAGGAAGATCCGAGGCTCCATTCCCAGCCTGTGATCAGAGAGCTGTTATCACACATGAGGTTGTGAGCAGTGCACACAGAACTGGAAGATCCCAGGCTCCATCCCCAACCGTGCTCAGAAAGCTGCTCTCACTCAAGTAGTACTGAGCAGTACACACAGAACTGGAAGATCACAGGCTCTATTCCCTGCCTGTGATCAGAGAGCTGCTCTCACTCATGTAGTAGTGAGCAGTACACACAGAACAGGAAGATCCGAGGCTCCATTCCCATCCTGTGCTCAGAGAGCTGTTCTAACAATTGTGGCAGTGAGCAGTACACACAGAACAGTAAAACCCCAGACTCCATCGCCAGTCTGTGATCAGAGAGCTGCTCTCACTCATGTGGTAGTGAGCAGTACACACATAACAGGAAGATCCCAGACTCCATCCACAGCCTGTGTCCATCGAGATGTTCTCACTCATGTAGTAGTGAGCAGTACACACAGAACAGGAAGTTTCCAGACTCCAGCCCAGCCTGTGATCAGAGAGCTGCTCTCACTCATGTGGTAGTGAGCAGTACAAACAGAACAGGAAGATCCGAGGCTCCATCCCCAACCGTGCTCAGAGAGCTGCTCTCACTCATGTGGTTGTGAGCAGTACACACAGAACAGGAAGATCACAGACTCCATCCCCAGCCGGTGCTCAGAAAGCTGCTCTCACTCAAGTAGTACTGAGCAGTACACACAGAACTGGAAGATCCCAGGCTCCATCCCCAACCGTGCTCAGAGAGCGGCTCTCACTCATGTGGCAGTGAGCAGTACACACAGAACAGGACGATCCCAGGCCCCATCCCCAGCCTGTGATCAGAGAGCTGCTCTCACTCATGTAGCAGTGAGCAGTACACACAGAACAGGAAGATCACAGACTCCAAACCCAGCCTGTGATCAGAGAGCTGCTCTCACACATGTGGTATTGAACAGTACACACAGAACAGGAAGATCCCAGGCTCCATCCCCTGCCTGTGATCAGTGAGCTGCTCTCACACATGTGGTAGTGAACAGTACACACAGAACAGGAAGATCCCAGGCTCCATCCCCAGCCTATGATTTAAGAGCTTCTCTCTCTCATGTGGTAGTGAGCAGTACAGACAGAACAGGAAGATCCCAGGCTCCATCCACTGCCTGTGATCAGAGAGCTGCTCTCACTCATGTAGTAGTGAGCAGTACACACAGAGCAGGAAATTCCCAGGTTCCATCCCCAGCCTGTGATCAGAGAGCAGCTCTCACTCATGTGGTAGTGATCAGCACACACAGAGCAGGAAGATCCCAGGCTCCATACCCAGCCTGTGATCAGAGAGCAGCTCTCACTCATGTGGTAGTGATCAGTACACACAGAACAGGAAGATCCCAGGTTCCATCCCCAACCAGTGATCAGAGAGCTGCTCTCACTCATGTGGTAGTGAACAGTACAATCAGAACAGGAAGATCATCGACTCCATTCCCAGTCTGTGATCAGAGAGCTGCTCTCACTCATGTAGTAGTGAGCAGTGCACACAGAACTGGAAGATCCCAATCTCCATCCCCAGCCTGTGTTCAGAGAGCTGTTCCCACAATTGTGGTAGTGAGCAGTACACACAGAACTGGAAGATCCCAGGCTCCATCCCTAGCCTGTGATCAGAGAGCTGTTCCCACAATTGTGGTGGTGAGCAGTGCACACAGAACTGGAAGATCCGAGGCTCCATCCCCAGCCTGTGATCAGAGAGCTGCTCTCACTCATGTAGTAGTGAGCAGTGCACACATTACTGGAAGATCCCAGTCTCCATCCCCAGCCTGCAGTCAGAGAGCTGTTCTCACTCATGTGGTAGTGAGTAGCACACACAGAACAGGAAGATCCAAGGCTTCATCCTCAGCCTGCGTTCAGAGAGCTGCTCTCACTCTTGTGGTAGTGAGTAGCACACACAGAACAGGAAGATCCGAGGCTCCATTCCCATCCTGTGCTCAGAGAGCTGTTCTAACAATTGTGGCAGTGAGCAGTAAACACAGAACAGTAAGACCCCAGACTCCATCGCCAGTCTGTGATCAGAGAGCTGCTCTCACTCATGTGGTAGTGAGCAGTACACACATAACAGGAAGATCCCAGACTCCATCCACAGCCTGTGCCCATAGAGCTGTTCTCACTCATGTAGTAGTGAGCAGTACACACGGAACTAGAAGTTTCCAGACTCCAGCCCAGCCTGTGATCAGAGAGCTGCTCTCACTCATGTGGTAGTGAGCAGTACATACAGAACAGGAAGATCCGAGGCTCCATTCCCAGCCTGTGATCAGAGAGCTGTTATCACACATGAGGTTGTGAGCAGTGCACACAGAACTGGAAGATCCCAATCTCCATCCCCAACCGTGCTCAGAAAGCTGCTCTCACTCAAGTAGTACTGAGCAGTACACACAGAACTGGAAGATCACAGGCTCTATTCCCTGCCTGTGATCAGAGAGCTGCTCTCACTCATGTAGTAGTGAGCAGTACACACAGAACAGGAAGATCCGAGGCTCCATTCCCATCCTGTGCTCAGAGAGCTGTTCTAACAATTGTGGCAGTGAGCAGTACACACAGAACAGTAAAACCCCAGACTCCATCGCCAGTCTGTGATCAGAGAGCTGCTCTCACTCATGTGGTAGTGAGCAGTACACACATAACAGGAAGATCCCAGACTCCATCCACAGCCTGTGTCCATCGAGATGCTCTCACTCATGTAGTAGTGAGCAGTGCACACAGAACTGGAAGATCCCAATCTCCATCCCCAGCCTGTGTTCAGAGAGCTGTTCTCACTCATGTGGTAGTGAGCAGTGCACACAGAACAGGAAGATCCCAGGCTCCATCCCCAGCCTGTGTTCAGAGAGTTGTTATCACTCATGTGATAGTGAGCAGTACACACAGAACAGGAAGATCCCAGACTCCATCCACAGCCTGTGTCCACAGAGCCGTTCTCACTCATGTCGCAGTGAGCAGTACACACAGAACTGGAAGATCCGAGGCTCCATCCCCAGCCTGTGATCAGAGAGCTGCTCTCACTCATGTAGTAGTGAGCAGTACACACAGAGCAGGAAGATCCCAGGCTCCATCCCCAGCCTGTAATCAGAGAGCAGCTCTCACTCATGTGGTAGTGATCAGCACACACAGAGCAGGAAGATCCCAGGCTCCATACCCAGCCTGTGATCAGTGAGCAGCTCTCACTCATGTGGTAGTGATCAGTACACACAGAACAGGAAGATCCCAGGTTCCATCCCCAGCCTGTGTTCAGAGAGCTGTTATCACTCATGTGGTAGTGAGCAGTACACACAGAACAGGAAGATCCCAGACTCCATCCACAGCCTGTGTCCACAGAGCTGTTCTCACTCATGTCGTAGTGAGCAGTACACACAGAGCAGGAAGATCCCAGGCTCCATCCCCAACCAGTGATCAGAGAGCTGCTCTCACTCATGCAGTATTGAGCAGTGCACACAGTACTGGAAGATCCCAGGCTCCATCCCCAGCCTGCGTTCAGAGAGCTGTTCGCAATCATGTGGTGGTGAGTAGCACACACAGAACAGGAAGATCCCAGGCTCCATCCCCAGCCTGCTTTCAGAGAGCTGCTCTCACTCATGTAGTAGTGAGCAGTACACAAAGTACAGGAAGATCCGAGGCTCCATACGCAGCCTGTGCTCAGAGAGCTGTTCTAACAATTGTGGCAGTGAGCAGTACACACAGAACAGTAAGACCCCAGACTCCATCGCCAGTCTGTGATCAGAGAGCTGCTCTCACTAATGTGGTAGTGAGCAGTACACACATAACAGGAAGATCCCAGACTCCATCCACAGCCTGTGTCCAGAGAGCTGTTCTCACCCATGTAGTAGTGAGCTGTACACACAGAACAGGAAGTTTCCAGACTCCAGCCCAGCCTGTGATCAGAGAGCTGCTCTCACACATGTGGTAGTGAGCAGTACACACATAACAGGAAGATCCCAGACTCCATCCACAGCCTGTGTCCATAGAGCTGTTCTCACTCATGTGGTAGTGAGCAGTACAAACAGAACAGGAAGATCCGAGGCTCCATTCCCAGCCTGTGATCAGAGAGCTGTTCTCATACATGTGGTAGTGAGCAGTCACACAGAACAGGAAGAACCCAGGCTCCATTCCAAGCCTGTGATCAGAGAGCTGTTCTCACTCGTGTAGTAGCGAGCAGTACACACAGAACAGAAAGATCCCAGACTCCATCCCCGGCATGTGATCAGAGAGCTGCTCTCACACATGAGGTTGTGAGCAGTGCACACAGAACTGGAAGATCCCAGGCTCCATCCCCAACCGTGCTCAGAGAGCTGCTCTCACTCATGTGGTTGTGAGCAGCACACACAGAACTGGAAGATCCCAGGCTCCATCCCCAGCCTGTGATCAGAGAGCTGCTGTCACACATGTGGTTGTGAGCAGTACACACAGAACTGGAAGATCCCAGTCTCCATCCCCTGCCTGTGATCAGAGAGCTGCTCTCACTCATGTAGTATTGAGCTGTACACACAGAACAGGAAGATCCGAAGCTCCATCCCCAGCCTGTGATCAGAGAGCTGTTCTCACACATGTGGTTGTGAGCAGTACACACAGAGCAGGAAAATACCAGGCTCCATCCCCAACCGTGCTCAGAGAGCGGCTCTCACTCATGTCGCAGAGAGCAGTACACACAGAACAGGAAGATCCCAGGCCCCATACCCAGCCTGTGATCAGAGAGCTGCTCTCACCCATGTGGCAGTGAGCAGTACACACAGAACAGGAAGATCAGAGACTCCATCCTCAGCCTGTGATCAGAGAGCTGCTCCCACACATGTGGTATGGAACAGTACACACAGAACAGGAAGATCCCAGGCTCCATCACCTGCCTGTGATCAGAGAGCTGCTCTCTCACATGTGGTAGTGAGCAGGACACACAGAACAGGAAGATCCCAGGCTCCATCCCCAGCCTATGATTTAAGAGCTTCTCTCACTCATGTGGTAGTGAGCAGTACACACTGAACAGGAAGATCCCAGGCTCCATCCCCTGCCTGTGATCAGAGAGATGCTCTCACTCATGTAGTAGTGAGCAGTACACACAGAGCAGGAAGATCCCAGGCTCCATCCACAGCCTGTGCTCAGAGAGCTGCTCTCACTCATATGGCAGTGATCAGTACACACAGAACAGGAAGATCCCAGACTCCATCCCGAGTGTGTGCTCAGAGAGCTGCTCTCACTCATGTAGTAGTGAGCATTACACACAGAACAGGAAGATCCCAGGCTCCATCCCCAGCCTGTGATCAGAGAGCAGCTCTCACTCATGTGGTAGTGATCAGCACACACAGAGCAGGAAGATCCTAGGCTCCATACCCAGCCTGTGATCAGAGAGCAGCTCTCACTCATGTGGTAGTGATCAGTACACACAGAACAGAAAGAGCCCAGGTTCCATCCCCAACCAGTGATCAGAGAGCTGTTCTCACTCATGTGGTAGTGAGCAGTATAATCAGAACAGGAAGATCATAGACTCCATTCCCAGTCTGTGATCAGGGAGCTGCTCTCACTCATGTATTAGTGAGCAGTGCACACAGAACAAGAAGATCCCAATCTCCATCCCCAGCCTGTGTTCAGAGAGCTGTTCTCACTCATGTGGTAGTGAGCAGTGCACACAGAACAGGAAGATCCCAGGCTCCATCCCCAGCCTGTGTTCAGAGAGCTGTTATCACTCATGTGGTAGTGAGCAGTACACACAGAACAGGAAGATCCCAGACTCCATCCACAACCTGTGTCCACAGAGCTGTTCTCACTCATGTCGTAGTGAGCAGTACACACAGAGCAGGAAGATCCCAGGCTCCATCCACAGCCTGTGCTCAGAGAGCTGCTCTCACTCATATGGCAGTGTTCAGTACACACAGAACAGGAAGATCCCAGACTCCATCCCGAGTGTGTGCTCAGAGAGCTGCTCTCACTCATGTAGTAGTGAGCATTACACACAGAACAGGAAGATCCCAGGCTCCATCCCCAGCCTGTGATCAGAGAGCAGCTCTCACTCATGTGGTAGTGATCAGCACACACAGAGCAGGAAGATCCTAGGCTCCATACCCAGCCTGTGATCAGAGAGCAGCTCTCACTCATGTGGTAGTGATCAGTACACACAGAACAGGAAGAGCCCAGGTTCCATCCCCAACCAGTGATCAGAGAGCTGTTCTCACTCATGTGGTAGTGAACAGTATAATCAGAACAGGAAGATCATAGACTCCATTCCCAGTCTGTGATCAGGGAGCTGCTCTCACTCATGTATTAGTGAGCAGTGCACACAGAACAGGAAGATCCCAATCTCCATCCCCAGCCTGTGTTCAGAGAGCTGTTCTCACTCATGTGGTAGTGAGCAGTGCACACAGAACAGGAAGATCCCAGGCTCCATCCCCAGCCTGTGTTCAGAGAGCTGTTATCACTCATGTGGTAGTGAGCAGTACACACAGAACAGGAAGATCCCAGACTCCATCCACAACCTGTGTCCACAGAGCTGTTCTCACTCATGTCGTAGTGAGCAGTACACACAGAGCAGGAAGGTCCCAGGCTCCATCCCCAACCAGTGATCAGAGAGCTGCTCTCACTCATGCAGTATTGAGCAGTGCACACAGTACTGGAAGATCCCAGGCTCCATCCCCAGCCTGCGTTCAGAGAGCTGTTCGCAATCATGTGGTGGTGAGTAGCACACACAGAACAGGAAGAACCCAGGCTCCATCCCCAGCCTGCGTTCAGAGAGCTGCTCTCACTCATGTAGTAGTGAGCAGTACACAAAGTACAGGAAGATCCGGGGCTCCATACGCAGCCTGTGCTCAGAGAGCTGTTCTAACAATTGTGGCAGTGAGCAGTACACACAGAACAGTAAGACCCCAGACTCCATCGCCAGTCTGTGATCAGAGAGCTGCTCTCACTCATGTGGTAGTGAGCAGTACACACATAACAGGAGGATCCCAGACTCCATCCACAGCCTGTGTCCAGAGAGCTGTTCTCACCCATGTAGTAGTGAGCTGTACACACAGAACAGGAAGTTTCCAGACTCCAGCCCAGCCTGTGATCAGAGAACTGCTCTCACTCATGTGGTAGTGAGCAGTACAAACAGAACAGGAAGATCCGAGGCTCCATTCCCAGCCTGTGATCAGAGAGCTGTACTCACACATGTGGTAGTGAGCAGTGCACACAGAACAGGAAGAACCCAGGCTCCATTCCAAGCCTGTGATCAGAGAGCTGTTCTCACTCGTGTAGTAGTGAGCAGTACACACAGAACAGAAAGATCCCAGACTCCATCCCCGGCATGTGATCAGAGAGCTGCTCTCACACATGAGGTTGTGAGCAGTGCACACAGAACTGGAAGATCACAGGCTCCATCCCCAACCGTGCTCAGAGATCTGCTCTCACTCATGTGGTTGTGAGCAGCACACACAGAACTGGAAGATCCCAGGCTCCATCCCCTGCCTGTGATCAGAGAGCTGCTCTCACTCATGTAGTATTGAGCTGTACACACAGAACAGGAAGATCCGAAGCTCCATCCCCAGCCAGTGATCAGAGAGCTGTTCTCACACATGTGGTTGTGAGCAGTACACACAGAGCAGGAAAATACCAGGCTCCATCCCCAACCGTGCTCAGAGAGCGGCTCTCACTCATGTCGCAGAGAGCAGTACACACAGAACAGGAAGATCCCAGGCCCCATACCCAGCCTGTGATCAGAGAGCTGCTCTCACCCATGTGGCAGTGAGCAGTGCACACAGAACAGGAAGATCAGAGACTCCATCCCCAGCCTGTGATCAGAGAGCTGCTCTCACACATGTGGTATGGAACAGTACACACAGAACAGGAAGATCCCAGGCTCCATCACCTGCCTGTGATCAGAGAGCTGCTCTCTCACATGTGGTAGTGAGCAGGACACACAGAACAGGAAGATCCCAGGCTCCATCCCCAGCCTATGATTTAAGAGCTTCTCTCACTCATGTGGTAGTGAGCAGTACACACTGAACAGGAAGATCCCAGGCTCCATCCCCTGCCTGTGATCAGAGAGATGCTCTCACTCATGTAGTAGTGAGCAGTACACACAGAGCAGGAAGATCCCAGGCTCCATCCACAGCCTGTGCTCAGAGAGCTGCTCTCACTCATATGGCAGTGATCAGTACACACAGAACAGGAAGATCCCAGACTCCATCCCGAGTGTGTGCTCAGAGAGCTGCTCTCACTCATGTAGTAGTGAGCATTACACACAGTCCAGGAAGATCCCAGGCTCCATCCCCAGCCTGTGATCAGAGAGCAGCTCTCACTCATGTGGTAGTGATCAGCACACACAGAGCAGGAAGATCCCAGGCTCCATACCCAGCCTGTGATCAGAGAGCAGCTGTCACTCATGTGGCAGTGATCAGTACACACAGAACAGGAAGAGCCCAGGTTCCATCCCGAACCAGTGATCAGAGAGCTGTTCTCACTCATGTGGTAGTGAACAGTACAATCAGAACAGGAAGATCATAGACTCCATTCCCAGTCTGTGATCAGGGAGCTGCTCTCACTCATGTATTAGTGAGCAGTGCACACAGAACTGGAAGATCCCAATCTCCATCCCCAGCCTGTGTTCAGAGAGCTGTTCTCACTCATGTGGTAGTGAGCAGTGCACACAGAACAGGAAGATCCCAGGCTCCATCCCCAGCCTGTGTTCAGAGAGCTGTTATCATTCATGTGGTAGTGAGCAGTACACACAGAACAGGAAGATCCCAGACTCCATCCACAACCTGTGTCCACAGAGCTGTTCTCACTCATGTCGTAGTGAGCAGTACACACAGAACTGGAAGATCCGAGGCTCCATCCCCAGCCTGTGATCAGAGAGCTGCTCTCACTCATGTAGTAGTGAGCAGTATACACAGAGCAGGAAGATCCCAGGCTCCATCCCCAGCCTGTGATCAGAGAGCAGCTCTCACTCATGTGGTAGTGATAAGCACACACAGAGCAGGAAGATCCCAGGCTCCATACCCAGCCTGTGATCAGAGAGCAGCTCTCACTCATGTGGTAGTGAGCAGTGCACACAGAACTGGAAGATCCCAGGCTCCATCCCCAGCCTGTGATCAGAGAGCTGTTCCCACAATTGTGGTAGTGAGCAGTACACACAGAACTGGAAGATCCCAGGCTCCATCCCTAGCCTGTGATCAGAGAGCTGTTCCCACAATTGTGGTAGTGAGCAGTGCACACAGAACTGGAAGATCCGAGGCTCCATCCCCAGCCTGTGATCAGAGAGCTGCTCTCACTCATGCAGTAGTGAGCAGTGCACACATTACTGGAAGATCCCAGTCTCCATCCCCAGCCTGTGATCAGAGAGCTGTTCCCACAATTGTGGTAGTGAGCAGTACACACAGAACTGGAAGATCCCAGGCTCCATCCCTAGCCTGTGATCAGAGAGCTGTTCCCACAATTGTGGTAGTGATCAGTGCACACAGAACTGGAAGATCCGAGGCTCCATCCCCAGCCTGTGATCAGAGAGCTGCTCTCACTCATGTAGTAGTGAGCAGTGCACACATTACTGGAAGATCCCAGTCTCCATCCCCAGCCTGCAATCAGAGAGCTGTTCTCACTCATGTGGTAGTGAGTAGCACACACAGAACAGGAAGATCCAAGGCTTCATCCTCAGCCTGCGTTCAGAGAGCTGCTCTCACTTTTGTGGTAGTGAGTAGCACACACAGAACAGGAAGATCCGAGGCTCCATTCCCATCCTGTGCTCAGAGAGCTGTTCTAACAATTGTGGCATTGAGCAGTAAACACAGAACAGTAAGACCCCAGACTCCATCGCCAGTCTGTGATCAGAGAGCTGCTCTCACTCATGTGGTAGTGAGCAGTACACACATAACAGGAAGATCCCGGACTCCATCCACAGCCTGTGTCCATAGAGCTGTTCTCACTCATGTAGTAGTGAGCAGTACACACAGAACAGGAAGTTTCCAGACTCCAGCCCAGCCTGTGATCAGAGAGCTGCTCTCACTCATGTGGTAGTGAGCAGTACAAACAGAACAGGAAGATCCGAGGCTCCATTCCCAGCCTATGATCAGAGAGCTGTTCTCACACATGAGGTTGTGAGCAGTGCACACAGAACTGGAAGATCCCAGCTCCATCCCCAACCGTGCTCAGAGAGCTGCTCTCACTCATGTGGTTGTGAGCAGTACACACAGAACAGGAAGATCACAGACTCCATCCCCAGCCGGTGCTCAGAAAGCTGCTCTCACTCAAGTTGTACTGAGCAGTACACACAGAACTGGAAGATCCCAGGCTCTATCCCCTGCCTGTGATCAGAGAGCTGCTCTCACTCATGTAGTAGGGAGCAGTACACACAGAACAGGAAGATCCGAGGCTCCATTCCCATCCTGTGCTCAGAGAGCTGTTCTAACAATTGTGGCAGTGAGCAGTACACACAGAACAGTAAGACCCCAGACTCCATCGCCAGTCTGTGATCAGAGAGCTGCTCTCACTCATGTGGTAGTGAGCAGTACACACATAACAGGAAGATCCCAGACTCCATCCACAGCCTGTGTCCAAAGAGCTGTTCTCACTCATGTAGTAGTGAGCAGTACACACAGAACAGGAAGTTTCCAGACTCCAGCCCAGCCTGTGATCAGAGAGCTGATCTCACTCATGTGGCTGTGAGCAGTACAAACAGAACAGGAAGATCCGAGGCTCCATTCCCAGCCTGTGATCAGAGAGCTGTTCTCACTCGTGCAGTAGTGAGCTCTACACACAGACCAGAAAGATCCCAGACTCCATTCCCGACCTGTGATCAGAGAGCTGCTCTCACACATGAGGTTGTGAGCAGTGCACACAGAACTGGAAGATCCCAGGCTCCATCCCCAACCGTGCTCAGAGAGCTGCTCTCACTCATGTGGTTGTGAGCAGTACACACAGAACAGGAAGATCACAGACTCCATCCCCAGCCGGTGCTCAGAAAGCTGCTCTCACTCAAGTAGTACTGAGCAGTACACACAGAACTGGAAGATCCCAGGCTCCATCCCCAACCGTGCTCAGAGAGCGGCTCTCACTCATGTGGCAGTGAGCAGTACACACAGAACAGGACGATCCCAGGCCCCATCCCCAGCCTGTTATCAGAGAGCTGCTCTCACTCATGTAGCAGTGAGCAGTACACACAGAACAGGAAGATCACAGACTCCAAACCCAGCCTGTGATCAGAGAGCTGCTCTCACACATGTGGTATTGAACAGTACACACAGAACAGGAAGATCCCAGGCTCCATCCCCTGCCTGTGATCAGTTAGCTGCTCTCACACATGTGGTAGTGAACAGTACACACAGAACAGGAAGATCCCAGGCTCCATCCCCAGCCTATGATTTAAGAGCTTCTCTGTCTCATGTGGTAGTGAGCAGTACAGACAGAACAGGAAGATCCCAGGCTCCATCCCCTGCCTGTGATCAGAGAGCTGCTCTCACTCATGTGGTAGTGAGCAGTACACACAGAGCAGGAAGATCCCAGGCTCCATCCCCAGCCTGTGATCAGAGAGCAGCTCTCACTCATGTGGTAGTGATCAGTACACACAGAACAGGAAGATCCCAGGTTCCATCCCCAACCAGTGATCAGAGAGCTGCTCTCACTCATGTGGTAGTGAACAGTACAATCAGAACAGGAAGATCATAGACTCCATTCCCAGTCTGTGATCAGAGAGCTGCTCTCACTCATGTAGTAGTGAGCAGTGCACACAGAACTGGAAGATCCCAATCTCCATCCCCAGCCTGTGTTCAGAGAGCTGTTCTCACTCATGTGGTAGTGAGCAGTGCACACAGAACAGGAAGAGCCCAGGCTCCATCCCCAGCCTGTGTTCAGAGAGTTGTTATCACTCATGTGATAGTGAGCAGTACACACAGAACAGGAAGATCCCAGACTCCATCCACAGCCTGTGTCCACAGAGCCGTTCTCACTCATGTCGCAGTGAGCAGTACACACAGAACTGGAAGATCCGAGGCTCCATCCCCAGCCTGTGATCAGAGAGCTGCTCTCACTCATGTAGTAGTGAGCAGTACACACAGAGCAGGAAGATCCCAGGCTCCATCCCCAGCCTGTAATCAGAGCGCAGCTCTCACTCATGTGGTAGTGATCAGCACACACAGAGCAGGAAGATCCCAGGCTCCATACCCAGCCTGTGATCAGAGAGCAGCTCTCACTCATGTAGTAGTGAGCAGTACACACAGAGCAGGAAGATCCCCGGCTCCATCCCCAGCCTGTGATCAGAGAGCAGCCCTCACTCATGTGGTAGTGATCAGTAGACACAGAGCAGGATGATCCCAGGCTCCATCCCCAGCCTGTGAACAGAGAGCAGCTCTCACTCATGTGGTAGTGATCAGTACACACAGAGCAGGATGATCCCAGGCTCCATCCCGAGCCTGTGAACAGAGAGCAGCTCTCGCTCATGTAGCAGTGAGCAGTAAAGACAGAACAGGAAGATCACACACTCCATCCCCAGCTTGTGATCAGAGAGCTGCTCTCACATATGTGGTATTGAACAGTACACATAGAACAGGAAGATCCCAGGCTCCATCCACTGCCTGTGATCAGAGAGCTGCTCTCACACATGTGGTAGTGAGCAGTACACACAGAACAGGAAGATCCTAGGCTCCATCCCCTGCCTGTGATCAGAGAGCTGCTCTCACATATGTGGTATTGAACAGTACACATCGAACAGGAAGATCCCAGGCTCCATCCCCTGCCTGTGATCAGAGAGCTGCTCTCAATCATGTAGTCGTGAGCAGAACACACAGAGCAGGAAGATCCCAGGCCCCATCCCCAACCGTGCTCAGAGAGCTGCTCTCACTCATGTAGCAGTGAGCAGCACACACAGAGCAGGAAGATCCCAAGCTCCATCCCCAGCCTGTGATCAGAATGCAGCCCTCACTCGTGTGGTAGTGATCAGTACACACAGAGCAGGATGATCCCAGGCTCCATCCCCAGCCTGTGAACAGAGAGCAGCTCTCACTCATGTGGCAGTGATCAGTACACACAGAACAGGAAGATCCCAGGCTCCATCCCCAACCTGTGATCAGAGAGCAGCTCTCACTCATGTGGCAGTGAGCAGTACACACAGAGCAGGAAGATCGCAGGCTCCATCCCCAGCCGCTGATCAGAGAGCTGCACTAACTCATGTGGCAGTGATCAGTACACACAGAGCAGGATGATCCCAGGCTCCATCCCCAGCCTGTGAACAGAGAGCAGCTCTCACTCATGTGGCAGTGATCAGTACACACAGAACAGGAAGATCCCAGGCTCCATCCCCAACCTGTGATCAGAGAGCAGCTCTCACTCATGTGGCAGTGAGCAGTACACACAGAGCAGGAAGATCGCAGGCTCCATCCCCAGCCGCTGATCAGAGAGCTGCACTAACTCATGTGGCAGTGATCAGTACACACAGAGCAGGATGATCCCAGGCTCCATCCCCAACCTGTGATCAGAGAGCTGTTCTCACTCATGTGGTAGTGATCAGTACACACAGAGCAGGATGAACCCAGGCTCCATCCCCAGCCTGTGATCAGAGAGCTGTTCTCACTCGTGTAGTCGTGAGCAGTACACACAGAGCATGATGATCCCTGGCTCCATCCCCAGCCTGTGAACAGAGAGCAGCTCTCGCTCATGTAGCAGTGAGCAGTAAAGACAGAACAGGAAGATCACACACTCCATCCCCAGCCTGTGATCAGAGAGCTGTTCTCACTCATGTGGTAGTGAGCAGTACACACAGAACAGGAAGATCCGAGGCTCCATTCCCAGCCTGTGATCAGAGAGCTGTTCTCACACATGTGGTAGGGAGCAGTGCGCACAGAACTGGAAGATCCCAGGCTCCATCCCAAGCCTGTGATCAGAGAGCTGTTCTCACACATGTGGTATTGAACAGTACACACAGAACAGGAAGATCCCAGGCTCCATCCCCTGCCTGTGATCAGAGAGCTGCTCTCACTCATGTAGTAAGGAGCAGTACACACAGAACAGGAAGATCCGAGGCTCCATCCCCAGCCTGTGATCAGAGAGCTGTTCTCAAACATGTGGTAGTGAGCAGTACACACAGAGCAGGAAGATCCCAGGCTCCATCCCCAGCCGTGCTCAGAGAGCTGCTCTCACTCATGTCGCAGTGAGCAGTACACACAGAACAGGAAGATCCCAGGCCCCATCGCCAGCCTGTGATCAGAGAGCTGCTCTCACTCATGTAGCGGTGAGCAGTACACACAGAACAGGAAGATCACAGACTCCATCCCCAGCCTGTGATCAGAGAGCTGCTCTCACACATGTGGTATTGAACAGTGCACACAGAACAGGAAGATCCCAGGCTCCATCCCCTGCCTGTGATCAGAGTGCTGCTCCAACACATGTGGTAGAGAGCAGTACACACCGAACAGGATGATCCCAGGCTCCATCCCCAGCCTATGATTTAAGAGCTTCTCTCACTCATGTGGTGGTGAGCAGTACACACAGAACAGGAAGATCCCAAGCTCCATCCCCTGCCTATGATCAGAGAGCTGCTCTCATTCAAGTAGATGTGAGCAGTACACACAGAGCAGGAAGATCCCAGGCTCCATCCCCAGCCTGTGAACAGAGAGCAGCTCTCACTCATGTGGTAGTGATCAGTACACACAGAGCAGGATGATCCCAGGCTCCATCCCCAGCCTGTGAACAGAGAGCAGCTCTCGCTCATGTAGCAGTGAGCAGTAAAGACAGAACAGGAAGATCACACACTCCATCCCCAGCTTGTGATCAGACAGCTGATCTCACATATGTGGTATTGAACAGTACACATAGAACAGGCAGATCCCAGGCTCCATCCCCTGCCTGTGATCAGAGAGCTGCTCTCACACATGTGGTAGTGAGCAGTACACACAGAACAGGAAGATCCCAGGCTCCATCCCCTGCCTGTGATCAGAGAGCTGCTCTCACATATGTGGTATTGAACAGTACACATAGAACAGGAAGATCCCAGGCTCCATCCCCTGCCTGTGATCAGAGAGCTGCTCTCAATCATGTAGTCGTGAGCCGAACACACAGAGCAGGAAGATCCCAGGCTCCATCCCCAACCGTGCTCAGAGAGCTGCTCTCACTCATGTAGTCGTGAGCAGCACACACAGAGCAGGAAGATCCCAAGCTCCATCCCCAGCCTGTGATCAGAATTCAGCCCTCACTCGTGTGGTAGTGATCAGTACACACAGAGCAGGATGATCCCAGGCTCCATCCCCAGCCTGTGAACAGAGAGCAGCTCTCACTCATGTGGCAGTGAGCAGTACACACGGAACAGGAAGATCGCAGGCTCCATCCCCAGCCGCTGATCAGAGAGCTGCACTAACTCATGTAGTAGTGAGCAGTACACACAGAGCAGGAAGATCCCAGGCTCCATCACGATTCTGTGCTCAGAGAGCTGCTCTCACTCATGTAGTAGTGAGCAGTACACACAGAGCAGGAAGATCCCAGGCTCCATCCCCAGCCTGTGATCAGAGAGCAGCTCTCACTCATGTGGCAGTGAGCAGTACACACAGAACAGGAAGATCGCAGGCCCCATCCCCAACCGTGCTCAGAGAGCTGCTCTCACTCATGTAGCAGTGAGCAGCACACACAGAGCAGGAAGATCCCAAGCTCCATCCCCAGCCTGTGATCAGAATGCAGCCCTCACTCGTGTGGTAGTGATCAGTACACACAGAGCAGGATGATCCCAGGCTCCATCCCCAGCCTGTGAACAGAGAGCAGCTCTCACTCATGTGGCAGTGATCAGTACACACAGAACAGGAAGATCCCAGGCTCCATCCCCAGCCGCTGATCAGAGAGCTGCACTAACTCATGTCGTCGTGAGCAGTACACATAGAGCAGGAAGATCCCAGGCTCCATCACGATTCTGTGCTCAGAGAGCAGCTCTCACTCATGTGGTAGTGATCAGTATACACAGAGCAGGAAGATCCCAGACTCCATCTCCAGCATGTGATCAGAGAGCAGCTCTCACTCATGTGGCAGTGAACATTACAGACAGAACAGGAAGATCCCAGGCTCCATCCCCAGCCTGTGATCAGAGAGCTGCTCTCACACATGTGGTATTGAAGAGTACACACAGAACAGGAAGATCCCTGTCTCCATCCCCTGCCTGTGATCAGAGAGCTGCTCTCACATATGTGGTAGTGAGCAGTACACACAGAACAGGAAGATCCCAGGCTACAAACCCAGCCCATGAATTAAGAGCTTCTATCACTCATGTGGTGGTGAGCAGTACACACAGAACAGGAAGATCCCAGGCTCCATCCCCTGCCTGTGATCAGAGAGCTGCTCTCACTCATGTAGTAGTGAGCAGTACACACAAAGCAGGAAGATCCCAGGCTCCATCCCGATCCTGTGCTCAGAGAGCTGCTCTCACTCATGTAGTAGTGAGCAGTACACACAGAGCAGGAAGATCCCAGGCTCCATCCCGATCCTGTGCTCAGAGAGCTGCTCTCACTCATGTAGTAGTGAGCAGTACACACAGAGCAGGATGATCCCAGTCTCCATCCGCAGCCTGTGAACTGAGAGCAGCTCTCACTCATGTGGTAGTGATCAGTACACACAGAGCAGGATGATCCCAGGCTCCATCCCCAGCCTGTGATCAGAGAGCTGCTCTCACACATGTGGTAGTGAGCAGTACACACAGAACAGGAAGATCCCAGGCTCCAAACCCAGCTTATGAATTAAGAGCTTCTCTCACTCATGTGGTAGTGAGCAGTACACACAGAACAGGAAGATCCCAGGCTCCATCCCCTGCCTGTGATCAGAGAGCTGCTCTCACTCATGTAGTAGTGAGCAGTACACACAGAGCAGTAAGATCCCAGGCTCCATCCCGAGCCTGTGCTCAGAGAGCTGCTCTCTCTCATGTGGTAGTGATCAGTACACACAGAGCAGGATGATCCCAGGCTCCATCCCCAGCCTGTGATCAGAGAGCAGCTCTCACTCATGTGGTCGTGATCAGTACATACAGAGCAGGATGATCCCAGGCTCCATCCACAGCCTGTGAACAGAGAGCAGCTCTCACTCATGTGGCAGTGATCAGTACACACAGAACAGGAGGTTCCCAGGCTCCATCCCCAGCCTGTGATCAGAGAGCAGCCCTCACTCATGTGGCAGTGAGCAGTACACACAGAACAGGAAGATCCCAGGCTCCATCCCCAGCCTGTGATCAGAGAGCTGTTCTCACTCATGTGGTAGTGATCAGTACACACAGAACAGGAAGTTCCCAGGCTCCATCCCCAGCCTGTGATCAGAGAGCTGTTCTCACTCTTGTAGTAGTGAGCAGTACACACAGAACAGAAAGATCCCAGACTCCATCCCCGGCCTGTGATCAGAGAGCTGCTCTCACACATGAGGTTGTGAGCAGTGCACACAGAACTGGAACATCCCAGGCTCCATCCCCAACCGTGCTCAGAGAGCTGCTCTCACTCATGTGGTAGTGAGCTGTACACACAGAACAGGAAGATCCCACACTCCATCCCCAGCCGGTGCTCAGAAAGCTGCTCTCACTCATGTAGTAGTGAGCAGTACACACAGAACTGGAAGATCCCAGGCTCCATCCCCTGCCTGTGATCAGAGAGCTGCTCTCACTCATGTAGTAGGGAGCAGCACACACAGAACAGGAAGATCCGAGGCTCCATCCCCAGCCAGTGATCAGACAACTGTTCTCACACATGTGGTAGTGACCAGAGCACACAACGCAGGAAGATCCCAGGCTCCATACCCTGCCTGTGAACAGAGAGCTGCTCTCACACATGTGGCAGTGAGCAGTACACACAGGACAGGAAGATCCCAGGCTCCTTCCCCAGCCTATGATTTAAGAGCTTCTCTCACTCATGTTGTAGTGAGCAGTACACACAGAACAGCAAGATCCCAGGCTCCATCCCCTGCCTGTGATCAGAGAGCTGCTCTCACTCATGTAGTAGTGAGCAGTACACACAGAGCAGGAAGATCCCAGCTCCATCGCCAGCCTGTGCTCAGAAAGCTGCTCTCACTCATGTAGTAGTGAGCAGTACACACAGAGCAGGAAGATCCCAGGCTCCATCCAAGGCCTGTGATCAGAGAGCTGCTCTCACTCATGTAGTAGGGAGCAGCACACACAGAACAGGAAGATCCCAGGCTCCAAACCCAGCTTATGAATTAAGAGCTTCTCTCACTCATGTGGTAGTGAGCAGTACACACAGAACAGGAAGATTCCAGGCTCCATCCCCTGCCTGTGATCAGAGAGCTGCTCTCACTCATGTAGTAGTGAGCAGTACACACAGAGCAGGAAGATCCCAGGCTCCATCCCGAGCCTGTGCTCAGAGAGCTGCTCTCTCTCATGTGGTAGTGATCAGTACACACAGAGCAGGATGATCCCAGGCTCCATCCCCAGCCTGTGATCAGAGAGCAGCTCTCACTCATGTGGTCGTGATCAGTACATACAGAGCAGGATGATCCCAGGCTCCATCCCCAGCCTGTGAACAGAGAGCAGCTCTCACTCATGTGGCAGTGATCAGAACACACAGAACAGGAAGTTCCCAGGCTCCATCCCCAGCCTGTGATCAGAGAGCAGCCCTCACTCATGTGGCAGTGAGCAGTACACACAGAACAGGAAGATCCCAGGCTCCATCCCCAGCCTGCGATCAGAGAGCTGTTCTCACTCATGTGGTAGTGATCAGTACACACAGAACAGGAAGATCCCAGGCTCCATCCCCAGCCTGTGATCAGAGAGCTGTTCTCACTCTTGTAGTAGTGAGCAGCACACACAGAACAGAAAGATCCCAGACTCCATCCCCGGCCTGTGATCAGAGAGCTGCTCTCACACATGAGGTTGTGAGCAGTGCACACAGAACTGGAAGATCCCAGGCTCCATCCCCAACCGTGCTCAGAGAGCTGCTCTCACTCATGTGGTAGTGAGCTGTACACACAGAACAGGAAGATCCCACACTCCATCCCCAGCCGGTGCTCAGAAAGCTGCTCTCACTCATGTAGTAGTGAGCAGTACACACAGAACTGGAAGATCCCAGGCTCCATCCCCTGCCTGTGATCAGAGAGCTGCTCTCACTCATGTAGTAGGGAGCAGCACACACAGAACAGGAAGATCCGAGGCTCCATCCCCAGCCTATGATTTAAGAGCTTCTCTCACTCATGTTGTAGTGAGCAGTACACACAGAACAGGAAGATCCCAGGCTCCATCCCCTGCCTGTGATCAGAGAGCTGCTCTCACTCATGTAGTAGTGAGCAGTACACACAGAGCAGGAAGATCCCAGCTCCATCGCCAGCCTGTGCTCAGAAAACTGCTCTCACTCATGTAGTAGTGAGCAGTACACACAGAGCAGGAAGATCCCAGGCTCCATCCAAGGCCTGTGATCAGAGAGCTGTTCTCACTCGTGTCGTCGTGAGCAGTGCACACAGAACTGGAAGATCCCAGGCTCCATCTCCAACCGTGCTCAGAGAGCTGCTCTCACTCATGTGGTTGTGAGCAGTACACACAGAACAGGGAGATCCCAGACTCCTTCCCCAGCCTGTGTTCAGAGATCTGCTCTCACTCATGTAGTAGTGAGCTGTACACACAGAACAGGAATAACCCGTGCTCCATGCCCAGCCTGTGATCAGAGAGCTGCTCTCACACATGTGGTAGTGAGTGGTACACACAGACAGGAAGATCCCAGGATCCATCCCCAGCCTGTGATCAGAGAGCTGCTCTCACACATGTGGTAGTGTGCAGGACACACTGAACAGGAAGATCCCTGGCGCCATCCCCATCCTATGATTCAAGAGCTGCTCTCACTCATGTGGTAGTGAGTAGTGCACACAGAACTGGAAGATCCCAGGCTCCATCCCCAGCCTGTGATCAGAGAGCTGCTCTTACTCGTGTCGTAGTGAGCAGTGCACACAGAACTGGAAGATCCCAGGCTCCATCCCCAACCGTGCTCAGAGAGCTGCTCTCACTCATGTGGTTGTGAGCAGTACACACAGACAGGAAGATCCCAGGATCCATCCCCTGCCTGTGATCAGAGAGCTGCTCGCACTCATGTAGTAGTGAGCAGTACACACAGAACAGGAAGATCACAGGCTCCATCCTCAGCCTGTGATCAGAGAGCTGTTCTCACTCATGTGGCACTGAGCAGTACACACAGAGCAGGAAGATCCGAGGCGCCATTCCCAGCCTGTGATCAGAGAGCTGTTCTCACACATGTAGTAGTGAGCTGTACACACAGAACAGGAAGATCCCAGACTCCTTCCCCAGCCTGTGTTCAGAGAGCTGCTCTCACACATGTGGTAGTGAGCAGTACACACAGCACAGGAAGATCCCAGGATCCATCCATAGCCGGTGATCAGAGAGCTGCTCTCACACATGTGGTAATGAGCGGTCCACACAGACAGGAAGATCCCAGGATCCATCCCCAGCATGTGATCAGAGAGCTGCTCTCACACATGTGGTAGTGAGCGGTACAGACAGACAGGAAGATCCCAGGATCCATCCCCAGCATGTGATCAGTGAGCTGCTCTCACACTTGTGGTAGTGAGCAGTACACACAGACAGGAAGATCCCAGACTCCTTCCCCAGTCTGTGATCAGAGAGCAACTATTCCTCGTAGTAGTGAGCAGTACACATAGAACAGGAAGATCCCAGGCTCCATCCCCTGCCTGTGATCAGAGAGCTGCTCTCACTCATGTGGTTGTGAGCAGTACACACAGAACAGGGAGATCCCAGACTCCTTCCCCAGCCTGTGTTCAGAGATCTGCTCTCACTCATGTAGTAGTGAGCTGCACACACAGAACAGGAATATCCCGTGCTCCATGCCCAGCCTGTGATCAGAGGGCTGCTCTCACACATGTGGTAGTGTGCAGGACACACAGAACAGGAAGATCCCTGGCGCCATCCCCATCCTATGATTTAAGAGCTGCTCTCACTCATGTGGGAGTGAGTAGTGCACACAGAACTGGAAGATCCCAGGCTCCATCCCCAGCCTGTGATCAGAGAGCTGCTCTCACTCGTGTCGTAGTGAGCAGTGCACACAGAACTGGAAGATCCCAGGCTCCATCCCCAACCGTGCTCAGAGAGCTGCTCTCACTCATGTGGTTGTGAGCAGTACACACAGAACAGGGAGATCCCAGACTCCTTCCCCAGCCTGTGTTCAGAGATCTGCTCTCACTCATGTAGTAGTGAGCTGCACACACAGAACAGGAATATCCCGTGCTCCATCCTCAGCCTGTGATCAGAGAGCTGCTCTCACACATGTTGTAGTGAGCGGTACACACAGAACAGGAAGATCCCAGGATCCATCCAACGCCGGTGATCAGAGAGCTGTTCTCACACAAGTGGTAGTGAGCGGTCCACACAGACAGGAAGATCCCAGGATCCATCCCAAGCATGTGATCAGAGAGCTGCTCTCACACATGTGGTTGTGAGCGGTACACACAGACAGGAAGATCCCAGGATCCATCCCCAGCCTGATATCAGAGAGCTGCTCTCACACATGTGGTAGTGAGCAGTACACACAGAACAGGAAGATCCCAGGCTCCATCCCTATCCTATGATTTAAGAGCTGCTGTCACGCATGTGGAAGTGAGCTGTGCACACAGACAGGAAGATCCCAGACTCCATTCACAGCCTGTGATCAGAGAGCAACTTTCACTCAAGTAGTAGTGAGCAGTGCACACAGAACTGAAAGAACCCAGGCTCCATCCCTTTCCTGTGATCAGAGAGCTGTTCTCACAATTGTGGTAGTGAGCAGTGCACACAGAACAAGAAGATCCCATGCTCCATCCCCAGCCTGTGATCAGAGAGCTGTTCTCACACATGTGGTAGTGACCAGAACACACAGAGCAGGAAGATCCCAGGCCTCATCCCCAACCGTGCTCAGAGAGCTGCTCTCACTCATGTGGCTGTGAGCAGTACACACAGAACAGGAAGATCACAGACTCCATCCCCAGCCTGTGATTAGAGAGCTGCTCTCACACATGTCTATTGAACTGTACACACAGAACAGGAAGATCCCAGGCTCCATCCCCTGCCTGTGAACAGAGTGCTGCTCTCACACATGTGGTAGTGAGCAGTACACACAGAACAGGAAGATCCCAGGCTTCTTCCCCAGCCTATGATTTAAGAGCTTCTCTCACTCATGTGGTAGTGAGCAGTACACACAGAACAGGAAGATCCCAGGCTCCATCCCTTGCCTGTGATCAGAGAGCTGCTCTCACTCATGTAGTAGTGAGCAGTACACACTGAGCAGGAAGATCCCAGGCTCCAACCCCAGCCTGTGCTCAGAGAGCTGCTCTCACTCATATGGCAGTGATCAGTACACACAGAACAGGAATATACCAGACTCCATCACGAGCCTGTGCTCAGAGAGCTGCTCTCACTCATGTCGTAGTGAGCAGTACACACAGAGCAGGAAGATCCCAGGCTCCATCCCCAGCCTGTGATCAGAGAGCAGCTCTCACTCATGTGGTAGTGATCAGTACACACAGAGCAGGAAGATCCCAGACTCCATCCCCAGCCTGTGGTCGTAGAGCAGCTCTCACTCATGTGGCAGTGATCAGTACACACAGAACAGTAAGATCCCAGTCTCCATCCCCAGCCTGTGATCAGAGAGCTGCTCTCACTCATATGGCAGTGATCAGTACACACAGAACAGGAATATACCAGACTCCATCACGAGCCTGTGCTCAGAGAGCTGCTCGCACTCATGTCGTAGTGAGCAGTACACACAGAGCAGGAAGATCCCAGGCTCCATCCCCAGCCTGTGATCAGAGAGCAGCTCTCACTCATGTGGTAGTGATCAGTACACACAGAGCAGGAAGATCCCAGACTCCTTCCCCAGCTTGTGGTCGTAGAGCAGCTCTCACTCATGTGGCAGTGATCAGTACACACAGAACAGTAAGATTCCAGGCTCCATCCCCAGCCTGTGATCAGAGAGCAGCTCTCACTCATGTGGTACTGAGCAGTACACACAGAACAGGAAGATCCCAGGCTCCATCCAAAGCCTGTGATCAGAGAGCTGTTCTCACTCATGTGGTAGTGATCAGTACACACAGAACAGGAAGATCCCAGGCTCCATTCCAAGCCTGTGATCAGAGAGCTGTTCTCACGCGTGTAGTAGTGATCAGTAAACGCAGAACTGGAAGATCCCAGGCTCCATCCCCAGCCTGTGATCAGAGAGCTGTTCTCACAATTGTGGTAATGAGCAGTGCACACAGAACAGGAAGATCCGAGGCTCCATTCCCAGCCCGTGCTCAGAGAGCTGCTCTCACTCATGTGGTTGTGAGCAGTACACACAGAACAGGAAGATCCCAGACTCCTTCCCCAGCCTGTGTTCAGAGATCTGCTCTCACTCATGTAGTAGTGAGCAGTGCACACAGAACAGGAATATCCTGTGCTCCATCCCCAGCCTGTGATCAGAGAGCTGCTATCACACATGTGGTAGTGAGCAGTACACACAGAACAGGAAGATCCCAGGATCCATCCATCGCCAGTGATCAGAGAGCTGCTCTCACACATGTGGTAGTGAGCGGTCCACACAGACAGGAAGATCCCAGGATCCATCCCCAGCAAGTGATTTAAGAGCTGCTCTCACTCATGTGGTAGTGAGCAGTGCACACAGAACTGGAAGATCCCAGACACCTACCCCAGCCTGTGTTCAGAGATCTGCTCTCTCTCATGTAGTCGTGAGCTGGACACACAGAACAGGAATATCCCAGGCTCTATCCACAGCCTGTGTTCAGAGAGCTGTTATCACGCATGTAGTACTGAGCAGCAAACACAGAACTGGAAGATCCCATGCTCCATCCCCACCTGTGATCAGAGAGCTGCTCTCACACATGTGGTAGTGAGCAGTACACACAGAACAGGAAGATTCCAGGATCCATCCATAGCCGGTGATCAGAGAGCTGTTCTCGCACAAGTGGTAGTGTGCGGTACACACAGACAGGAAGATCCCAGACTCCATTCACAGCCTGTGATCAGAGAGCAACTCTCACTCATGTAGTAGTGAGCAGTACACACAAAACTGGAAGAACCCAGGCTCCATCCCTATCCTGTGATCAGAGAGCTGTTCTCACAATTGTGGTAGTGAGCAGTGCACACAGAACAAGAAGATCCAAGGCTCCATCCCCAGCCTGTGATCAGAGAGCTGTTCTCACTCATGTAGTAGTGAGCAGTGCACACGGAACTGGAAGAACCCAGGCTCCATCCCCAGCCGGTGCTCAGAAAGCTGCTCTCACTCATGTAGTAGAGAGCAGTACACACCGAACTGGAAGATCCCAGGCTCCATCCCCTGCCTGTGATCAGAGAGCTGCTCGCACTCATGTAGTAGTGAGCAGTACACACAGAACAGGAAGATCACAGACTCCATCCCCAGCCTGTGATCAGAGAGCTGCTCTCACTCATGTAGTAGTGATCAGTAAACACAGATCTGGAAGATCCCAGGCTCCATCCTCAGCCTGTGATCAGAGAGCTGTTCTCACTAATGTGGCACTGAGCAGTACACACAGAGCAGGAAGATCCGAGGCGCCATTCCCAGCCTGTGATCAGAGAGCTGTTCTCACACATGTAGTAGTGAGCTGTACACACAGAACAGGAAGATCCCAGACTCCTTCCCCAGCCTGTGTTCAGAGAGCTGCTCTCACACATGTGGTAGTGAGCAGTACACACAGAACAGGAAGATCCCAGGATCCATCCATAGCCGGTGATCAGAGAGCTGCTCTCACACATGTGGTAATGAGCGGTCCACACAGACAGGAAGATCCCAGGATCCATCCCCAGCATGTGATCAGAGAGCTGCTCTCACACATGTGGTAGTGAGCGGTACAGACAGACAGGAAGATCCCAGGATCCATCCCCAGCATGTGATCAGAGAGCAACTATCACTCGTAGTAGTGAGCAGTACACACAGAACGGGAAGATCCCAGGCTCCATCCCCAGCCTCTGATCAGAGAGCTGTTCTCACTCATTTGGTTGGGATCTGTACGCACAGAACAGGAAGAATCCAGGCTCCATCCCAAGCCTCTGATTTAAGAGTTGCTCTCACTCATGTAGTAGTGAGCAGTACAAACAGAACAAGAAGATCCCAGACTCCATCCCCAGCCTGTGCTCAGAGAGCTGCTCTCACTCATGCAGTAGTGAGCAGTAGACACAGAACAGGAAGATCCCAGGCTCCTTCCCCAGCCTATGATTTAAGACACTCTCTCACTCATGTGGTAGTGATCATTACAAACAGAACAGTAAGATACCAGCCTCCATCCCCAGCCTATGATTTAAGAGCCTCTCTCACTCATGTGGTAGTGAGCAGTACAAACAGAACAGGAAGATCACAGGCTCCATCCCCAGCATTTGATTTAAGAGCTGCTCTCACTCATGTGGTAGTGAGCAGTACACAAAGAACAGGAAGATCCCAGGCTCGATCCCCAGCCAGTGATAAGAGAGCTGCTCTCACTCATGTGGTCGTGAGCAGTGCACACAGAACAGGAAGAACCCAGGCTCCATTCCAAGCCTGTGATCAGAGAGCTGTTCTCACGCGTGTAGTAGTGATCAGTAAACGCAGAACTGGAAGATCCCAGGCTCCATCACCAGCCTGTGATCAGAGAGCTGTTCTCACAATTGTGGTAATGAGCAGTGCACACAGAACTGGAAGATCCCAGGTTCCATCCTCAGCCTATGATCACAGAGCTGTTCTCACTCATGTGGTACTGAGCAGTACACACAGAACAGGAAGATCCGAGGCTCCATTCCCAGCCCGTGCTCAGAGAGCTGCTCTCACTCATGTGGTTGTGAGCAGTACACACAGAACAGGAAGATCCCAGACTCCTTCCCCAGCCTGTGTTCAGAGATCTGCTCTCACTCATGTAGTAGTGAGCAGTGCACACAGAACAGGAATATCCCGTGCTCCATCCCCAGCCTGTGATCAGAGAGCTGCTCTCACACATGTGGTAGTGAGCAGTACACACAGAACAGGAAGATCCCAGGATCCATCCATCGCCAGTGATCAGAGAGCTGCTCTCACACATGTGGTAGTGAGCGGTCCACACAGACAGGAAGATCCCAGGATCCATCCCCAGCAAGTGATTTAAGAGCTGCTCTCACTCATGTGGTCGTGAGCAGTGCACACAGAACTGGAAGATCCCAGACACCTTCCCCAGCCTGTGTTCAGAGATCTGCTCTCACTCATGTAGTAGTGAGCTGGACACACAGAACAGGAATATCCCAGGCTCTATCCACAGCCTGTGTTCAGAGAGCTGTTATCACTCATGCAGTACTGAGCAGCACACACAGAACTGGAAGATCCCATGCTCCATCCCCAGCCTGTGATCAGAGAGCTGATCTCACACATGTGGTAGTGAGCAGTACACACAGAACAGGAAGATCCCAGGATCCATCCATAGCCGGTGATCAGAGAGCTGTTCTCGCACAAGTGGGAGTGAGCGGTACACACAGACAGGAAGATCCCAGACTCCATTCACAGCCTGTGATCAGAGAGCAACTCTCACTCATGTAGTAGTGAGCAGTACACACAGAACTGGAAGAACCCAGGCTCCATCCCTATCCTGTGATCAGAGAGCTGTTCTCACAATTGTGGTAGTGAGCAGTGCACACAGAACAAGAAGATCCAAGGCTCCATCCCCAGCCTGTGATCAGAGAGCTGTTCTCACTCATGTAGTAGTGAGCAGTACACACGGAACTGGAAGATCCCAGGCTCCATCCCCATTCGGTGCTCAGAAAGCTGCTCTCACTCATGTAGTAGAGAGCAGTACACACCGAACTGGAAGATCCCAGGCTCCATCCCCTGCCTGTGATCAGAGAGCTGCTCGCACTCATGTAGTAGTGAGCAGTGCACACAGAACAGGAAGATCACAGACTCCATCCCCAGCCTGTGATCAGAGAGCTGCTCTCACTCATGTAGTAGTGATCAGTAAACACAGATCTGGAAGATCCCAGGCTCCATCCTCAGCCTGTGATCAGAGAGCTGTTCTCACTCATGTGGCACTGAGCAGTACACACGGAGCAGGAAGATCCGAGGCGCCATACCCAGCCTGTGATCAGAGAGCTGTTCTCACACATGTAGTAGTGAGCTGTACACACAGAACAGGAAGATCCCAGACTCCTTCCCCAGCCTGTGTTCAGAGAGGTGCTCTCACACATGTGGTAGTGAGCAGTACACACAGAACAGGAAGATCCCAGGAACCATTCCCAGCATGTGATCAGAGAGCTGCTCTCACACATGTGGTAATGAGCGGTCCACACAGACAGGAAGATCCCAGGATCCATCCCCAGCATGTGATCAGAGAGCTGCTCTCACACATGTGGTAGTGAGCGGTACAGACAGCCAGGAAGATCCCAGGATCCATCCCCAGCATGTGATCAGAGAGCTGCTCTCACACTTGTACTCGTGAGCAGTACACACAGAACAGGACGATCCCATGCTCCATCCCTATCCTATGATTTAAGAGCTGCTCTCACTCATGTGGTCGTGAGCGGTACACACAGACATGAAGATCCCAGACTCCTTCCCCAGTCTGTGATCAGAGAGCAACTATCACTCGTAGTAGTGAGCAGTACACACAGAACGGGAAGATCCCAGGCTCCATCCCCAGCCTCTGATCAGAGAGCTGTTCTCACTCATTTGGTTGGGATCTGTACGCACAGAACAGGAAGAATCCAGGCTCCATCCCCAGCCTCTGATTTAAGAGTTGCTCTCACTCATGGAGTAGTGAGCAGTACAAACAGAACAAGAAGATCCCAGACTCCATCCCCAGCCTGTGCTCAGAGAGCTGCTCTCACTCATGCCGTAGTGAGCAGTAGACACAGAACAGGAAGATCCCAGGCTCCATCCCCAGCCTATGATTTAAGAGCCTCTCTCACTCATGCAGTATTGAGCAGTACAAACAGAACAGGAAGATCACAGGCTCCATCCCCAGCCTTTGATTAAGAGCTGCTCTCACTCATGTGGTAGTGAGCAGTACACAAAGAACAGGAAGATCCCAGGCTCGATCCCCAGCCACTGATAAGAGAGCTGCTCTCACTCATGTGGTCGTGAGCAGTACACACAGAACAGGAAGATCCCATGCTCCATCCCCAGCCTGTGATCAGAGAGCTGCTCTCACACATGTGGTAGTGAGCAGTACACACAGAACAGGAAGATCCCAGGCTCCATCCCTTGTCTATGATTTAATAGCAGCTCTCACTCATGTGGCAGTGAGCAGTACACACAGAACAGGAAGATCCCAGGCTCCATCCCCAGCCTATGATTTAAGTGTTGCTCTCACTCTTCTAGTAGTGAGCAGTACACACGCAACAGGAAGATCCCAGTCTCTAACCCCAGCCTGAGATCAGAGAGCAGCTCTCACTAGAATTAGAATTAGAACATTACAGCGCAGTACAGGCCCTTCGGCCCTCGATATTGCGCCGACCTGTGAAACCATCTGACCTACACTATTCCCTTTTCATCCATATGACTATCCAATGACCACTTAAATGCCCTTAAAGTTGGCGAATCTACTACTGCTGCAGGCAGTGCGTTCCAAGCCCCGACTACTCTCTGAGTAAAGAAACTACCTCTCACATCTTTCCTATATCTATCACCCCTCAACTTGAAGCTATGTCCCCTCGTGTTTGCCATCACCATCCGAGGAAAATGACTCTCACTATCCACCCTATCTAACCCTCTGATTATCTTATATGTCTCTATTAAGTCACCTCTCCTCCTCCTTCTCTCCAACGAAAACAACCTCAAGTCCCTCAGCCTTTCCTCGTAAGACCTTCCCTGCATACCAGGCAACATCCTAGTAAATCTCCTCTGCTTTCCATAGCTTCCACATCCTTCCTATGATGCGGTGACAAGAACTGCACGCAATACTCCAGGTGCGGTCTCACCAGAGTTTTGTACAGCTGCAGCATGACCTCGTGGCTCCGAAACTCGATCCCCCGACTAATAAAAGCTAACACACCATATGCCTTCTTAACAGCCCTATTAACCTGGGCAGCAACTTTCAGGGATTTATGCACCTGGACACCAAGATCTCTCTGTTTATCTACACTACCAAGAATCTTCCCATTAGCCCAGTACTCTGCATTACTGTTACTCCTTCCAAAGTGAATCACCTCACACTTTTCCGCATTAAACTCCATTTGCCATCTCTCAGATCCCAGGCTCCATCCCCAGCCTATGATTTAAGAGCCACTCTCACTCATGTAGTAGTGATCAGTACAAACAGAACAGAAAGATACCTGACTCCATTCCCAACCTATGATTTAAGAGCTGCTCTCACTCATGCAGCAGTGAGCAGTACAAACAGAACAGAAAGATCCCAGGCTCGATCCCCAGCCTGTGATAAGAGAGCGGCTTTCACTCATGTAGTAGTGAGCAGTACACACAGTACAGAAAGATCCCAGGCTCCATCCCCGGCCTGTGATAAGAGAGCTGCTTACAATCATGTAGTAGTGAGCAGTACACACAGTACAGGAAGATCCCAGGCTCCATCCCTAGCCTGTGATCAGAGAGCTGCTCTAACACATGTGGTAGTGAGCAGTACTCACAGATCAGGAAGATCCCAGGCTCCATCCCCAGCCTGTGCTCAGAGAGCTGCTCTCACTCATGTGGTACTGTGCAGTACACACAGAACAGGAAGATCCCAGATCCATCCCCAGCCTGTGCTCAGAGAGCGACTCTCACTCATGTACTAGTGAGCAGTACTCACGGAAGAGGAAGATTCCAGGCTCCATCCGCAGCCTATGCTCAGTGAGCTGTTCTCCCTCATGTGGTAGTGAGCAGTACACACAGAACAGGAAGATCCCAGACTCCATCCCCAGCCTGTGTTTAGAGAGCTGCTCTCACGCATGTTGTACTGATCAGTACACACAGAACAGGAGGATCCCAGATCCATCCCCAGCCTGTGCTCAGAGAGCGACTCTCACTCATGTAGTCGTGAGCAGTACTCACGGAAGAGGAAGATTCCAGGCTCCATCCGCAGCCGATGCTCAGTGAGCTGTTCTCCCTCATGTGGTAGTGAGCAGTACACACAGAACAGGAAGATCCCAGACTCCATCCCCAGCCTGTGTTTAGAGAGCTGCTCTCACTCATGTTGTACTGATCAGTACACACAGAACAGGAGGATCCCAGGTTCCACCCCCAGCCTGTGCTCAGAGGGCTACTCTCACTCATGTAGTAGTGAGCTGTACACACAGAACAGGAAGATCCCAGGCTCCATCCCCAGCCTGTGCTCAGAGAGCTGCTTTCACTCATGTGGTAGTGAGCAGTACACACAGAAGTGGAAGATCCCAGGCTCCATACCCAGCCTGCGATCAGAGAGCTGCACTCACTCATGTGGTAGTGAGCAGTACACACAGAACAGGATGATCCCAGGCTCCATCCCCAGCCTGTGATCAGAGAGCTGCTCTCACCCATGTGGTAGTGAGCAGTTCACACAGACCAGGAAGATCATAGACTCCATTCCCAGCCTGTGATCAGAGAGCTGTTCTCACTCGTGTAGTAGTGAGCAGTGCACACAGAACAGAAAGATCCCAGACTCCATCCCCAGCCTGTGATCAGAGAGCTGTTCTCACACATGTGGTAGTGAGCGGTGCAGAAAGAACTGGAAGATCCCAGGCTCCAACCCCAGCCTGTGATCAGAGAGCTGTTCTCACACATGTGGAAGTGAGCAGTGCACACAGAACAGGAAGATCCCAGACTCCATCCCCAGCCTGTGATCAGAGAGCTGCTCTCACACATGTGGTAGTGAGCAGTGCACAAAAAACTGGAATATCCCAGGCTCCATCCCTACCTGTGATCAGAGAGCTGTTCTCACACTTGTGGAAGTGAGCAGTGCACACAGAACTGGAAGAACCCAGGCTCCATCCCCAGCCCGTGATCAGAGAGCTATTCTCACACATGTGGTAGTGAGCAGTAATCACAGAACAGGAAGATCCCAGGCTCCATCCCCAGCCTGTGATCAGAGAGCTGTTCTCACTCGTGTAGTAGTGAGCGGTACACAAACAACTGGAAAATCCCAGGCTCCATTCCCAGCCTGTGATCAGAGAGCTGTTCTCACTCGTGTAGTAGTGAGCAGTGCACACAGAACAGAACGATCCCAGACTCCATCCCCAGCCTGTGATCAGAGAACTGTTCTCACACATGTGGTAGTGAGCGGTGCAGAAAGAACTGGAAGATCCCAGGCTCCAACCCCAGCCTGTGATCAGAGAGCTGTTCTCACGCATGTGGAAGTGAGCAGTGCACACAGAACAGGAAGATCCCAGACTCCATCCCCAGCCTGTGATCAGAGAGCTGCTCTCACACATGTGGTAGTGAGCAGTGCACAAAAAACTGGAATATCCCAGGCTCCATCCCTACCTGTGATCAGAGAGCTGTTCTCACACATGTGGAAGTGAGCAGTGCACACAGAACTGGAAGAACCCAGGCTCCATCCCCAGCCCGTGATCAGAGAGCTATTCTCACACATGTGGTAGTGAGCAGTACACACAGAACTGGAAGATACCAGGCTCCATCCCCAACCGTGCTCAGAGAGCTGCTCTCAATCATGTGTAGTGAGCAGTACACACAGCACAGGAAGATCCCAGGCTCCACCCCCAACGGTGATCAGAGAGCTATTCTCACACATGTGGTAGTGAGCAGTGCACACAGAACAGGAAGATCCCAGGCTCCATCCCAACCGTGCTCTGAGAGCTGCTCTCACTCATGTGGTAGTGAGCAGTTCACACAGAACAGGAAGATCCCAGGGTCCATCACCAGCCTATGATTGAAGAGCCTCTCTCACTCATGTAGTAGTGATCAGTACAAACAGAACTGGAAGATCCCAGGCTCGATCCCCAGCCTGTGATAAGAGAGCTGCTTTTGAGAATCTGAGTTCTTTTTGCCTTCAGTCTGGTTCAGTAAATATACCGAGTCGGATGTTTAGGAAAATCAATTACTTTATTTGCGGAGTCGCCAGCGGTCTTACTCTGAGAACAGCGGCACTGACTCCACCAGAGTCTGTCGGGTACCCACCCCCGCCCCCCCAGAGTAAGTGAAGTTTGTGATACAGGTACCACTGTTTATACATTAAGATTCATGCTACACCTCCTTGTTTAACCAATCAGTGCGGTACAATTCGATTTCACCCACGTGGTGACATGCAGGGCGTCTGTTGCTGAGGTTAACAATACACACCTTTCTCAATACATAATTGTTACTAATATAATATTGTTTTGTACCAGCAAAATAAAACAAAGCGGATAAGCAAGCTAATTAACAAGAGCATAGGAATCATCAATAACCATGCTGGTCTCACTCCCTACATAGATCATGAGTCTGTCTCTACCTTGTGACAAGTAATTGCAGAGCATCCTACTATCTCTATTAAGTGTACATTCCTGAGTGTTTCGTGCAGTGTGGAGCTACATCAAGTAGTGGCAGTTCACGAAGTTAAGAGGGGCCGAGCACTTCTTATCACTCACACAGGGATGGACATCCTTTGATTCACAGGAGTCCATTTGTTGCAAACCAGAGGGAGTCACAGATTCAGGCCATAAAGAACAGATGTCCTTGCAATTACCAGTGTCGGCTAGTCTTTACTGTCCCACACGCTCTGCCTTTACTTTTAACTATTTCATTGTGGTTTCTGCCACTTGAAATCAAAGCTCAGCAAAGCTACTATTCCTAACTAGGCTATGTTTCCCATTAAGCATAGTGCCATGCCTTTCTGCTCACTTCCACATTCCCCCTTTTATCATTCTATGATAACCTTCTCTCTACTGATCAACTTATATATGATTATATATATTCACTTGGATTATATGTATCTATTTGCTCAAATAACATTTAAACAGTATAATATAAAAGCAAATAAAGAAAAAATTCAGCAACTGCTGAATCAGAACCGTAGGCTGAGCCACCCTCTAACAAGGGGGCGTGTATTAGCCTGGTCATTATGTTTTTCATTCTAACTGTTCCCTAGGATTGTCATGTCTGGGTGATAAGAAGAGTGCTGTTGAAGTACAATGTCTCTCTCTCTCTCTCCTTCTCTCTCGGTACCAGCTGCAAGGCCAAGTTGCCTCTGCAGCCCTGAAGTTATGAAGTCATTTCTGATAAGCTGTCCCTCCCTGCAGCACTGAAGCTAGCTTGTTTGCAATACATGATTGATTAATTGTTCCATCTTAAATGTTCCCATGTAATTCTGTACTTAAAAATTCTAAAATATAAATTCTGTTGTCACAGTCCCTAAATTCTGTTCTCACAGTCCCCCCTTTGATTCTTCAAAACATTTGTAAAATTCATTCCCTTAATCCCACCTAGATGCCTTTAATGGTCTCTATTTGCCTGGAAACAGCCTTCAACACACAGAGGTGTCGCACTCAATACGTTGCCTGCTTGTGCCATAATAGGGGCCTGCGGGAACTCTGTAAAGGCATAAGTTTTGCAAGGGCTTCAACTATCTGCTGACAAAATAAAAGGTGGTACACTTGTACAATTATAATTTCATTCGCAAAGCATAAGCAGTGTAATATTGAAGAAAGCACAATTTAACCATCAAAGAACAAAGAACAAAGAACAAAGATAATTACAGCACAGGAACAGGCCCTTCGGCCCTCCAAGCCTGCGCCGATCCAGATCCTCTCTCTAAACATGTCGCCTATTTTCTAAGCTTCTGTATCTCTTTTCTTCCTGCCCATTCATGTATCTGTCTAGATACATCTTAAAAGACTCCATCGTGCCCGCATCTACCACCTCCGCTGGCAATGCGTTCCAGGTGCCCACCACCCTCTGCGTAAAGAACTTTCCACGCATATCCCCCCTAAACTTTTCCCCTTTCACTTTGAACTCGTGTCCTCTAGTAATTGAAACCCCCACTCTGGGAAAAAGCTTCTTGCTATCCACCCTGTCTATACCGCTCATGATTTTGTACACCTCAATCAGGTCCCCCCTCAACCTCCGTCTTTCTAATGAAAATAATCCTAATCTACTCAACCTCTCTTCATAGCTAGCGCCCTCCATACCAGGCAACATCCTGGTGAACCTCCTCTGCACCCTTTCCAAAGCATCCACATCCTTTTGATAATGTGGCGACCAGAACTGTACGCAGTATTCCAAATGTGGCCGAACCAAAGTCCTATACAACTGTAACATGACCTGCCAACTCTTGTACTCAATGCCCCGTCCGATGAAGGAAAGCATGCCGTATGCCCTCTTGACCACTCTATTTACCTGCGTTGCCACCTTCAGGGAACAGTGGACCTGAACACCCAAATCTCTCTGGACATCAATTTTCCCCAGGACTTTTCCATTTACTATATAGATCACTCTTGAATTGGATCTTCCAAAATGCATCACCTCGCATTTGCCCTGATTGAACTCCATCTGCCATTTCTCTGCCCAACTCTCCAATCTATCTATATTCTGCTGTATTCTCTGACAGTCCCCTTCACTATCTGCTACTCCACCAATCTTAGTGTCGTCTGCAAATTTGCTAATCGGTCCACCTATACTTTCCTCCAAATCATTAATGTATATCACAAACAACAGTGGTCCCAGCACGGATCCCTGTGGAACACCACTGGTCACACGTCTCCATTTTGAGAAACTCCCTTCTACTGCTACTCTCTGTCTCCTGTTGCCCAGCCAGTTCTTTATCCATCTAGCTAGTACACCTTGGACCCCAAGCGCCTTCACTTTCTCCATCAGCCTGCCATGGGGAACCTTATCAAACGCCTTACTGAAGTCCATGTATATGACATCGACAGCCCTTTCGTCATCAATCAACTTTGTCACTTCCTCAAAGAATTCTATTAAGTTCGTTAGACATGACCTTCCCTGCACAAAACCATGTTGCCTATCACTGATGAGCCCATTTTCTTCCAAATGGGAATAGATCCTATCTCTCAGTATCTTCTCCACAAGTGACGTCAGGCTCACCGGTCTATAATTACCTGGATTATCCCTGCTACCCTTCTTAAACAAGGGGACAACATTAGCAATTCTCCAGTCCTCCGGGACCTCACCCGTGTTTAAGGATGCTGCAAAGATATCTGTTAAGGCCCCAGCTATTTCCTCTCTCGCTTCCCTCAGTAACCTGGGATAGATCCCATCCGGACCTGGGGACTTGTCCACCTTAATGCCCTTTAGAATACCCAACACTTCCTCCCTCCTTATGCCGACTTGACCTAGAGTAATCAAACATCTGTTCCTAACCTCAACATCCGTCATGTCCCTCTCCTCGGTGAATACCGATGCAAAGTACTCGTTTAGAATCTCACCCATTTTCTCTGAGTCCAAGCATAACATTCCTCCTTTGTCCTTTAGTGGGCCAATCCTTTCTCTAGTTACCCTCTTTCTCCTTATATATGAATAAAAGGCTTTGGGATTTTCCTTAACCCTGTTTGCTAAAGATATTTCATGACCCCTTTTAGCCCTCTTAATTCCTCGTTTCAGATTGGTCCTACATTCCCGATATTCTTTCAAAGCTTCGTCTTTCATCAGCCGCCTAGACCTTATGTATGCTTCCTTTTTCCTCTTAGCTAGTCTCACAATTTCACCTGTCATCCATGGTTCCCTAATCTTGCCATTTCTATCCCTCATTTTCACAGGAACATGTCTCTCCTGCACGCTAATCAACCTCTCTTTAAAAGCCTCCCACATATCACATGTGGATTTACCTTCAAACAGCTGCTCCCAATCTACATTTCCCAGCTCCTGCCGAATTTTGATATAGGTGGCCTTCCCCCAATTTAGCACTCTTCCTTTAGGACCACTCTCGTCTTTGTCCATGAGTATTTTAAAGCTTACGGAATTGTGATCACTATTCCCAAAGTAGTCCCCTACTGAAACTTCAACAACCTGGCCGGGCTCATTCCCCAACACCAGGTCCAGTATGGCCCCTTCCCGAGTTGGACTATTTACATACTGCTCTAGAAAACCCTCCTGGATGCTCCTTACAAATTCTGCTCCATCTGGACCTCTAACATTAAGCGAATCCCAGTCAATGTTGGGAAAATTAAAATCTCCTATCACCACCACCCTGTTGCTCCTACATCTTTCCATAATCTGTTTACATATTTGTACCTCTATCTCACGCTCGCTGTTGGGAGGCCTGTAGTACAGCCCCAACATTGTTACCGCACCCTTCCTATTTCTGAGTTCTGTCCATATTGCCTCACTGCTCGAGTCCTCCATAGTGCCCTCCTTCAGCACAGCTGTGATATCCTCTTTGACCAGTAATGCAACTCCTCCACCCCTTTTACCTCCCTCTCTATCCCGCCTGAAGCATCGATATCCTGGGATATTTAGTTGCCAATCATGCCCTTCCCTCAACCAAGTCTCAGTAAAAGCAATAACATCATACTCCCAGGTACTAATCCAAGCCCTAAGTTCATCTGCCTTACCAACTACACTTCTTGCATTAAAGCAAATGCACCTCAGACCACCAGTCCCTTTATACTCATCATCTGCTCCCTGCCTGCTCTTCCCCTTAGTCACACTGACTTCATTATCTAGTTTCTTACAGGCTTTTGTTACTACCTCCTCACTGTCAACTGACCTCAATTGGTTCCCATCCCCCTGCCACATTAGTTTAAACCCTCCCCAACAGCGTTAGCAAAAGCACCTCCAAGGACATTGGTTCCAGTCCGTCCCAGGTGTAGACCGTCCAATTTGTAATAGTCCCACCTCCCCCAGAACCGGTCCCACTGTCCCAAAAATCTGAACCCCTCCTTCCTGCACCATCTCTCAAGCCACGCATTCATCCTGACTATTCTTTCATTTTTACTCTGACTATCACGTGGCACTGGTAGTAATCCTGAGATTACTACCTCTGAGGTCCTACTTTTTAACTTGGCTCCTAACTCCCTAAACTCTGCTTGTAGGACCTCATCCCGTTTTTTTCCTATATCATTAGTGCCTATGTGCACAATGACAACTGGCTGTTCACCCTCCCCCTTTAGAATGTTCTGCAGCCATTCGGGAGCCTCGTTTTCGACCACAGAACCGCCTATCTACTCCCCTTACAATCGAATCCCCTATGACTATAGCCCTTCCACTCTTTTTCCCGCCCTTCTGAGCAGCAGAGCCAGCCACGGTGCCATGGACCTGGCTGCTGCTGCCTTCCCCTGGTGAGCCATCTCCCTCAACAGTATCCAAACCGGTATACTTGTTTTGGAGGGAGATGACCGCAGGGGACTCCTGCGCTGCCTTCCTGCTCTTTCTCTGCCTTTTGGTCACCCATTCCCTTTCTCCCTCAGCAATCCTAATCTGCGGTGTGACCAATTCACTAAACGTGCTATCCACGACCTCCTCAGCATCGCGCATGCTCCAAAGTGAGTCCATCCGCAGCTCGAGAGCCGTCATGCGGTCTAACAAGAGCTGCAGCTGGACACACTTCCTGCACGTGAAGGAGTCAGGGTCATCAGCCATGTCCCTGAGCTCCCACATTGAGCAAGAGGAGCATGATACGGGTCTGAGATCTCCTGCCATTTTTAATCTTAAGTTTAAACTTAGTTAAATGAAAAAGGAACGAAAAGTTTTTACCAATCACAATAAAACCAGAGAAATCGAAAAAGCCTTACCTTATAAACACCCCACCGAGTCCTTTTTTTTTTGGTTAGAGGAAGAGGGCGGGTGGTAGACACTACAAGTGTGGTGTCTCGGGTTCAGAAACTGCCCAAATATATAGTGTTTTACTTACCCAGCAGCCCCCTGGCCTCCGCCGAAAAACAAAAGCAAATTAAATTTACTTTCAAACTGACTTTCCCAGCTGCTCACTCGCTCACACGCTGCTCCCGAAAAAGCTGCTGCACTGAAAGACATCTCCCATGTCCTGATAGTGGTTTTGGGTATCATGGTGTTATATGTGACATACTTAATTTGGCAACTTTAGAAATTAATTAGGCGATGTAGGAGGATGTATGAACACAGGTTGGACAGCTACCCAAAAAGGCAATCAGTATTCGAACTTACTCTATAAATGGATAGGCAATTAGTTATGCCACACAAGGGTAATTGTATAACCTATTCATATATTGTTAAAATGAATTAGTGAAAGATCAGTATACTCTAAGAATGGAATTGCGACTGTATTATGTTCGCACAATTGATTGATTATGTAATAGTGATGGTTAAATTGTGCTTTCTTCAATATCACACTGCTTATGCTTTGTGAATGAAATTATAATTGTACAAGTGTACCACCTTTTATTTTGTAAGCAGATAGTTGAAGCCCTTGCAAAACTTATGCCTTTACAGAGTTCCCGCAGGCCCCTATTATGGCACAAGCAGGCAACGTATTGAGTGCGACACCTCTGTGTGTTGAAGGCTGTTTCCAGGCAAATAGAGCCCATTAAAGGCATCTAGGTGGGATTAAGGGAATGAATTTTACAAATGTTTTGAAGAATCAAAGGGGGGACTGTGAGAACAGAATTTAGGGACTGTGAGAACAGAATTTATATTTTAGAATTTTTAAGTACAGAATTACATGGGAACATTTAAGATGGAACAATTAATCAATCATGTATTGCAAACAAGCTAGCTTCAGTGCTGCAGGGAGGGACAGCTTATCAGAAATGACTTCATAACTTCAGGGCTGCAGTTCCCAGTTCCATAAGTCCTCCTGCCAGGTAGAATCATTTATCTTGTCAATCTCACATTGCTGCATCTTCGACTGTTCTTCCAAATTGTAGTACACTACAGCAATGACTTCCAGCTGCTGTCTCTCTTTACCCACGCGTGTGGGCAATGGCTGAATAGACAAATCCTCCTTAATACTTTCTGTCACAGTTACTGTTTCTGTCTTTTGCTTATGTATCTGTACCAACTCCATCTTCCCTACTCGGGTTGGTATTTGTGGGTTGAACCAAAATGTACTGTTGCTCACCAGCCAAGTCCGTTTATGTCCATACTGGTACTCCTTCGCTGTGGTGGTTAAGCGATATCTCCCCTTTCCCATCTAGGCCACATGGGCTAGCTCTGACAATGCTTTCCGAGTCTCCATGGTGTAATTTAAGTGGCATTAAACCCACATTTTGATTCTGCCGTTTTATATTTAGGATGAGGACGTATGACCACCTGGTTTTCCAGACTACACTCAGACAATGGACAATATTGTTCCAATTACCTCTTTTCCAATTTCCATAACATAGGGTAAAATATCATTGTATTTTATGTAATCTTTTCCCCTTATCACTCCTGTATTTTCTACTTTGTATAATTGCATCCCGAACTTATCTCTCAGAATTACAGGTTTTCCCAACACGACTCCAATACCCATAGATCCTGTATTTACACATTCCTGATCTTTCCATACTTTACGTTTTCTGATTTGGCACCTGGTAATTTTATCATATGTGTGACTAGTTAAGTATTCCAACTGGGTGTCAGTGATCCAAACTGGCACCTGTCTTGCATCAATTTGCCTCGAATTTTCTCGAATTTGTTCTAACATTCACGAACTGTATGTACTACAAACACTCTCATTATTTGAAATGTCACTATTCATTAATATATGTTGCTGGTTACTAAAAGAATATTTCTAGATAGACAAATTGTCTCCCTTGCCTTTGCTCTGGTTTTCCTCCTCCTTCGCTGCGCATAGCGCCTGTATGAACGGCAAGCTAGTATGCCCCATATTATGGCCAGTATTAACTGTATTTTACTATGGAGGCACCGGTATTGAATCCGGTAGCAACGTCATTAACTATCCCTCTCCTTGTCTTATAAAGTTGCTTCTGACCTCGAAATCTGACGGCACCCATGGCATTGGCAGCCTGCTGCATTACAATCGTACTTAATACACTATACAGATGTATTGCCTGTTCCGTACAATATCCCGGCATTTGCATCCCTGAGATATTGACCAGGACAGGCACAATCTCATGTTTAACATTATCATACAACGCTTCCCCTGGGCTCGATGTACCCACACACATCCATGTTCCTTTCAACTTTCCTTATCATCTGTTGCCCAATGGGAGGGGCACAAACAATTCCAAAGACACAGCACTCAGTTACCCCTTCCCCTTTCTGTCTGGTCACGCAGTTAGCACGGTCATCTGTGGAACACCGTACACACTTCCCATCCAACATGTTGTGCAATGCCCCATAGTTCATATAATCCCTATTAATACTCCTTTCATTAATCCGTTGTGCATCCATTACCGGGTCTTTATTCTGCAGGCCCCACAGCCACTGCAGTCCGGTTCTTTCCCATTCGCCACTAGTGGTTATATCTGTAATTTAAACACACTACCCTGGTGGTCACCAGGTGTTAGTACTTGTCCATGTTGTGAGTATCCTCCGATGAGGGATACATGTCTACCTGTGGGGACCGAACATGTCCTGGGGAATCCAGGAGTTAATTTATATTCTTATCATCTCTACTCTTTCGAAATTATCTATATGGTCCCGTTGTGCTCGGGTTTCATTCCCCACAATCCTTGCCCAGTTAGTAACCCATCTAATAATAATCCAAATGCCTATCAATACTACCATTATTCCCTTGATTATATTTTTTCAGTTGGGACCATATATTTCTATCGGCCCTTCCCTTTACCATTACTTTGTCTCCCACAACAGGCACCTTTGTCTGTTCCTCTATCATGTTTATATAGAACCTCCTGCCTCACCTTGTGCACAGCTCCTTCACAAATCTTTAACCCTTTCTCTTGCGGGTCCTATTTCCTGCTATGACATCCCCAGGAAACCTCATTGCCCTTCCTGTCACCGTATTCATCAAGTCTTTCCTACTTTAGCTACACCACTCTGCCCTTTTTGTTCCTTTTTCAAAATATCCTTTACTAGCTGACGAAGAGTTCTCACATTCTGGTCCACATTTTCCAAATCTATAGTATTGACAATTGAAGTTCCCTTATTAAGGACTGTGGCTGCGTCATTCACTAAACTATGTTTATGTCTCTTTCCCTTTATTATTCCCTCATTACCAAATTCCTGTCTCAGCAATTGTTACAGTAATACCTTGTACAACGCTCGGTTCTTAGGGCACCAGCCAGGTAGCTGGATATCTGAGATATTCAATATCACCAGTACCAACTCAAGCTTTATGTTATCATATACAATTTTATTAGCTTTATTATCGCAAGTCCATTTTCTGGTCCTGTAGTCAAGGCTGGGCAAGGGAGACCAGTCACTTGTGGCTGTTGGGTCGTAACCTTACTCGTTAGTAATTAAAATGTGGGAGTAATCGTGGTAATTGGAGCTTGTTGTCCGTTTAATAAATTTTGAATGCTGGTTTGATTGTTGGCTCTTTCCCTTGTACACCCCCCCAATGATTTTGACACAAAAGGTCCCTTGAGGGCCTTTGCTGTCAAAAGCTGACACACCCGGTAGATTAAATTGTCCACTAAAATAAAAGCAAAATACTGCAGATGCTGAAAATTGTCTCATTGATAAAGATGCTGTGATATTTGATGTCTGCAATTAAGGTCTTAAATTCTCAAAGCTGCTGGATCTCTTGCTGTTGGATCAATTCTCACATGGCCTGTCGTCACCTGCTTAAAATCAACCCACAAAGAATCCACTGTGGCTCTGCCTCTGAACCCAATGGGTTAATTTGTCCAATTCTATCTGTCAATTTAGAAATTTAAAATTTAACAATGTCCAATATGTATAAATTTTACTCTCAGCAATGCAAAATTGTGTGAAGGGTTAAATGGAAAAACAGCAGCTGCAGCGGGGTTTTTTTTTCAAGGGACGGAGCAAAATCGTCTCAGCTGCGTCACTTTACAAAACCTTTTTCTTCTCTGATCGAAAAAAACACACTTCATTTTAATCTATCTTTTTCAATCCTTTTGGTATCCTTAGGGTTGCTCGCCTTTGAAGTTGAAAATGCCACGAATGCTTCAGTTACTTTCCAAATAACAAATCACATCTGCACACTTGCACTGGTATCTCACTGCCATGCCACATATTCTGAACTCTCAGGTGATGTTATCAAAAGATCAAATATCAGCTGTGATCAAAAGGGGAGGTGGCTGGTGGTGTCTATCTGAGATCTTTGCTTACCTCCCCCTGCAGGGTCCTGATGTCTCAGGTTATGGCCAGACTTTCAAATGTAGCTCTCTAAAAAACTCATATCTCCAAGAGAAAACTATCAATTGCTAGTCGTATCTACACTTTCCTGATATTCACTGGAAAATTCGAGGCTTCTTGGAAATTAACTGTTTATTTCACTGTTTGATTATCCCCAGAATTCCTTTATTAGCGCTTGCATCAGCCAGATCTGATTGCCAATTCCCATTAATTATTATTCTATTTCTTTTTGAGCCCTGGAGAACCTTTACAATTAATATTAATAATTCCTTAAAACAGAAATCAAACATTTCCATTTGATTCCAGACATTAGTGATATTGTTTATGTTTTTGTTTTAACCTTAGATGACATTTTAATTCCTTAAATCACTTGCCAAATTAAACTGGATTTTCAACATTTCAGATTATTCCAAATTCAAATGACAGTAAATTTCCCTTTGAATGCTTTAAATAACCACTCATATCAATTTAATTTAGTTTATCGATTCCAATTTCTTATGCCCAGACTTGGTTGTACTTTTTGTACGTTAAAGACAGAAGTGCTTGCAACTATCTCTCCTTCTCAAGCACTTTGTCTCATCGATAAGGATGGTTGCAGCAGGGTTAATTTCTTGCTTGTCTCCAAGGGGGCGGAGCAAAACATTCTCCGCTGCGTCGCTTTACGTAACCTTTTTTTAATGGAAAAGAACTAAACTCCTTTTTAAATGTTTTTTTTTATCATTAGGATTTCCAAACAACAAAATCCTTAGTAACATTATCAACTTCAAAGGAAACCATCTCCATCAGGAAAGACAGCATTTTAGATTAAACTCCAATTGTTTCCAAACTTATTTTTTCATCTTTTATAAGAGGTTTCTAATCCAAGGATTATTAATTTTTTTTAACAAAGATGATTCCAAATTCCAATTCACTGCAATCAATATTTAAAAATCAAAACTGCCAATGTTATATGAGTGAGTCCTCTGTCCGGAACTGAAGACTCCTCCAAAACATGACATAATAAACTTGAAAGTTCATTGTGGCAACAAATAAAATTTCCAGTTCTTCAACTTAAACAGGTCAATTAACCTTAATAGTAATAATTCAATTCAGACTTATTAACTTATACTACTTATTAACTACACACAGAACAGAATAGCACGTGCTTATTTTAAAAGATAGGTAAATTATGTCATTTTCTTGTTCTTTCTTCAGGCGCCTTTTCAAATGACTGTAATAAAACCAAAAACTAAAAAAAAAGTTATCTAACATTTTTAACACAAAATAGTTAACACCAGCTTCTTAAACAAACTTTAAACAGACAGAATCTTTCCTATATATCCTTTGTTTATCCTTCTCTCCCGTAAAACAATATTCAATTCCTGACATTTGCTACTTAAAACAGTCAGTAAAGCATGTATTTAACTTAAACTCAAAAAGTAGAACAGATTTTAAACTGGAACTCCAATTAAAGCAGGAGTGGTAAACTTCAAATTGGATTTCTGCCAAACATCTTCAGAGCTTCAAGGCTGAAGCTTATCTCTTCCAAAATTGTTCCTTGCCTTTTCACAGTTGCAAAACCAGCTTTTAAAAATTTTTTTATCTTAAAATATAATTCAATTTTATATCCCATTCCTGGGTGAACAACACTAAATCGAAATGAACACACTCAACAACCACTTTTCACACTCATTCAATTCCAAACAACTTCGAAAATTGATTTCTGTAATGGGTTACGAATTCAAAATACCAAATTTCTTTCAAAAGTCCCTGTCCCAATGTCAAGGAACACACACAGGTTCAATTAATTCACAACCAAAACATTACTCAAGGTTCCCACAAAATATACACTTGTAAAAATAAAAAAAGTAACAGACTCATTCTCTCATCATTAAGGCCAGACAACAAAGAATTAACGACAGTCAGTTGTACAGAACACAAGCTGTACATGCCAGACATTCAATTCATTCGCAGAAGCTTCCAACATTCTCACATTGAAATCAAAGACACAGTCACTCGTTTTTACTCTAAAAAACACCTATCTTTAAAACACATTTTTACCGTGGCGCTTCTGCGTCTTTCTCGAGGGGGCAAACAGACGTGGATCGCCTTTCTCCAGAGGACATGATTTACTTGTCCCCGGGGGCAACCCTTCTTCCTTATAAGCCGTCGAGCCCATTCTTCCTTCTACTTTCTCAAACCCTAGTTCTTTTCTATGAATCAAGCAGCATTAAAACGAAAGAAAACAAACAAGACACAAGAAAACGAATAGACACAGTAACACAAACAAAGGACGAACCACACACAAGGAGACGAACAGGCGCAGCCAATGTTGGGATCAACAGAATTTTTAGAGTCTTTTGGTTTCCCCCTTCACTAATCGGTATTCCTAATTTAAGGGCGTTTTCTTGCCAACTTTTTAGGAGGATTCTATTTTTTTTCTCCTGACAGTATTGTCTCCATAATCCAATTAATTCTTTGGCCCTATTGCCTTTATTTTGTTTCCAGATTTTTTCTTGGGGTTTTTTTTTTTGGTCACTTCCAAATCTTTTGGCCCCTAAGGGCCATTGGTCTCCTAATTTCTTATTTAAGGCTGCCGATAATTGTCTGAAGTCTTTCCCGTTATCCGGATATTTATCACCCAGTACGTTACTCACAAATTATCTTATTCGAACCTAAAAATACAAATAAAACCTTAACCTCAGCCATTCTAAAACAATCTGCTTAAGCCTTCAGTCGTGACCAACTTTAACTTTAACCTCAGTCCCATCAGCCGTAGTCTAAACTAACCGACTAAACCTGACTTAAAAATAAAACTTAAACCTCAGTCCCATCAGCCATCGTCTAAAATAACCAACTGAAACTGACCTAAATAAAATTTTAACCTCAGTTCCCATCAGCCGTCGTCTAAACTAACCAACTGAACCTGACCTAAATAAAATTTTAACCTCAGTTCCCCTCAGCCGCAGTCCAAACTAACCAACTGAACCTGACCTAAATAAAATTTTAACCTCAGGTCCCCTCAGCCGCAGTCTAAACTAACCAACTGAACCTGACCTGAATAAAATTTTAACCTCAGTACCCCTCAGCCGCAGTCTAAACTAACCAACTGAACCTGACCTAAATAAAATTTTAACCTCAGTTCCCCTCAGCCGCAGTCTAAACTAACCAACTGAACCTGACCTAAATAAAATTTTAACCTCAGTTCCCCTCAGCCGCAGTCTAAACTAACCAACTGAACCTGACCTAAATAAAATTTTAACCTCAGTTCCCCTCAGCCGCAGTCTAAACTAACCAACTGATCCGGACCTAAATAAAATTTTAACCTCAGTTCCCCTCAGCCGCAGTCCAAACTAACCAACTGAACCTGACCTGAATAAAATTTTAACCTCAGTACCCCTCAGCCGCAGTCTAAACTAACCAACTGAACCTGACCTAAATAAAATTTTAACCTCAGTTCCCCTCAGCCGCAGTCTAAACTAACCAACTGAACCTGACCTAAATAAAATTTTAACCTCAGTACCCCTCAGCCGCAGTCTAAACTAACCAACTGAAACTGACCAAAATAAAACTTTAGCCTCAGTTCCCCTCAGCCACAGTCTAAACTAACCAACTGATCCGGACCTAAATAAAATTTTAACCTCAGCCCCCATCAGCCGTCGTCTAAACAAACAGACTGAACCTGACCTGAAAATTAACCATCAGTCGTACCGACACCGACTGATCCTTGTCTTTCTAATCCGCCAGAATGATCATTGATCTCGTCCAGACGATCTTACCTGACCATCAGCGAGTGATCAAACTTTTATCGGACTACGGGACAGAGGAAAACCGACACCGTCGGGGGACCATTTCCTCTCTCTCCGTCCAAGACGAGTCTGATTCTGATTTCGCTGATGATCGGCGGTCGTCTGTTGAGATCCCACTTCTGACACCAAAATGTGAATCTGAGTTCTTTTTGCTTTCAGTCTGGTTCAGTAAAAATACCGAGTCGGATGTGTAGGTAAAATCAACTACTTTATTTGCGCAGTCGCCAGCGGACTTACTCTGAGAACAGCGGCACTGACTCCACCAGAGTCTGTCGGGTCCCCCCCCCCCCCAGAGTAAGTGAAGTTTGTGATACAGGTACTACTGTTTATACATTAAGATTCATGCTGCACCTCCTTGTTTAACAAATCAGTGCGGTACAATTCGACTTCACCCACGTGGTGACATGCAGTACATCTGTTACTGAGGTTACAATACACTCCATTCTCAAAACATACTTGTTACTAATAAAATATTGTTTTGTACCAGCAAGATAAAACAAAGCGGATAAGCAAGCTAATTAGCAAGAGCATAGGAATCATCAATAACCATGCTGGTCTCACTCACTACATGGATCATGAGTCTGTCTCCACCTTGTGACAAGTAATTGCGGCGCATCCTGCTATCTCTGTTAGGTGTACATTCCTGAGTGTTTCGTGCAGTGTGCAGGTACATCAAGTAGTGGCAGTTCACGAAGATAAGAGGGGCCTAGCACTCCTTATCACTCACACAGTGATGGACATCATTTGATTGACAGGAGTCCATTTGTTCCAAACCAGAGGGAATCACACAATCAGGCCATGAAGAACAGATGTCCTTGCAATTACCAGTGTCGGCTAGTCTTTACTGTCTCACACGCTCTGCCTTTACTTTTAACTATTTCATTGTGGTTTCTGCCACTTAAAATCAAAGCTCAGCAAAACTACTATTCCTAACTTGGCTATATTTCCCATTAGGCATAGTGCCATACCTTTCTGTTCACTTCCACAATCGGACAGGTCGTTTTGAGTTCAAACAAGAGGTGAGTTTATTACATGTAACAATCTAAACTGGATCTAAATAAAATTAAACAAATATACGCTACACATTCACGCACACACTCACATGAGAACCACACAGAAATAAATTACAGAGAGAGAAATACATTTGTGTTGGATTAGTCTCCAGCATAAATAAATAAAACAGGTCTGTTGTGTTCGATAATTAACTGGTCTGCATTTTTCCACCCTTAGTAATGAGTTTCATGTCATCTGCAAGAGATGAAATTAATTCATTTTACATATACGTTAGTATCATTTATATATCTATCTGTATGTCAGGAACAGCACTGGTTCTAATACTGACCCCTGGGAAACAGCACTGTATACTCCTCCTCCCCCAGTCTGAACAATGTATGTTCACCATTTCTCTCTGCTTTCTGTCCTTGAGTCGGTTTCATATCCACACTGTTACTGTGACATAGATCCATGTGTTCCATTTTTCATAACAAGTCTATGAAATGTCATTTGATCACAGGCCTTTTGAAAGTCTATATACATAACTCGAAACAGACGATCCTCATCAATACCCAGTTATGTCATCAATGAACTTGATCAAGATTATCAGACATGATTTGTCATTCACCTATCCGTACTGTTTGTCATTCATTATTCCATGTTTTCCGAGAAAGATATATTTTTGTACTGGGTTACGGCCTCTAGTAATTTCCAACCACCGACATGACACTGACAGTAGACAGGATTTATCCTAGTTACAGGATTCATCTAATGTCTCCTTTTGTAAACAGGATGTAACATTTACAGTCCTCCAGTCCTCTGTCAACGCTCCTATATCCAAGGAGGATTGAAAGATCCAGGCCAGTGCCTCTGCTATTCCCACCATTCCTTCTCTAATCAACACTCTGCATTGTTTTATCAAACAACTGCATCAAGTTTACCTCACCAACAACTCTCTCCACTCCTTCACTAGAATTCTTTGAGGAAGTGACAAAGTTGATTGTTGAGGGAAGGGCTGTAGATGTGATATACATGGACTTCAGTAAGGCGTTTGATAAGGTTCCCCATGGTAGGTTGATGGAGAAAGTGAAGTCGCATGGGGTCCAGGGTGTACTAGCTGGATGGATAAAGAACTGGTTGGGCAACAGGAGACAGAGAGTAGCAGTGGAAGGGAGTTTCTCAAAATGGAGACGTGTGACCAGTGGTGTTCCACAGGGATCCGTGCTGGGACCACTGTTGTTTGTGATATACATAAATGATTTGGAGGAAAGTATAGGTGGTCTGATTAGCAAGTTTGCAGATGACACTAAGATTGGTGGAGTAGCAGATAGTGAAGGGGTCTGTCAAAGAATACAGGAGAATATAAATAGATTGGAGAGTTGGGCAGAGAAATGGCAGATGGAGTTCAATCAGGGCAAATGCGAGGTGATGCATTTTGGAAGACCCAATTCAAGAGTGAACTATACAGTAAATGGAAAAGTCCTGGGGAAAATTGATGTGCAGAGAGATTTGGGTGTTCAGGTCCATTGTTCGCTGAAGGTGGCAACGCAGGTCAATAGAGTGGTCAAGAACGCATACGGCATGCTTTCCTTCATCGGACGGGGTATGGAGTATAAGGGTTGGCAGGTCATGTTACAGTTGTATAAGACTTTGGTTCGGCCACATTTGGAATACTGCGTGCAGTTCTGGTCGCCACATTACCAAAAGGATGTAGATGCTTTGGAGAGGGTGCAGAGGAGGTTCACCAGGATGTTGTCTGGTATGGAGGGCGCTAGCTATGAAGAGAGGTTGAGCAGATTAGGATTATTTTAATCAGAAAGACGGAGGTTGAGGGGGGGGACCTGATTGAGGTGGTCAAAATCATGAGGGGTATAGACAGGGTGGATAGCAAGAAGCTTTTTTCCCAGAGTGGGGGATTCAATTACTAGGGGTTACGAGTTCAAAGTAAGAGGGGAAAAGCTTAGGGGGGATATGCGTGGAAAGTTCTTTATGCAGAGGGTGGTGGGTGCCTGGAACGCGTTGCCAGCGGAGGTGGTAAACGCGGGCACGATAGCGTCTTTGAAGATGCTTCTAGACAGATACATGAATGGGCAGGAAGCAAAGAGATACAGACCCTTAGAAAATAGGCGACACGTTTAGATAGAGGATCTGGATCGGCGCAGGCTTGGAGGGCCAAAGGGCCTGTTCCTTTGCTGTAATTTTCTTTGTTCTTTGTCCTTTGTTCACTGTTGTTAAGTTATCAGACTGTTGATCCGACATTCAGTACTGGATGAACAGAAATTGCCTCTAATTAAATATTTGGAAGCCGTTGTTTTCCCTCCCAACTTCAACTCTGTTCCTTTGCTATTGATTCCATCCCTTTCCCTGGTAACAGTCTGAGATTCAGACAGTCTGTTTACAGCCTTGGTGTCATATTTGGGACAAAATTAGCAGGCACATGGACAAATGTGGGTTAATTTAGGAAAACCAGCACGGATTTGGTAAGGGAAAATTCTGTTTATCTAGCTTACTGGAGTATTTTGAAGAGGAAAAAGGAAGCTTGAGGAGGGCAATGCTGTTGATGTGTTGTAAATGGAATTCCAAAAGCCATTTGATAAAGTGCCACACAACAGACTTGTGACCAAAGGTATAGCTCATCGAATAAAAAGGACAGTAGTAACATGAAATTAAATTAGTTGAGTGACAGGAAACAGAGAGTAGTGATTAATGGATGCTTTTCGGGCTGGAGAAAGGTTTGTAGTGGAATCAAAGCAAAATACAGCAGATCCTGGAATTCTGAAATAAAACCAGAATGTGCTGGAAATACTCAGCATGTCAAGCAGCATTAGTGGCGAGAGAAGCAGAGTTAATGCTCCAGGTTTGTGACCTTTCATCAGATCTGGCAAAGGTTAGAAATGTAATAGCTTTTAAGCAAGTAAAGCGGGTGCAGGGGTGTAAATACAAGGACAGAAATGTGGGCATTAGAGCGGTGGTGGGAATGGAGGGTATTGAAATGACAACCGAGCAGAAACTAGGGGTCATGCTTTGGACTGAGCGGAGGTGTTCCACAAATCACTCACCGAATCTGCGATTGACCTGCTGTGGTGTTCCACTGAACATCAACTCCAGCTCGAGGAACAGCACCTCATTGTCCTATTAGGCATTCTACAGACTTCCGGACTGAACATTGAGTTCAATAATTTCAGAGCATGACTGGCCCATTTTTATTGTTATTTTGTTTGATCAGTTTGTTACCATGTCCCAGCCTTAAACTGGGATTTTTATGTTGGTGCTTTTAGCCAGGGCTGTTCATTATTCTGTCATTTAACACCCTCTCTGCACGAACGCTTTGTCTTTCACCACACCATAAGCACACTCTCTTTGCCTTTGCCCCATGACCTCCTGGTCAGTTAATCTCTCTGACCCTCTGTTCCATCAAGACCCCTCTTGTTCTCTTTTCCCCCACCCCTGCTTTATTTGATTAAAACCTATTACATTCCTAACCTTTGCCAGTTCTAATGAACCGTCACAGACCCGAAATATTTACTCTGCTTCTCTCTCTATTCAGATGCTGCCAGACCTGCTGAGTATTTCCAGCACGTTTTGTTTTTATTTAAGGTTTGTAGTGGAATTTCCCAGGGATCAGTGTTGGGACCATTTCTCTTCCTGATATATATTAATGACCTGGACCTTAGTGCGCAGTGAACAATTTCAAAGTTTGCAGATAATACGAAACGTGGAAGCATTGTGAACTGAGAGGAGGATAGGGTACAACTCCAAAAGGACATAGAAAATTTGGTGGAATGGGCAGTCAAGTGGCAGATGAAGTTCAATGTGGAGAAATATGAAGTGATTCATCTTGGTAATAAGAACATGAAGAGACAATATAGAATAAAGGGTACAATTCTCAAGGGGGTGCAGGTAAAGAGGGACCTGGGTGTAGATGTGCATATGAGCGGCACAGTGGCGCAGTGGTTAGCACCGCAGCTTCACAACTCCAGCGACCTGGGTTCAATTTTGCCTGTGTGGAGTTTGCAAGTTCTCCCTGCGACCGCGTAGGTTTTCGCCATGTGCTCTGGTTTCCTCCCATAGCCCAAGACTTGTAGGTTGATATGTACATTGGCCATTATAAATTGCCCCTAGTATAGGTAGGTGGGTATGGGGTAGGAATATGGGATTAATGTAGGATTAGTATAAATGGGTGGTTGATGGACAGCACTTATTCGGTGGGCCGAAGGGCCTGTTTTGGTGCTGTAACTCTTTTAAAAAATTCATTGAAGGTGGCAGGACAGGTTCAAAGAGCGCGATTAATAAAGCATACAGTACCGTGGGCTTTATTAACAGCGGCATGGAATACAAGAGCAAGGAGGTTGTTTCGAACTTGTATAAGACTTTAGTTCGGCCTCAGCTGCAGTAATACGTTTCTGGGCGCCACACTTTAGGTAACGTGGAGACATTGAAGAGTGTGCAAAAACCTTCACAAGAATGGTTCCAGCTATGAAAAATGTCAGTTATGAAGATAGACTAGAGAAGTTGGAACATTTTCCTCAGAGAAGAGAAGGCTGAGAGGAGATTTGAAAAAGGTATTCAAAATTATGAGGTGTCTGGACAGAGTGGATGGTGAAAAACTGTTCCCACTCCTGAAAGGATCGAAAACCAGAGGGCAAAGAATGCAAATAATTGGTAAAAGAAGCAGAAGTGACATGAGGAAAACTTTTCCACACAGCGAGTGGTTCAGGTCTGGAATGAACTGCCTGAGAATTTGATGGAGGAGATTCAATGGAGGCATTCAGGAGGAAATTGGATAGCTGTCTGGAAAGGACGATTGTGCAGAGTTACAGGGAGAAGGCAGGGGAGCCACACTAGATGAATTGCTCTTTTGGAGAGCCTGTACAGACACGGTGGACAGAATGGCCACCTTCTGTGCTGTAACAATTCTGTGACATTTGACCGCAAAATGCGTTTCCAACCTCATATTCGTGCCATCACTATCACCACCAATTTCCACCTCAATAACATCGCCCAACTTCACCCCTGCCTCAACTCATCTGCTGCTGAAGCTCTCACTCATGCTTTCATTAACTGTCGACTAGACTATTCCAACTCATTCTCCCACATTCTACTATCCGTAAACTTGAGGTCATCTAAATCTCTGCTGCCTATGTCTTAATTCACAACAAGTCCCATTCCCCACTCATTGACCTATATCAGCTCACAGTCAAACAATGTCTTCATTTCAAAATTCTCATCCCTGTTTTCAAATCCCTCCATGGTCTCACCCCTCCCTATCTCTGTAATCTCCTGCAGCCGCACAACTCTCCGACATATCTCTGCTCCTCTAATTCCGGCCTCTTGTGCATCCCTGAGTTTAATTACTCCACCATTGGTGGCCACACCTTCAGTTGCCTCGGCCTCAAGCTCTGGAATATCCTCCCTACACAGCTCCACCTATCTACCTCGCTTTTATCCTTGAAGACACTCCTTTAAAACTTGCCTCTTTGACCAAGCTGTTTGTCATCTAACCTAATTTCTCCCTTTGTGTTTCGGTGTTATACTTTGTTTCATAATGCTGCTGTGAAGTACCTTGGGTTAAGTTACTGTTGAAGTTTGTCAGACATGATTTATCATCAGCATATCTCTGCTGCTTGAAATTAATTATGCTATCCTTTTCCAAGCACATTTATGATCTGGGTTGTGAAATGTCCCCATCACTGACGTCAGATTGACTGGACAGTACAGGATTTACCCCAACTGTCCTTTTTTGTAAACAAGGTGTAAAATTTACAACCCCCCAGTCCTCCATCATCACTCCCATATCTCAAGAGGATCGGAGGGTACTGTCCCGTACATCTTAGATTTGCACCATTCCTTCTCTCACCAATGCTCACACATCCCATCCAGACTGGGTAAGTTCTAGGTTATTGTGTTACAAAAAGTGTTGGATTGAAAGAGGTTAACTGAACATGTTCGTTCAATGACTGTAATTAATGTCGGTCTCCATGGACCCCAATTGTGTCACTGGAGGGGTTCCATCTTCTTTCAATGTGTTACCCCCATCGTGTCAGCGGCAACATCAACCCCGGCACTAACAAGGATCAGCAGCTCCAGAGAGAGAGGGAGAGGATAGATCAGAAGCTGAGAACAATAGATTGGAATGTTACAACAATGGGTCAGAATCTGAGAACAATAGATCTCATTATCAAAAAGGAGGAGGTGCTGGATGTCTTGCAAAGCATTAAGGTAGATAAGTCCCCAGGGTCTGATGGGATCTACCCTAGAATACTGAGGGAGGCAAGGAAATAAATTGCTGGGGCCTTGACAGAAATCGTTGCATCCTCATTGGCTACAGGTGAGGTCCCAGAGGACTGTAGAATAGCCAATGTTGTTCCTTTGTTTAAGAAGGGTGGCAAGGATAATCCAGGAAATTATAGGCCGGTGAGCCTTACGTCAGTGATCGGGAAACTATTAGAGAGGATTATTCAGGACAGTATTTACTCCCATTTGGAAACAAATGAACTTATTAGCGAGAGACAGATGGTTTTGTGAAGGGGATGTCGTGTCTTACTAACTTGATTGAGTTTTTTGAGGAAGTGACGAAGATGATTGATGAAGGAAGTGCAGTGGATGTTATCGATATGGACTTTAGTAAAGCCTTTGGCAAGGTCCCTCATGGCAGACTGGTACAAAAGGTGAAGTCACATGGGATCGGAGGTGAGCTGGCAAGATGGATACAGAACTGGCTCGATATTAAAAGACAGAGGCTAAGAGTGGAAGGGCGCTTTTCTGAATGGATGGCTGTGACTAGTGGTTTTCCACACAGGTCAGTGCTGGGACCTTTTCTGTTTGTAGTATATATGAATGATTTGGAGGAAATGTAGCTGGTCTGATTAGTAAGTTTGCGGACGACACAAAGGTTGGCGGAGTTGCGGATAATGATGAGGATTGTCAGAGGATACAGCACGATATAGATCGGTTGGAGACATGGGCGGAGAAATGGCAGATGGAGTTTAATCCGGACAAATGTGAGGTAATGCATTTTGGAAGGTATAATGCAGGTGGGAATTATACAGTAAATGGCAGAACCTTTAGGAGTATTGACAAGCAGGGAGAATTGGGCGTACAGGTCCACAGGTCACTGAAAGTGGCAACGCATGTGGATAAGTTAGTCAAGAAGGCATATGGCATGCTTGCCTTCATCGGTCGGGGCATAGAGTATAAAAATTGGCAAGTCATGTTGCAGCTGTACAGAACCTTAGTTAGGCCACACTTAGAAAATTGCGTGCAATTCTGGTCGCCACACTACATGAAGGACGTGGAGGCTTTGGAGAAGGTACAGAGGAGGTTTACCAGGATGTTGCCTGGTCTGGAGGGCATTAGCTATGAGGAGTGGTTGGAAAAACTCGGATTGTTTTAACTGGAACGACGGAGGTTGAGGGGGCGACATGATAGAGGTTTACAAAGTCATGAGCGGCATGGACAGAGTGGATAGTCAGACGCTTTTTCCCAGGGTGGAAGAGTCAGTTACTAGGGGACATAAATTTAAGGTGCTGGGGGCAAGGTTTAGAGGGATGTGCGAGGCAGGTTTTTTGCACAGAGTGTGGTGGGTGCCTGGAACGGACTGCCAGGGGAGGTGGTGGAAGCAGATACGATAGCGACGATTAAGAGACATCTTGGCAAATATATGAATAGGAAGGGAATAGAGGGATAGAAGCCCCGGAAGTGCAGAAAGTGTTCGTTTCGGCAGGCTTCAAATCGGCGCAGGCTTGGAGGGCCGAATGGCCTGTTCCTGTGCTGTACTGTTCTTTGTTCTTTGTTCTATGCCCTCCTTGCTGCTGTTGCTATACTTGGAAAATCTCTGTCTCCAAATATTAGCTCCATAAACCATTGTTATGTGCATTGGTTTGCTTGTAATTTACTCTCCCATCTATGTTGCTGTTGCTGTCCCTTGCAAGTCTCTATTTCCCGCTATTACATCTGGAAAACCTGTTTCACTGAAATAATGCTCTTGCTGTATAAATTTTGGGAAGAGTGGAGTTATTGTCATTAGTCTCCATAAGAAATTCCATCCACTATCCATGAACCACATCCTCCTCACTGCCAAATACCTGAGGCTGAACCAGACAGTTTGCATCCTCTTTGTTCTATTTAAACCTGAGCTGAGTTCAGCTCTGTATGTTCGCCATTACCAACCCTGCCTACTACCACCTCTGTAATATCACACGTTTCCACCTGTGCCTCAGCCCATCTGCTGCATAAACCCTCATCTGTGCCTTGGTTAAATCCACGCTTGACTATTCCAATTATATCCTGGTCACCATCCCTGCCGTCAACCTGCATAAACCACAGCCCATACAGAACTCTGCTGTTTGTATCCTAACTCACACCAAATCCCGATAACCCATCAACCCTGTGCTCTCTGATCTACATTGGCTCCCGGTCTGGCAGCACCTTAATTTTAATATCCTAATTCTTGTCTTTGAATCCCTCCCTGGCCTCACACCTCCAATTAGTCCAATTCACCCGTCCATTCTCGTATTCTTGCAAATCTTTTGCCTGAAAGTCTTTTCTTCAATTCGCTTTTATCAGTAAATGTGCTGGTATTGTGAGCAGGGGTCTATCAGCCATTCCAGTAGCTTTGATGTACATCTTTGAAACGTGGTCTGTGCATGTCCACTGACCGCCTGTGTTGGTCACTCTCAGCTCAACAGACATTCAGCATCACGAGGGGCCCCGTCTAATGTTATTTAAAAGTACCAGCCATCCAGCTTACAGGTGAGGTCTTTCTGACTTACTTCTGCTGTTGTAAAGTTAGTGGAGGTGTTGTGGATGGTTTTCTGGCAGTTGTGTTGTGAGCTGCTGCAGACATTCAGGTACGACAGAGGATTTGGTGACCCAACTCTGGACGAGGTATTTGGGCTGTCGTTACAGTGTCTCTGGGTCTATAACATGACCGGCAAATGGAGCAGAGGTTGCAGAGAGAGGAATCTCTGTGAAGAGGGAGGAGGAGGGGCCTCTGCCCTAACAACCCCGGCTTTTCCAAGAGCACTATTCCTATCTACACCTAACCCAGGAGCAGTGTGTGAGGTGACTGTGATTCAATAAGGAAGGTGGTCACAGAGCTGTGTCACCTGCTGAAACAAGACCTGGAGCCTCACACCAGGGTGAGGAGCGAGCTATCAGTGGCCGTTAACCTCACAGATACATTGAACTTCTATGTATCTGCATCTTTCCTGCCAGGAGCGTGTGACGTATCCAACATCGAGTCATAGACATTGATGGAGCCCTGGAGTCATTTACGGCACAGAGGGAGGCCATTCATCATGTCCATGCTGGCTCTCCATGGAGCAATCCAGTCAGTCCCACTCTATCGCTCATTCCCTGCAGCAATTTCATTTCCTTCAAATGCCCACCAGCTTTATTTTGAAATCACTGATTGTCTCTGCTCCACCATACCTTTGGGCAGTGAGTTCCAGATCATTAATGCCCGCTGCATAAAAAAAGTTCTTCCCCAGCTCTCCAAAACCGTTGGAGACCAAAACAGTACACATTATTCCAGGTGTGGTCTCACCAAAGCCCTGTACAATTGTAGCAAGACTGCTTTATTCTTGTATTCCTATCCCCTTTCAATAAAGACAAACACGCCATTTACCTTCCTAATTGCTTGCTGCAGCAGCATGCTATCTGTTTCTTGTACGAGCACGGTTTTGTGAAGGCTAGGTCGTGCCTCACAAACCTTATTGAGTTTTTCGAGAAGGTGACCAAACAGGTGGATGAGGTTAAAGCAGTGGATGTGGTGTATATGGATTTCAGTAAGGCGTTTGATAAGGTTCCCCACGGTAGGCTATTGCAGAAAATACGGAAGTATGGGGTTGAAGGTGATTTAGAGCTTTGGATCAGAAATTGGCGAGCTGAAAGAAGACAGAGGGTGGTGGTGATGGCAAATGCTCATCCTGGAGTTTAGTTACTAGTGGTGTACCGCAAGGATCTGTTTTGGGGCCACTGCTGTTTGTCATTTTTATAAATGACCTGGATGAGGGTGTAGAAGGGTGGGTTAGTAAATTTGCGGATGACACGAAGGTCGGTGGAGTTGTGGATAGTGCCGAAGGATGTTGTAGGGTACAGAGGGACATATTTAGGTTGCAGAGCTGGGCTGAGAGATGGCAAATGGAGTTTAATGCGGAAACGTGTGAGGTGATTCACTTTGGAAGGAGTAACAGGAATGCAGAGTACTGGGCTAATGGGAAGATTCTTGGTAGTGTAGATGAACAGAGAGATCTTGGTGTCCTGGTTCATAAATCCCTGAAAGTTGCCACCCAGGTTAATAGGGCTGTTAAGAAGGCATATGGTGTGTTAGCTTTTATTAGTCGGGGGATCGAGTTTCGGAGCCACGAGGTCATGCTGCAGCTGTACAAAACGCAGGTGCGGCCGCATCTGGAGTATTGCGTGCAGTTCTGGTCACCGCATTATAGGAAGGATGTGGAAGCTTTGGAAAGACTGCAGAGGCGATTTACTATGATGTTGCCTGGTATGGAGCGAAGGTCTTACGTGGAAAGGCTGAGGGACTTGAGGTTGTTTTCGCTGGAGAGAAGGAGGAGGAGGGGTGACCTAATAGAGACATATAAGATAATCAGAGGGTTAGATAGGGTGGAAAGTGAGAGTCTTTTTCCTCGGATGGTGATAGCAAACACGAGGGGACATAGCTTTAAGTTGAGGGGTGATAGATATAGGACAGATGTTCGAGGTAGTTTCTTTACTCAGAGAGTAGTAGGGGCGTGGAACGCCCTGCCTGCAACAGTAGTAGACTCGCCAACTTTAAGGGCATTTAAGTGGTCATTGGATAGACATATGGATGAAAATGGAATATTGTAGGTCAGAGGGTTTCACAGGTCGGCGCAACATCGAGGGCCGAAGGGCCTGTACTGCGCTGTAATGTTCTAATTCTAATTCTAATTGTAATAAAACTTTAAAAAAACTTTAAATAAAAAGGGAGGAGGCTCTTCATGTTCTGAAATTATCGAACTCAATGTTCAGTCCAGCAGGCTGTTGTGTGCCTATTCGGTAAGTGAGATACTGTTACTCGAGCTTGGAACACTGCACAATCCCAGGACACAGATGAGAGCATGAGATGGAGGAGGAAATGTTGAAATAGCAAGCAACCGGAAGCTCGAGGTCATGCTTTCAGACTGAGTGGAAAGCGATCAACTAATCTGCATTCGAACTCCCCAGTGTAGAGGAGGCCACATTGTGAGCAGCGAATACAGCATACTCAGTTGAAAGAAGAACAGGTAAATCGCTGCTTTACCTGAAAGAAGTGTTTGGGGCCTCTGATCGTGATGAGAGAGGAGGTAAATGGGCAGGTATTGCACCTCCTGCTATTGCAGGGGAACGTGCCATGGGAAGGGGACGAAGTTTTTGGGAGTAATGGAGCGTCCGCCAGGGTGACGCTGAGGGAGTGATTCTTTCGGAATGCTGCCAGAGGAGGGGACGATATGTTTGGTGGTGGCAACTCGCTGGAGGTGGCAGAAATGACAGAGGATGATCCTTTGGATGTGGAGGCTGGTGGGATGGAAAGTGAAGACAAGACGAACCCTTTGACAAGTCTGTGAGGGAGGGGAAGGGGTGAGGGCAGAAGTATGGGAAATGGGTCAGACCCGGTTGAAGGCCCTGTCAACCACAATGGGGGAGAGTTCTCGTGGAGGGAAAAGGAAGACCTATCAGAAGCGCTGTTGTGGAAGGTTGCATCATCAGAGCAGATGCATCGGAGATGGAGAAACTGGGAGAATGGAATGGATTTCTTACAGGAGGTAGGGTGTAAAGAGGTGTAGTCGATGTAGTTGTGGGAGTCGGTGGGCTTGTAATGGATATTAGTAGACAATCTATCCCCAGAGATAGAGACAGAGAAGTCGAGGAAGGGTAGGGAGGTGTCGGAGATGGACCATGTAAAGGTGAGAGAAGGGTGGAAATGAGAAGCAAAGTTGATAACGTTTTCCAGTTCGGGGCGGGAGCAGTAAACGGCACCGATACAGTCGTCAATGTACCGGAAAAAGAGTTGGAGGAGGGGACCTGAGTAGGACTGGAAGAAGGAATGTTCGACATATCCCACAAAATGACAGGCATAACTGGAAGGGTCACTGACCCGAAACGTTAACTCTGCTTCTCTTTTCACAGATGCTGCCAGACCTGCTGAGCGGTTCCAGCATTTCTTGTTTTTATTTCAGATTTCCAGCATCCGCAGTATTTTGCTTTTATTATATAACTAGGACCCATGAGGGTACCCATAGCAATACCTTTTACTTGAAGGAAGTGAGTGGATTTGAAGGAGAAGTTGTTTAATGTGAGAACAATTTCAGCCAGGTGGAGGAGGGTGGTGGTGGACAGGGACTGGTTAGGCCTCTGTTCAATGAAGAAGCAGAGAGTCCTCAAACCGTCCTGGTGGGGGATGGAGGTGCAAATAAATTGGATGTCCAAAGTGAAGAGGCGACGGTTAGGGTGAGGAAACTGGAAATTGTCAAAATGACTTAGGATGTCAGAAGAGTCACGGATGTCATAGAGACATAGGCATACAGCACAGAAACAGGCCCTTCAGCCCAAAGTGACTGCGCTGACCATCAAGCACCTAACTATCCTCATCACATTTTCTAGCACTTGGCCCGTAGACTTGTATGCTATGGCGAAAGAGACTGGACTGAGGAGCAAAGATAGAGTTAAGATAGGAAAAAATAAGTTCAGAAGTGCAGGAACAGGATGAAACAATGGGTCTGCCAGGACTCTCCTGTTTGTGTATTTTGGGAAGGAGGTAGAAGCGGGCCGTTCGGGGTTGTGCGACGATGAGGTTAGAAGCTGTCGAGGGAAGATTTCCAGAGGACATAAGGTCAGTGACAGTCCTGTGGACAGTAGCTTAATGTTCGCTGGTAGGGTCATGGTCCGGGGGAAGTAGGAAAAGTGTCTGAGAGTTTGCATTGAGCCTCTGCAAGGTAGAGGTTGGTTTGGCAGACAACAACAGCACCGCCCATTTCAGCAGGTTTGATCACAATGTCGGGGTTAGACCTAAGAGAACGGAGTGCCTCAGGTTCAGTGGGGAACAGGTTAGGGTGAGTGAGGGGGCCAGAGAAATTGAGATGACCAATGTCTCGCCGACAGTTTTCAATGAAAAGATCAAGAGTGGGTAAGAGGCCAAAGGGAGGGTCCAGGTCGAGGGGGAATTCTAGAAGCGGGGTAATGGGTCTGTTGGTCAGGTTGTGTGTGTGTGCCTCTGTGTGTGTGGCTCTCTGTATGTCTGGTTGTGTGACACTGTGTGTGTGTCGCCCTATCTTTATCTCTATGTGTGTCTGAATGTTTCCTTGGCTGTGTGTGAATGTGCTTCTCTCTCTCTCTCTCTCTGTGTAATTGCATGTGTGTTTGACTAATTTTCCGGGGTATGCTGGGTCTGTGTGTGCGTCTCTCTCTGTCTGTCTAAATGTCTGTCTGTCTGCCCTCCTCTTTCTCTCCCTCCCTCTTTCTAAATATGTTCACCACTCTGAGTGTGTGTGTGTGTGTGTGTGTGTGTGTGTATGTGTGTGTGTGTGTGTGTGTGTGTTGTTGGAGGGGACTCACACTGTCCCTCTATTTTTGTATCTCCCTGTCTGTCTGTGTGTGTGGCCCCCTCTCTCTGTGTGCTGCCCCCTCTGTGTGCCGACCCCTCTGTGCGCCGCCCCCTCTGTGTGCTGCCCCCTCTTTGTCTCTGTCTCCCTGTGTGTCTGTCCCCCTGTGTGTCTGTCCGTCTGTGTTTCTGTCCGTCTGTGTGACTCTTCTCTGTGTGGCTCCTCTCTGTCTGGCTCCTCTCTGTGTGCGTCCTCTCTTTGTGCTTAATCTTTGTGTGCGCGTCGTCTGTGTCAGTGTCCTCTGTGTGTGGCTCCTCTCTGTGTGGCTCTTCTCTGTGTGTTCTTCCACTGTGTGTGTTTCCTCTGTGTGTGGCTCCTCTGTGTGTGGCCCCTCTGTGTCTGGGTCCCTCTGTGTCTGAGCCCCTCTGTGTCTGGGTCCCCCTGTGTGTGAGTCCCTCTGTGTGTCTCCCTCGTTCTATGCGTCTCCCTCTCTCTGTATGTCTCCCTCTCTCTGTGCGTGTCACTCCTTCTCTCTCTCTCTCTCTCTCTCTCTCTGTGACCACTCTGTGTCCCCTCTGTGTGTGTCCCCTATCTGCGTGTGCCCCAACTGCGAGTGCCCCCTCTCTGCGTATGTCCCCTCTCTGCGTGTCTCCGCTCTGTGTGTGTGTGTGTGTATCTCTCGCTGTCTCCCTCTCTCTCTGTCTCCCTCTCTATCTCTGCCCCTCTCTGTGTGTCTCCCACTCTCTGTGTCACCCTCTCTCTCTCTGTTTTCACTCTCTATGTGTCTCCCCTCTCTATGTGCGTCTAATCTCTGTGTGCCGCCACCTCTGTGTGCCGCCCCCTTTTGTGAGCCATCCCCTGTGTCTGTCACACTGTGTGTCTGTCCCCATCTATGTCTGTCCGTCTGGGTGGCTCATCTCTGTGTGGGTCCTCTCTGTGTGGGTCCTCTCTGTGTGTGTCCTCTCTTTGTGCGTAATCGTTGTGTGCACGTCCTCTGTGTCAGTGTCCTCTGTGTGTGGCACCTCTATGTGTGGCTCCCCTCTGTGTGTGCCCCCTCTGTGTGTGTCCGCTATCTGCGTGTGCACCCTATCTCCGTGTGTCCCCTCTCTGCGTGTGTCCCCTCTCTGCGTGTCTCCCCTCTCTGTGTGTGTCTCTCTCTCTGTCTCCGTCTCTCTCTCTGCCCCTCTCTGTGTGTCTCCCACTCTCTGTGTCCGCCCCTCTCTCTCTGTTTCCCCTCTCTCTGTGTCTCCCCCTCTATGTGCGTCTAATCTCTGTATGCCATCCCCTCTGTGTGCCGCCCCATCTGTGTGCCATCCCCTGTGTCTGTCACCCTGTGTGACTGTCCCCCTCAATGTCTGTCCGTCTGGGTGGCTCCTCTCTGTGTGGCTCCTCTCTGTGTGGGTCCTCTCTGTGTGGGTCGCTCAATGTGTGGCTCCCTCTGTGGTGTGTCCCTCTGTGTGTGGGTCCTCTCTGTGTGGCTCCTCTCTGTGTGGGTCCGCCCTGTGTGGGGCCTCCCTGTGTGGGCCCTCTCTGTGTTTGGGTCCCTCTGTGTGTGGGTCCCTCCGTGTGTGGGTCCTCTATGTGTGCGTCGTCTCTGTGTGGGTCCTCTCTGTGTGTGGGTCCTCTCTGTGTGCATCCTCTCTGTGTGTGGCTCCTCTGTGTGTGGCTCCTCTCTGTGTGGTTCCTCTCTGTGTGGCCCCTCTGCGTGTGGCCCCTCTGTGTGTGGGTCCCTCTGTGTATGGGTCCTTCTGTGTGTCTCCCTCTCTCTCTGTGTCTCACTCGGTCTCTGTGTCTCCCTTTCTCTGTCCGTGTCTGTCCCTCTCTCCCTCTATTTCTCTCTCTCTCTCTCTCTGTCTTTGTTCACTCTGTGTCTCCTCTGTGTGTGTCCCCTCTCTGTGTGTCCCCTATCTGTGTGCCCTCTCTTTGTGTGTCCCCTCTCTATGTGTATCCTCTCTCTGCGTGTCTCTCCCTCTCTCTCTGCCTCCCTCTCTCGCTGTCTACTTGTCTCTCTCTGTCCCTCTCCGTGTCTCTCCCTCTCCTGTGTCTCCCACTGTCTGTGTCTCCCACTCTCTGTGTCTCCCACTCTCTGTGTCTCCCCTCTCTCTCTGTGTCCCCTCGCTGTGTATGTGTGTGTCTCTCTCTCGTCTCCCTTGCTCTCTGTCTCCCTCTCTCTCTCTGTCCCTCTCTGTGTGTCTCCCTCTCTCTGTGTTCCCCTCTCTCTCTGTTTCCATCTCTCTGTGTGTGCCCTCTCCCTGTTTATCGCCTCTCTCTGTGTCTCGCCTATCTCTGTGTCTCCCCTCTCTCTGCGTCTCCCCTTTCTCTGTGTGTCCAATCTCTGTGCCTCCACTCTGTGTGTCACATCTCTGTGTGCCTCCTTGTTGTGTGACTCCGCTCTGTGTGCCTCCTTTCTGTGTGCCTCCTCTCTGCGTGCCTGTCTCTCCATCTGTGTGTCACTCCCTCTGTGTGTCTTTGTACTTTTGAAGAGAGGTTGAGTAGATTAGGATTATTTTCATTAGATAGACGGAGGTTGAGGGGGGACCTGATTGAGGTGTATAAAATCATGAGAGGTATAGACAGGGTGGATAGCAAGAATCTTTTTCCCAGAGTGGGGGATTCAATTACTAGGGGTCACGAGTTCAAAGTGAGAGGGGAAATGTTTAGGGGGGATTTGTGTGGAAAGTTCTTTACGCAGAGGGTGGTGGGTGCCTGGAATGCTTTGCCAGCGGGTGTGGTAGACATGGGCACGATAGCGTCTTTTACGATGACTCTAGACAGATACATGAATGGGCAGGAAGCAAAGAGATACAGATCCTTAGAAAATAGGCGACAGGTTTAGATAGAGGATCTGGATCGGCGCAGGCTTGGTGGGCCGAAGGGCCTGTTCCTGTGCTGGAATTTTCTTTGTTCTCTTTGTTCTTTGTGTTTCTCTCTCTGCGTGTCACTCCCTCTGTGTGTCTCTCCCTCTGTGTGCCGCCCCCTCTGTGTTTTCTGTCAGTCTGTGTTTTCTGTCCTTCTGTGTGTCTATCCCTCTGTGTGCTGCCCCCTCTTATCTCTGTCCCTCTGTCTGCTGCCTCCTCTTTTTCTCTATCCCTCTGTGTTTTTCTCCCTCTGTGTGTAACTCCTCTGTGTGTACCTTCTCTGTGTGTGCCCCCTTTCTGTGTATGCCCCCTCTCTGTGTGTTCTCCATCCCCTGTGTGCCGCCCCATCCTCGTAGTGCCGCCCCCTCTTCGTAGTGCCGCACTCTCCTCTGTGTGCCGCCCCTCCTCTGAGTGCCGCCCCTCCTCTGAGTGCCGCCCCCTCCTCTGAATGCCGCCCTCTCCTCTGATTGCCGCCCCCTTCTCTGAGTGCCGCCCCTCCTCTGTGTGCCGCCCCCTCCTCTGTGTACCGCCCCCTCCTCTTTGTGCCGCCCCCTACTCTGAGTGCCGTCCCCACCTCTGTATGCCGCCTCCTCTGTGAGCCGCCCCTTCTGCGTGCCGCCCCCTCTGCGTGCCGCCCTCTGTGCATGCCGCCCCCTCTGTGGGCCGCTCCCTCTCTGTGCTGCGACCTCTCTGTGCTGCCCCCCTCTGTGCCGCCCCCACTCTGTCATTGTCCCTCTGCATGTCTGTCTCTCTGTGTGCCTGTCCCTCTGTGTGTCTGTTTCTCTATGTGTCTGTCCTTCTGTGTGCTCTGTCCCACAGTGTGTTCTGTCCCTCTGTGTTTTCTGTCCCACTGTGCGTCTGTGCCTCTGTGTGTTCTGTCCTACTGTGCATTCTGTCCCTCTGTGTGTCTGTCACTCTGTGTTGCCTGTCCCTCTGTGTTTTCTGTCCCTCTGTGTTTTCTGTCTCTCTGTGTGCCGCTCCCTCTTTGTATCTGTCCCTCTGTCTGTTCTATCCCTCTGGGTTTTCTGTCCCAGTGTGTGTTCTAACCCTCTGGGTTTTCTGTCCCTCTGTCGGTTCTACCCCACTGTGTTTTCTGTCCCTCTGTGTGTCTGTCCATCTGTGACTCTGTCCCTCTGTGTGTCTGTCCCTCTGTGCGCCGCACCCTGCTGTCTCTGTCAATCTGCCTCTGTCCCACTTAGTCCCTGTCCCTCTGATTATCTGTCCCTCTGTGTGTCTGCCCCTCTGTGTTTACTGTCTCACTGTGTTTTCTGTCCCTCGTTGTCTCTGTCCCTCTGTGTCTCTGTCTCTCTGTGTATCTGGCCCTCTGTGTGGCTGTCCCTCTCTGTGCAGCCCCTCATTGTCGCTGTCCCCCTTTGTCACTGTCCCACTGTGTTTTCTGTCCCTGTGTGTCTCTGTACCTCTGTGACTCTGTCCCTCTGTGTGCCGCCCTCTCTTTGTTTGTCTCTGTCCAGCTGTGTGTCTGCCCGTCTGTCATTTCTATCCCTCTGTGTTTTCTTTCTCTCTGCGTGTCTGTCCATCTGGGTGTCTGTCCCTCTGTGTGCAACCCCTCATTGTCTCTGTCCCGCTTTGTCTCTGTCCCTCTTTGCCCCTGAACCTCTGTGTTCTCTTTGTGTTTTCTGCCTCTCTGTGTGCCGCCCCCTCTTTGTATCTGTCCCTCTGTCTGTTCTACCTCTCTGGGTTTTCTGTCCCTCTGTGTGTTCTACCTCACTGTGTTTTCTGTCCCTCTCTGTATTTTGACCCTCTGTGTGTTTTCTGTCCTCTGTGTGTCTGTCCATCTGTGCCTTTGTCCCTCTGTGTGTCTGTCCCTCTGTGTGCCGCCCCCTGCTGTCTCTGTCAATCTGCCTCTGCCCCTCTTTGTCCATGTCCCTCTGATTATCTGTCCCTCTGTGTGTCAGCCCCTCTGTGTTTACTGTCCCACTGTGTTTTCTGTCCCTCTGTGTGTCTGTCCCTCTGTGCGCCGCACCCTGCTGTCTCTGTCAATCTGCCTCTGTCCCGCTTAGTCCCTGTCCCACTGATTATCTGTCCCTCTGTGTGTCTGCCCCTCTGTGTTTACCGTCCCACTGTGTTTTCTGTCCCTCTGTGTCTCTGTCTCTCTGTGTATCTGGCCCTCTGTGTGGCTGTCCCTCTCTGTGCAGCCCCTCATTGTCGCTGTCCCCCTTTGTCACTGTCCCACTGTGTTTTCTGTCTCTATGTGTCTCTGTACCTCTGTGACTCTGTCCCTCTGTGTGCCGCCCTCTCTTTGTTTGTCTCTGTCCCGCTGTGTGTCTGTCCCTCTGTCATTTCTATCCCTCTGTGTTTTCTTTCTCTCTGCGTGTCTGTCCATCTGAGTGTCTGTCCCTCCGTGTGCAACCCCTCATTGTCTCTGTCCCGCTTTGTCTCTGTCCCTCTTTGTCCCTGAATCTCTGTGTTCTCTGTCCCTTTGTGTATTCTGCCTCTTTGTGTGCCGCCCCTTCTTTGTATCTGTCCCTCTGTCTGTTCTACCTCTCTGGGTTTTCTGTCCCTCCGTGTGTTCTACCTCACTGTGTTTTTGTCCCTCTCTGTATTTTGACCCTCTGTGTGTTTTCTGTCCCTCTGTGTGTTTTCTGTCCTCTGTGTGTCTGTCCATCTGTGCCTCTGTTCCTCTGTGTGTCTGTCCCTCTGTGTGCCACCCCCTGCTGTATCTGTCAATCTGCCTCTGTCCCTCATTGTCCTGTCCCTCGGATTATCTATCCCTCTGTGTGTCTGCCCCTCTGTGTTTACTGTCCCACTGTGTTTTCTGTCCCTCTGTGTCTCCGTACCTCTGTGTCTCTGTCCCTCTGTGTGCCACCCTCTGTTTGTCTCTGTCACTCGTTGTCTCTTTCCCTCTGTGTGTCTGTTCCTCTGTGTTTTCTATCCCTCTCTGTATTTTGACCCTCAGTGTGTTTTCAGTCCCTCTGTGTGTTTTCTGTCCCTCTGTGTGTCTGTCCATCTGCGTGCCTGTCCCTCTGTGTCTCTGTCCCTCTGTGTTTCTGTCCCTCTGTGTGTCTGTCCCACTGTGTCTCTGTCCCACTGTGTTTCCTGGCCCATTGTGTTTTCAGCCCCTCCGTGTGTCTGTCCCTCTGTGTGTCTGGCCCTTTGTGTGTGTCCCCCCCCCCGTCTCTTTGTCTCTGCCACTCTGTGTGGTCTCTCCCTCTGCGTGTTTTGTCCCTCTGTGTGTCTGCCCCACTGAGTGTCTGTCCCTCCTTGTCTTTGTCCCTCCGTGTGATCTGTTCCTCTGTGTTTACTGTCCCTCTGTGTATATTGAACCTCTGTGTGTTTTCTGTCCCACTGTGTGTTCTCTGTCCATCTGCGTGCCTGTCCCACTGTGTGTCTATCCCTCTGTGCGTTCTGTTCCTCTGTGTTTTCTGTCCTTCTGAGTGTCTGTCCCATTGTGTGCCGCCCCCTCTTTGTGGCTGTTCCTCTGTGTCTCTGTCTCTCTTTGCGTCTCTGTCCTTCTGTGTGTCAGTCCCTCTGTGCGCTGCCACATGCTTTATCTGTCAATCTGCCTCTGTCCCTCTTTGTCCCTGTCCCTCGGATTATCTGTACCTCTGCGTGTCTGCCCCACTGTGTTTACTGTCCCACTGTGTTTTCTGTCCCTCTCTGTATTTTGACCCTCTGTGTGTTTTCTGTCCCTCGGTGTGTTTTCTGTCCCTCTGTGTGTCTGTCCATCTGCGTGCCTGTCCCTCTGTGGCTCAGCCCCTCTGTGTCTCTGTCCATATGTGTGTCTGTCCCTCTCTGTGCAGCCCCTCATTGTCTCTGTTCCCCTTTGTCTCTGTCCCACTTGTTTTCTGTCCCACTGTGTCCCCGTACCTCTGTAAATCTGTCCCTCTGTGTGCCGCCCTCTCTTTGTCTCTGTCCCGCTGTGTGTCTGTCCCCCTGTGTGTCTGTCCGTCTGTGTTTCTGCCCGTCTGTGTGACTCTTCTCTGTGTGGCTCCTCTCTATCAGGCACCTTTCTGTGTGCGTCCTCTCTTTGTGCGTAATCTTTGTGTGCGCTTCCTCTGTGTCAGTGTCCTCTGTGTGTGGCTCCTCTCTGTGTGGCTCTTCTCTGCGTGTTCTTCCACTGTGTGTGGTTCCTTTGTGTGTGGCTTCTCTGTGTGTGGCTCCTCTGTGTATGGGTCCCCCTGTGTCTGGGCCCCACTGTGTCTGGGCCCCCCTGTGTGTGAGTCTCTCTGTGTGTCTCCCTTGTTCTATGTGTCTCCCTCTCTCTGTATGTCTCCCTCTCTCTCTGTGTCTCCCTCTCTCTGTGCGTGTCTCTCCCTCTCTCTCTCTCGCTCTGTGACCACTCTGTGTCCCCTCTGTGTGTGTCCCCTATCTGCGTGTGCCCCAACTGCGTGTGCCCCCCCCTCTGTGTATGTCCCCTCTCGGCGTGTCTCCCCTTTCTGTGTGTGCGTTTCTCTCTCTCTCTCTCTCCCTCTCTCTCTGTCTCCCTCTCTCTCTCTGCCCCTCTCTGTGTGCCGCCCCCTCTGTGTGCCGCCCCCTTTATGTGCCATCCCCTGTGTCTGTCACCCTGTGTGTCTGTCACCCTGTGTGTCTGTCCCCCTCTATGTCTGTCCGTCTGGGTGGCTCCTCTCTGTGTGGCTCCTCTCTGTGTGGGTCCTCTCTGTGTGCGTCCTCTCTTTGTGCGTAATCTTTGTGTGCACGTCCTCTGTGTCAGTGTCCTCTGTGTGTGGCTCCTCTACGTGTGGCTCTTCTCTGTGTGTGCTTCCACTGTGTGTGGTTCCTCTGTGTGTGGCTCCTCTGTGTGTGAGTCCCTCTGTGTGTCTCCCTCGTTCTATGTGTCTCCCTCCCTCTGTATGTCTCCCTCTCTCGATGTGTCTCCCTCTCTCTGTGCGTGTCTCTCCCTCTCTCTCTCTCTCTCTCTCTCTGTGACCAATCTGTGTCCCCTCTGTGTGTGCCCCCTCTGTGTGTGTCCCCTATCTGCGTGTGCCCCCTATCTGCTTGTGTCCCCTCTCTGCGTATGTCCCCTCTCTGCGTGTCTCCCCTTTCTGTGTGTGCGTTTCTCTCTCTCTCTCTCTCCCTCTCTCTCTGTCTCCCTCTCTCTCTCTCTGCCCCTCTCTGTGTGTCTCCCACTCTCTGTGTCCCCCTCTCTTTCTTTGTTTCCCCTCTCTCTGTGTCTCCCCTCTCTATGTGCCTCTAATCTCTGTGTGCCGCCCCCTCTGTGTGCCGCCTCCTTTATGTGCCATCCCCTGTGTCTGTCACCCTGTGTGTCTGTCCCCCTCTATGTCTGCCCGTCTGGGTGGCTCCTCTCTGTGTGGCTACTCTCTGTGTGGGTCCTCTCTGTGTGCGTCCTCTCTTTGTGCGTAATCTTTGTATGCACGTCCTCTGTGTCAGTGTCCTCTGTGTGTGGCTCCTCTACGTGTGGCTCTTCTCTGTGTGTGCTTCCACTGTGTGTGGTTCCTCTCTGTGTGGCTCCTCTGTGTGTGAGTCCCTCTGTGTGTCTCCCTCGTTCTATGTGTTTCCCTCTCTCTGTGTGTCTCCCTCTCTCTATGTGTCTCCCTCTCTCTGTGCGTGTCTCTCCCTCTCTCTCTCTCTCTGTGGCCAATCTGTGTCCCCTCTGTGTGTGTCCCCTCTGTGTGTGTCCCCTATCTGCGTGTGCCTCCTATCTGCTTGTGTCCCCTCTCTGCATGTGTCCCCTCTCTGCCTGTCTCCCCTCTCTGTGTGTGTGTCTCTCTCTCTCTATCTCCCTCTCTCTCTGTCTCCCTCTCTCTCTCTCTGCCCCTCTCTGTGTGTCTCCCACTCTCTGTGTCCCCCTCTCTTTCTTTGTTTCCCCTCTCTCTGTGTCTCCCCTCTCTATGTGCGTCTAAACTCTGTGTGCCGCCCCCTCTGTGTGCCGCCCCATCTGTGTGCCATCCCCTGTGTCTGTCACCCTGTGTTTCTGTCACCCTGTGTGTCTGTCCCCCTCTATGTCTGTCCGTCTGGGTGGCTCCTCTCTGTGTGGCTCCTCTCTGTGTGGGTCATCCCTGTGTGGGTCCTCCCTGTGTGGGCCCTCTCTGTGTTTGGGTCCCTCTATGTGTGGGTCCCTCCGTGTATGGGTCCTCTATGTGTGCGTCGTCTCTGTGTGGGTCCTCTCTGTGTGTGGGTCCTCTGTGTGTGTCCTCTCTGTGTGTGGCTCCTCTGTGTGTGGCTACTCTCTGTGTGGTTCCTCTCTGTGTGGCCCCTCTGTGTGTGGTCCCTCTGTGCGTGGGTCCCTCTGTGTATGGGTCCTTCTGTGTGTCTCCCTCTCTCTCTGTGTCTCCCTCGGGCTCTGTGTCTCCCTTTCTCTGTGCGTGCTTGTCCCTCTCTCCCTCTATTTCTCTCTCTCTCTCTTTATCTTTGTTCACTCTGTGTCTCCTCTGTGTGTGTCCCCTCTCTGTGTGTCCCCTCTCTATGTGTGTCCTCTCTCTGCGTGTCTCTCCCTCTCTCTCTGTCTCCCTCTCTCGCTGTCTACTTCTCTCTCTCTGTCCATCTCCGTGTCTCTCCCTCTCCTGTGTCTCCCACTGTCTGTGTCTCCCACTCTCTGTGTCTCCCACTCTGTATGTCTCCCCTCTCTCTCTGTGTCCCCTCGCTGTGTGTGTCTCTCTCTCCCTCTCGTCTCCCTTGCTCTCTGTCTCCCTCTCTCTCTCTGTCCGTCTCTGTGTGTCTCCCTCTCTCTGTGTTCCCCTCTCTCTCTGTTTCCATCTCTCTGTGTATGCCCTCTCCCTGTGTATCCCCTCTCTCTGTGTCTCCCCTCTCTTTGTGTGTCTAATCTCTGTGCCTCCTCTCTGTGTGCCACATCTCTGTGTTCCTCCTTTTAGTGTGACTCCGCTCTGTGTGCCTCCTTTCTGTGTGCCTCCTCTCTGCGTGCCTATCTCTCCATCTGTGTGTCGCTCCCTCTGTGTGTCTTTGTACTTTTGAAAAGAGGTTGAGTAGATTAGGATTATTTTCAATAGAAAGGCGGAGGTTGAGGGGGGACCTGATTGAGGTGTACAAAATCATGAGAGGTATAGACAGGGTGGATAGCAAGAAGCTATTTCCCAGAGTGGGGGATTCAATTACTAGGGGTCACGAGTTCAAAGTGTGAGGGGAAATGTTTCGGGGGGATTTGTGTGGAAGGTTCTTTACGCAGAGGGTGGTGGGTGCCTGTCTTTTCTGTCCCTCTGTGTTTTCTTTCTCTCTGCGTTTCTGTCCATCTCAGTGTCTGTCCCTCTGTGTGCAAACCCTCATTGTCTCTGTCCCTCTTTGTCCCTGAACCTCTGTGTCTCTGTCCCTCTGTGCTGCCTGTCCCTCTGTGTTCTCTGTCCCTCTGTGTTTTCTGCCTCTCTGTGTGCCGCCCCCTCTTTGTATCTGTCCCTCTGTCTTTTCTACCCCTCTGGGTTTTCTGTCCCTCTGTGTGTTCTACCTCACTGTGTTTTCTGTCCCTCTCTGTATTTTGACCCTCTGTGTTTTTTCTGTCCCTCTGTGTGCTTTCTGTCCTCTGTGTGTCTGTCCATCTGTGCCTCTGTCCCTCTGTGTGCTGCCCGCTGCTGTCTCTGTCAATCTGCCTCTGTCCCTCTTTGTCCCTGTCCCTCTGATTATCTGTCCCTCTGTGTGTCTGCCCCTCTGTGTTTACTGTCCCACTGTGTTTTCTGTCCCTCTGTGGCTCTGTACCTCTGTGTCGTTGTCCCTCTGTGGGCCGCCCTCTGTTTGTCTCTGTCCCTCATTGTCTCTGTCCCTCTGTGTGCCTGTTCCTCTGCGTTTTCTGTCCCTCTCTGTATTTTGACCATCAGTGTGTTTTCTGTCCCTCTGTGTGTTTTCTGTCCCTCTGTGTCTCTGTCCCTCTGTGTGTCTGTCCTTCTGTGTGACGCCCTCTCTGTGTTTCTGTCCCTCTCTGTCTCTGTCCCTCTGCGCTTTCTGTCCCTCTGTGTGTCTGTCCATCTGTGCCTCTAACCTCTGTGTGTCTGTCCCTCTGTGTGCCTCCCCCTCTTTGTCTCTGTCCCTCTTTGACTCTAACCCTCTGTGTGTCTGTCCCTCTGTGTTTTCTGCCTCACTCTGTATTTTGACCCTCAGTGTGTTTTCTGTCCCTCAGTGTGTTTTCTGTCCCTCTGTGTGTTTTCGGTCCCTCTGTGTGCCTGTCCTCGGTGTGTCTGTCCTCTGCGTGTCTGTCCCCTGCGTGTCTGTCCCTCAGTGTGTCTGTCCCTCTGTGTGTCTGTCCCTCCGTGTGGATCCTCTCTCTGTGGCTTCTCTGTGTGCAGGCTCAACTGTGTGTCCCCTCTCTGTGTGCCGCCTCTCTGTGAGTCCCATCTCTGTGAACCACCATACAGCGAGCCCCTCTCTCTGTGCGAGTCCCTCTCTCTGTGTGAGTGCCTCTCTCTGTGCGTGTCTCTCCCTCTCTGTCCCCTCCCTCTCTGTCCCCTCCCTCTCTGTCCCCTATCTCTCTCTGTCCCCTATCACTCTGTGTCCCCCCTCTCTCTGTGTGACCTCTCTCTCTCTGTGCCCTCTCTCTCTCCGTCCCTTCTCTCTCTGTGTCCCCACTCTGTGTGTGTCCCCTCTCTGGTTGTGTCTCCTCTCTGTGTGTTTCCCCTCTCTGTGTTTCTCCCCTCTCTGTGAGTCCCCCCTCTCTGTGTGTCCCCCTCTCTGTGTGACTCCCCTCTCTGTGTGTCCCCCTCTCTGTGTGTCCCCCCTCTCTGTGTGCCCCCTTCTCTGTGTCCCCCCTCTCTATGTATCCCCTCTCTGTTTGTCCCCTGTCTCTGTGTCCCCTCTCGGTGTGTTCCGTCTCTGTGTGCCCCCTCTCACTGTGTCCCCTTTCTCTGTGTCCCTTCTCTCTGTGTCCCCTCTCTGTGTCCCCTCTCTCTGTGTCCCCTTTCTCTGTGTCCCCTTTCTCTTTTTCCCCTCTCTCTGTGCCCCCTCTCGCAGTGCCCCTCTCGCTGTGCCCCCTCTCTGTGTGCCCCCTCTCTGTGTGCCCCCTCTATCTGTTTGTCGCCTCTCTGTGTGTGCCTCTCTCTCTAGCCCACTCTCTCTCCTTCTCCTTCTCTCTCTTTTTCCCTCTCGCTGTCTCTCTCTCTGTCTCTCTCTCTCTCCCTACCTCTGTGTCTCCCCTCTCTCTGTGTGTCCAATCTCTGTGTGCCTCCTCTCTGTGTGTCTCCTCTCTGTGTGCCTCCTTTCTGTGTGAATCCTCTCTGTGTGCCTCCTTTCTGTGTGCCCCCTCTCTGCCTGTCTGCCTCTCTGAGTGTCTGTCACACTGTGCTTCCTGTCCCTCTTTGTGTCGTCCCCTCTTTGTCTCTGTCCCTCTGTCTTCTGTCCCTCTCTGCCTTCTGTCCCTCTGTGTCTTCTGTCCCACTGTGCATCTGTCCCTCTGTGTGTTCTGTCCCACTGTTTGCCGCCCCCTCTTTGTCTCTGTCCGACTGTGTGTCTGACCCACGCAAATTTCTGTCTCACTGTGTTTTTGTCCCTCTTTATCTCTGTCTCTCTTTGTCTCAGTCCTTCTGTGTTTTCTGTCCTGTGTTTTCTGTCCCTCTTTGTCTCTGTCCCTCTGTGTTTTCTGTCCCTCTGTGTTTTCTATCCCTTTGTGTTTTCTGTCCCTCTGTGTGTCTGCCATCTGTGTTTCTGTGCCTCTGTGTGCCGCCCCCTCTGTGTGTCTGTCCTTCTGTGTGTCTGTCCCTCTGTGTGGCTCCTCGCAGTGTGGCTCCTCTCTCTATGGCTCCTCTGTGTGCCGGTTCATCTGTGTGTCCACTCTCTCTGAGTCCCCTCTCTGTGTCCTGCCACACTGTGAGCCCTTCTCTCTGTGTGGGCACCTCTCTCTGTGTGAGCCACTCTCTCTGTGTGAGTCTCTCTCTCTGTGCGAGTGCCTCTCTCTGTGTGTCTCCCTCTCTATTGGTGGGTCTCTTTCTCTCTCTCTCTCTGTCCCCTCCCTCTCTGTCCCCTCCCTCTCTGTCCCTCTATCCCTCTCTCTCTCTATCCCCTCTCTTGCTCTCTGTCCCCTCTCTCTCTCTCTGTCCCCTCTCTGTGTGTGCCCCCTCTCTGTGTCTGTCCCCTCTCTGACTGTGTTCCCTCTCTGAGTGTTTCCTCTGTCTGTGTGTGTGTGTCTCTCTCTCTCTGTCCCCTCTCTGTGTGTCACCCCTCTCTGTGTGTCCCCCCTCTCTGTGTGTCCACCCTCTCTGAGTGTCCTCCTTCTCTGTTTGTCCCCCTTCACTGTGTGTCCACCTTCTCTCTGTGTCGCCTCTCTGTGTGCCCCCTTTCTCTGTGACCCCTCTGGCTGTACCCCATCTCGATGTGCCGCCTCTCTCTGTGCCGCCTCTCTGTTCTTGTCCCCTCTTTATGTGTGCCTCTCTCGCTGTGTGTGTCTCTCTCTGTCTCTGTCTATCTCTCTCTCTCCCTATCTATCTCTGTCTCCCTGTCTCTCTCAATCTCCATCTCTCTGTCTCCTTCTCTGTCTCGCTCTCTCTCTCTCCCTCTGTGTCTCCCCTCTCTCGGTATGTCCAATGTCTGTGTGTCCAATCTATGTGTGCCTCCTCTCTGTGTGCCTCCTCTCTGTGTGCCTCCCTCTCTATTTGCGTGTCTCTCCCTCTCTCCCTCTCTGTTCCCTCCCTCAATGTCCCTTCCCTCTCTGTCCCCCTCTCTCTCTATCCACTCTCTGGCTGTGTCCCTCTCTCTCTCTCTCTGTCCCCTCTCTCTCTGTGTTCCCTCTCTCTCTGTATCCCCTCTGTGTGTGTGTCCCCTCTCTGTGTCTGTTCCCTCTCTGATTTGCCCCCTCTCTGTGTGCCCCCTCTGGCTGTGCCCCCTCTCTATGTGCCGCCTCTCTCTGTGCCGCCTCTCTCTGTTTTTCCCCTCTCTGAGTGTGCCTCCCTCTCTCTGTCTCTCTCTCACTCTCTCCCTACCTCTGTGTCTCCCCGCTATCTGTGGGTCCAATCTCTGTGTGTCCAATCTCTGTGTGCCTCCTCTCTGCGTGCCTCCTTTCTCTGTGACTCCTCTCTGTGTGCCTCCTTTCTGTGTGCCACCTCTCTGCCTGTCTGCCTCTCTGCGTGTCTGTCACTCTGCGTTTTCTGTCACACAGTGTTTTCTGTCCCTCTGAGTGTCTGTCCCTCTTTGTGTTCTGTCCCTCGGTGTTTTCTGTCCCTCTGTGTTTTCTGTCCCACTGTGCGTCTGTCCCTCTGTGTGTTCTGTCCTACTGTGTGTTCCGTCCCTCTGTGTGTCTGTCCCTCTGTGTGTCTCCCCATCTTTGTCTTTGTCCGACTGTGTGTCTGTCCCACCCAATTTTCTGTCCAACCGTGTTTCTGTCCCACTGTGTTTTCTGCCCCTCTGTGTCTCTGTCCCACTTTGGCTCTGTCCCTCCGAGTGTCTGTCCCTCTGTGTCTCTGTTCCTCTGTGTCTTTCTATCTGTGTGCCACCCTTCTTTGTCTCTGTCCCTCTTTGTCTCTGTCCCTCTGTGTGTCTGTCCCTCTTTGTGTCTGTCCTGCTGTTTGTCTGTCCCTCTGTGTCTCTTTCCCTCTGTGTCTCTGTCCCTCTATGTCCCGCACACTCTTTGTCTCTGTCCCACTGTGTTTTCTGTCCCTCTGTGTTTTCTATCCGTCTGTGTCCCGCCCCACTTTGTCTCTGTTCCTTTTTGTCTCTGTCCCTCTGTGTATCTGTCCCTCTATGTTTTCGGTCCCACTGTGTTTTCTGTCCCTCTGTGTTTCTGTCCCTCAGTGTGTTCTGTCCCTCTGTTTTTTCTGTCCCTCTGTGTTTTCTGTCCCTCTGTGCTTTCTGTCCGTCTGTGTTTTCTGTCCGCTTGTGTACCGCCCCCTCTTTGTCTCTGTTCCTCTTTGTCTCTGTTGCTCTGTGTGTCTGTCCCTCTATGTTTTCTGTCCCTCTGTTTTTTCTGTCACTCTGTGTGTCTGTCCCTCTGTGCTTTCTGTTCGTCTGTGTTTTCTGTCCCTCTGTCTGTCTGTCCCTCTGTGTGTCTCTCCCTCCTTGTCTCTGTCCATCTGTGTGTCTGTCCCTCAGTGTCTCTGTCTCTTTTTGTCTCTATCCCTCTGTGTCACTGTCCCTCTGTGTATCTGTCTCTCTGTGTGTCTGTCCCTCTGTGTGTCAGCCGCTCTGTGTATCGACACCTCTTTGTCCCTGTCCCTCTGTGTGTTCTGTCCCTCTGTGTGTCACCCCCTCTTTGTCTCTGTACCTCTGTGTGTTGCCCCCTCTTTGTGTCTGCCCCACCGTGTGCCTGTCCCGCTGTGTCTGTCTGTCCCTCAGTGTCTCCGTCCCTCTGTGTCTCTGTTCTTCTGCGTGTCTGTCCCTCTGTGTGTTCTGTCCCTCGGTGTGTTCTGTCCCTCTGTGTTTTCAGTCCCACTGTGCGTCTGTCCCATTGTGTGTTCTACCCACTGTGTGTCTGTCCCTCTGTGGGTCTCCCCATCTTTGTCTCTGTCCGACTGTGTGTCTGTCCCACCCAATTTTCTGTCCCACTGTGTTTCTGTCCCACTGTGTTTTATGTCCCTCGTTGTCTCTGTCCCTCTTTGTCTCTGTCCCTCTGAGTCTCTGTCCCTCTGAGTGTCTGTCCCTCTGTGTGTCTTTCCCTCCGTGTTGTTGTCCCTCTGTGTCTCTGTCCCACTGTGTTTTCTTTCCCTCTGTGCTTTCTATCCGTCTGTGTCCCGCCCCACTTTGTCTCTGTTCCTTTTTGTCTCTGTCTCTCTGTGTGTCTGTCCCTCTGCGTGACACTCCCTCTCTGTCTCTGTCCCACTGTGTTTCTGTCCGGCTGTGTGTCTCTCCCTCTTTGACTCTGTCCCTCTGTGTGTTCTGTCCCTCTGTGTAACTGTCTCTCTGTTTGTCTGTCCCTCTGTGTGACAGCCCCTCTGCGTGTCGCCCCTCTTTGTCTCTGTCCCACTGTGTGCCTGTCCTTCTATGTGTGTCTGCCCCTCTATGTGCCGCCCCCTCTTTGTGTCCGTCCCTCAGTCTCTCTGCCCCTCTGTGCCTCGTTTCTTCTGTGTGTCTGTCCCTCGCTTGTGCCTCTCCCCCTTTGTGTCTGTCCCTCTGAGTGTCTGTCCTTCTGTGTGCGTCTGTGCCTCTGTGTGTTCTATCCCACTGTGTATTCTGTCCCTCTATGTGTCTGTCCCTCTGTGTGTCTCCCCATCTTTGTCTCTGTCCGACTGTGTGTCTGTCCCACCCAATTTTCTATGCCACAGTGTTTCTGTCCCACTGTGTTTTCTGTCCTCCTGTATATCTGTCCCTCTTTGTCTCTGTCCCTCTGAGTTTCTGTCCCTCTGAGTGTCTGTCCCTCTGTGTCTCTGTTCTTCTGTGTTTCTGTCCCACTGTTTGCCTCTCCCCCTTTGTGTCTGTCCCTCCGTGTGTCTGTCCTTCTCTGTGCTCTGTCCCTCGGTGTGTTCTGTCCCTCGGTGTTTTCTGTCCCACTGTGCATCTGTGTCTCTGTGTGTTCTGTCCCACTGTGTGTTCTGTCCCTCTGTGTATCTGTCCCTCTGTGTGTCTCCCCATCTTTGTCTCTGTCCGACTGTGTGTCTGTCTCACCCTATTTTCTGTCCCACTGTGTTTCTGTCCCACTGTGTTTTCTGTCCTTCTGTGTCTCTGCCCCTCTTTGTCTCTGCCCCTCAGAGTTTGTGTCCCTCTGTTTGTCTGTCCCTCTGTGTTTTTGTCCCTCTGTGTCCCTGTCCCTTGTGTCTTTGTCCACTTTGTTTTCTGTCGCACTGTTTTTCTTTCTGTCTGTTATCCACCCCTCTGTGTGTCTGTCCCTCTTTGTCTCTTTCCCACAGTGTTTTATGTCCATCTGTGTTTTCTATCCGTCTTTGTCCCGCCCCACTTTGTCTCTGTTCCTTTTTGTCTCTCTCCCTAGATGTGTCTGCCCCTCTATGTTATCTGTCCCACTGTGTTCTCTGTCCCTCTGTGTTTCAGTCCCTCTGTGTGTTCTGTCCCTCTGTGTTTTCTGTCCCTATGTGTGTCTGTCACTCTGTGCTTTCTGTCCGTCTGTGTTTTCTTTCCCTCTGTGTGTCTGTCCCTCTGTGTGCCTCTCCTTCTTTGTCTCTGTCGCTCTGTGTGTCTGTCCCTCTGTGTGTCTATCCCTCTTTGACTCTGTCCCTCTGTGTGTTCTGTCCCTTTGTGTGACTGCCCCTCTGTTTGTCACCCCCTTTTAGTCTTTGTCCCACTGTGTGCCTGTCCCGCTGTGTGTGTCTGTCCTTCTGTGTGCCACCCCTCTTTATTTCTGTCCCACAGTGTATCTGTCCCTCTGTGTCCCTGTTCATCAGTGTGTCTGTCCCTCTGTGTGCCGCTCCCCCTTTGTGTCTGTCCCTCTGTGTGTCTGTCCCTCTGTGTGTTCTGTCCCTCTGTGTGTCTGTCCCTCTCTGTTTGCTGTCCCATTGTGTGCCTGTCCCTCTGTGTGTCTGTCCCTCTGTGTTTTCTGTCCCTCTGTGCTTTCTGTCCCTCAGTGTTTTCTGTCTCTCTGTGTGTTTTCTGTCCCTCTGTGTTTCTGTCCCTCTGTGTGTTCTGTCCCTCTGTGTTTTCTGTCCCTCTGTGTGTCTGCCCCTCTGTGCTATCTGTCCGTCTGTGTTTTCTTTCCCTCTGTGTGTCTGTCCCTCTGTGTGCCTCTCCGTCTTTGTCTCTGTACCATTGTGTGGCTGTCCCTCTGTGTGTCAATCCCTCTTTGACTCTGTCCCACTGTGTGTTCTGTCGCTCTGTGTAACTGTCTCTCTATGTGTCTGTCCCTCTGTGTGACTGCACCTCTGTGTTTCTGCCCCTCTTTGTCTCTGCACCTCTGTGTGTCGCCCCCTCTTTGTCTCTGTCCCACGGTGTGCCTGTCCCGCTGTGTGTGCCTGTCCCTCTGTGTGCCGCCCACTCTTTGTGTCTGTCCCTCAGTGTCTCTGCAGCTTTGTGTCTCTGTTCTTCTGTGTGTCTATCCCTCTGTGTGCCTCTCCCCCTTTGTGTCTGTCCCTCGGTGTGTTTGTCCCTCTGTGTTTTCTGTCCACTGTCCGACTGTCCCTCTGAGTGTTCTGCCCACTATCTGTTCTGTCCCTCTGTGTGTCTGTCCCTCTGTGTGTCTCCCCATCTTTGTCTCTGTCCGACGGTGTGTCTGTCCCACCCAATTTTCTGTTCCTCTGAATGTCTGTCCCTCTGTGTGTCTGTCCCTCTGTGTCTCTGTCCCTCTGTGTCTTTGTCCACTTTGTTTTCTGTCCCACTGTTTTTCTTTCTATCTGTGTGCCACCCCTCTTTGTCTCTGTTCCTCTTTGTCTCTGTCCCCCTGTTTGTCTGTCCCTCTGTATGTCTGTCCTTCTAGAATTAGAATTAGAATTAGAACATTACAGCGCAGTACAGGCCCTTCGGCCCTCGATGTTGCGCCGACCTGTGAAACCATCTGACATACACTATTCCATTTTCATCCATATATCTATCCAATGACCACTTACATGCCCTTGAAGTTGGCGAATCTACTACTGCTGCAGGCAGGGCGTTCCACGCCCTGACTACTCTCTGAGTAAAGAAACTACCTCTCACATCTGTCCTATATCTATCACCCCTCAACTTAAAGCTATGTCCCCTCGTGTTTGCCATCACCATCCGAGGAAAAAGACGCTCACTATCCACCCTATCTAACCCTCTGATTATCTTGTATGTCTCTATTAAGTCACCTCTCCTCCTCCTTCTCTCGAACGAAAACAACCTCAAGTCCCTCAGCCTTTCCTCGTAAGACATTCCCTCCATACCAGGCAACATCCTAGTAAATCTCCTCTGCAACCTTTCCATAGCTTCCACATCCTTCCGATAATGTGGTGACCAGAACTGCACGCAATACTCCAGGTGCGGTCTCACCAGAGTTTTGTACAGCTGCAGCATGACCTCGTGGCTCCGAAACTCGATCCCCCTACTAATAAAAGCTAACACACCATATGCCTTCTTAACAGCCCTATTAACCTGGTTAGCAACCTTCAGGGATTTATGCACCTGGACACCAAGATCTCTCTGTTCATCTACACTACCAAGAATCTTCCCATTAGCCCAGTACTCTGCATTCCTGTTACTCCTTCCAAAGTGAATCACCTCACACTTTTCCGCATTAAACTCCATTTGCCATCTCTCAGCCCAGCTCTGCAGCCTATCTATGTCCCTCTGTACCCTACAACACCCTTCGACACTACCCACAACTCCACCGACCTTAGTGCCATCTGCAAATTTACTAACCCACCCTTCTACACCCTCTTCCAGGTCATTTAAAAAAATGACAAACAGCAGTGGCCCCAAAACAGATCCTTGCGGTACACCACTAGTAACTAAACTCCAGGATGAACATTTGCCATCAACCACCACCCTCTGTCTTCTTTCAGCTAGCCAATTTCTGATCCAAAGCTCTAAATCACCTTCAACCCCATACTTCCGTATTTTCTGCAATAGCCTACCGTGGGGAACCTTATCAAACGCCTTACTGAAATCCATATACACCACATCCACTGCTTTACCCTCATCCACCTGTTTGGTCACCTTCTCGACAAACTCAATAAGGTTTGTGAGGCAAGACCTACCCGTCACAAAACCGTGCTGACTATCTCTAATGAACTTATTCTTTTCAAGATGATTATAAATCCTGTCTCTTATAACCTTTTCCAACATTTTACCCACAACCGAAGTAAGGCTCACAGGTTTATAATTACCAGGGCTGTCTCTACTCCCCTTCTTGAACAAGGGGTCAACATTTGCTATCCTCCAGTCTTCCGGCACTATACCGGTCGACAATGACGACATAAAGATCAAGGACAAAGGCTCTGCAATCTCCTCCCTAGCTTCCCAGAGAATCCTAGGATAAATCCCATCTGGCCCAGGGGACTTATCTATTTTCACACTTTCCAAAATTGCTAACACCTCCTCCTTGTGAACCTCAATCCCATCTAGCCTAGTAGCCTGAATCTCAGTATTCTCGACAACATTTTCTTTCTCTACTGTAAATACTGACGCAAAATATTCATTTAACACTTCCCCTATCTCCTCTGATTCCACACACAACTTCCCACTACTATCCTTGATTGGCCGTAATCTAACTCTAGTCATTCTTTTATTCCTGACATACCTATAGAAATCCTCAGGGTTTTCCCTGATCCTTTCCACCAATGACTTCTCGTGTCCTCTCCTTGCTCTTCTTAGCTCTCCCTTTAGATCCTTCCTGGCTAGCTTGTAGCTCTCAAGCGCACTAACTGAGCCTTCTCGTCTCATCCTAACATAAGCCACCTTCTTCCTCTTGACAAGCGCTTCAACTTCTTTAGTAAACCACGGCTCCCTCGCACGACAACTTCCTCCCTGCGTCACAGGTACATACTTATCAAGGACACACTGTAGCTGCTCCTTGAATAAGCTCCACATTTCGATTGTTCCCATCCCCTGCAGTTTCCTTCCCCATCCTACGCATCCGAAATCTTGCCTAATCGCATCATAATTTCCTTTCCCCAGCTATAATTCTTACCCTGCGGTATATACCTGTCCCTGCCCATCGCTAAGGTAAACCTAACCGAATTGTGATCACTATCACCAAAATGCTCACCTACATCTAAATCTAACACCTGGCCGTGTTCATTACCCAGTACCAAATCCAATGTGGCATCGCCCCTGGTTGGCCTATCCACATACTGTGTCAGAAAACCCTCCTGCACACACTGGACAAAAACTGACCCATCTGAAGTACTCGAACTATAGTATTTCCAGTCGATATTTGGAAAGTTAAAGTCCCCCATAACAACTACCCTGTTACACTCGCCCCTGTCGACAATCATCTTCGCTATCCTTTCTTCTACATCTCTGGAACTATTTGGAGGTCTATAAAAGACTCCCAACAGTGTAACCTCACCTCTCCTGCTTCTAACCTCGGCCCATACTACCTCAGTAGACGAGTCCTCAAACGTCCTTTCTGTCACTGTAATACTCTCCTTGATTAACAATGCCACCCCGCCCCCCCCCCCCCCACCTCTTTTACCATCTTCTCTGTTCTTACTGAAACATCTAAATCCCGGAATCTGCAACATCCATTCCTGCCCCTGCTCTACCCATGTCTCCGAAATGGCCACTGCATCGAGATCCCAGGTACCAACCCATGCTGCAAGCTCACCCACCTTATTCTGGATGCTCCTGGCGTTGAAATAGACACACTTTAAACCAGGTTCTTGCTTGCCAGTGCCCTCTTGCGTCCTTGTAACCATATCCCTGACCTCACTGCTCTCAACATCCTGTACACTGGCACTACAATTTCGGTTCCCATTCCCCTGCTGAATTAGTTTAAACCCCCACGAAGAGCACTAGCAAACCTCCCCCCCCAGGATATTGGTACCCCTCTGGTTCAGGTGAAGACCATCCTGTTTGTAGATGTCCCACCTACCCCAGAAAGAGCCCCAATTATCCAGGAAACCAAAACCCTCCCTCCTGCACCATCCCTGCAGCCACGTATTCAACTCCTCTCTCTCCCTGTTCCTCGCTTCGCTATCACGTGGCACGGGCAACAACCCAGAGATAACAACTCTGTTTGTTCTCGCTCTAAGCTTCCACCCTAGCTCCCGGAATTTCTGTCTTAAATCCCCATCTCTCTTCCTACCTATGTCGTTGGTGCCTATGTGGACCACGACTTGGGGCTGCTCCCCCTCCCCCTTAAGGATCCCAAAAACACGATCCGAGACATCACGAACCCTGGCACCTGGGAGGCAACATACCCAACCGTGAGTCTCTCTCGTTCCCACAGAACCTCTTATCTGTTCCCCTAACTATGGAGTCCCCAATGACTAATGTTCTGCTCCTGTTCCCCCTTCCCTTCTGAGCAACAGGGACAGACTCTGTGCCAGATACCTGTACCCCATTGCTTACCCCTGGTAAGTCGTCCCCCGCAACAGTATCCAAAACGGTATACCTGTTGTTGAGGGAAACGGCCACAGGGGATCCCTGCACTGCCTGCTGGTTCCCTCTCCTTCCCCTGACGGTAACCCATCTACCTACTTCTTTTACCTGAGGTGTGACTACCTCCCCATAACTCCTCTCAATAACCTCCTCCGCCTCCCGAATGATCCGAAGTTCATCCAGCTCCAGCTCCAGTTCCCTAACGCGGTTCTCGAGGAGCTGGAGTTGGGTGCACTTCCCACAGATGCAGTCAGCAGGGACACTCTTGGCAACCCTTACCTCCCACATTCTGCAGGAGGAACATACAACTGCCTTAACCTCCATTCCCACTATTCCAAATTCCCAACAAATCTACTGAAAAACCAAAAACAAAAAGTCAAAACTTGTTAGGTTAGCAATACAACGGACAGAACTTCTTTAATAAAAAGCTTACCTTATCAACACACCAGAGTCCTTTTTTTGGTTAGAGGAGGAGGGTGGGTGTGAGACACTACACGTGTAGTGTCTCGGGTACAGCCACCACCCAAATATATACTTTTTACTTACCCAGCAGTCCCCTGGTCCTCCGAAAACAAAAGGGAATTCACTTTTGAACTTACACAGAAATTGACTTCACAGCTGTCAGCCCGCTCACGCACCTCCGTTACTATCAAAGCTGCAGTCACCGAAACTGAAAGAAAGAGATTTTAAACCACCCAAATATATACTTTTTACTTACCCAGCAGTCCCCTGGTCCTCCGAAAACAAAAGGGAATTCACTTTTAAACTTACACAGAAATTGACTTCACAGCTGTAAGCCCGCTCACGCACCTCCGTTGCTATCAAAGCTGCAGTCACCAAAACTGTCCACCTGTGTCTCTGTTCCTCTGTTTCTCTGTCCCTCTATGTCCCGCACGCTCTTTGTCTCAGTCCCACAGTGTGTTCTGTCCCTCTGTGTTTTCTATCCATCTGTGTCCCACCCCACTTTGTCTCTGCTCCTTCTTGTCTCTTTTCCTCTGTGTGGCTGTCCCTCTATGTTTTCTGTTCCACTGTGTTTTCTGTACCCCTGTGTTTCTGTCCCTCTGTGTGTTCTGTCCCTCTTTGTTTTCTGTCCCACTGTGTGTCTGTCGCTCTGTGCTTTCTGTCCGTCTGTGTTTTCTTTCCCTCTGTGTGCCTGTCCCTCTGTGTGCCTCTCCTTCTTTGTCTCTGTCCCTCTGTGTGTCTGTCCCTCTGTGTGTCTATCTCTCTTTGACTCTGTCCCTCTGTGTGTTCTGTCCCTCTATGTAACTGTCTCTCTGTGTGTCTGTCCCTCTGTGTGACTGCCCCTCTGTGTGTCACCCCCTTTTTGTCTCTGTCTCTCTGTGTGTCTGTTCCTCTGTGTGACTGCCCCTCTGTGTATCACCCCCTCTTTGTCTCTGTACCTCTGTGTGTCGCCCGCTCTTTGTCTCTGTCCCATGTATGTCTGTCCCGCTGTGTGTGTCTGTACCTCTGTGTGCCGCCCCCTCTTTGTGTCTGTCCCACTGTGTCTCTGTCCCTCTGTGTCTCTATTCTTCTGTGTGTCTGTCCCTCTGTGTGCCGCTCCCCCTTTGTGTCTGTCCCTCTGTGTCTCTGTCCCTCTGTGTGTTCTGTCCCTCTCTGTTTTCTGTCACTTTGTGTGCCTGTCGCTCTGTGCGTCTGTCCCTCTGTGTGCCCCCTCTCTGTGTGGCCCCTCTCTGTGAGTCCCCTCTCTGTGTGTCGCCACACTGTGAGCCCTTCTCTCTGTGTGAGCACCTCTCTCTTTGTGTGCCCCTCTCTCTGTGAGTGCCTCTCTCGGTGTGTCTCCCTCTCTATTTTCCTGTCTCTCCCTCGCTGTTCCCTCCCTCTCTGTCCCCTCCCTCTCTGTCACTCTCTCTCTATCCACTCTCTCTCTGTGACCCCTCTCTCCATCTCTGTCCCTCTCTCTCTGTGTCCCCCCTCTGTGTGTGTCCACTCTCTATGTGTGTCCCCTCTCTGTGTCTGTTCCCTCTCTTATATTGCCCCCTCTCTGTGTGCCCCCTCTGGCCGTGCCCCCTCTCTATGTGCCGCCTCTCTGTGTGCCGCCTCTCTCTGTGCCGCCTCTGTGTGTGTGTGCCTCCCTCTCTCTGTTTCTATCTCTGTCTCTCTCTCTCTCCCTACCTCTGCGTCTCCCCTCTCTCCGTGTGTCTAATCTCTCTGTCCAATCTCTGTGTGCATCATTTCTGTGTGCCTCCTCTCTGCGTGTCTGTCTCTCTGCATGTCTGTCACACTGTGTTTTCTGTCACGCAGTGTTTTCTGTCCCTCTGTGTGTCTGTCCCTCTGTGTGTTTTGTCCCTCGGTGTGTTCTGTCCCTCTGTGTTTTCTGTCCCACTATGCGTCTGTCCCTCCATGTGTTCTGTCCCACTGTGTGTTCTGTCCCTCTGTGTATCTGTCCCTCTGTGTGTCTCCCCACCTTTGTCTCTGTCCGACTGTGTGTCTGTCCCACCCAATTTTCTTTCCCACTGTGTTTCTTTCCCACTGTGTTTTCTGTCCCTCTGTGTCTCTGTCCATCATTGTCTCTGTCCCTCTGTGTGTCTGCCCCTCTGTGTGTGTGTCCCTCTGTTTGTCTCTCGCTCTGTGTCTCTGTACCTCCGTGTCTTTGTCCACTTTGTTTTCTGTCCCACTGTATTTCTTTCCATCTGCGTGCCATCCCTCTTTGTCTCTTTCCCTCTTTGTGTCCGTCCCTCTGTATCTCTGTCCCTCTGTGTCCCCTCTCACAGAACAAAGAACAAAGAAAATTACAGCACAGGAACAGACCCTTCGGCCCTCCAAGCCTGCGCCGATCCAGATCCTCTATCTAAACATGTCGCCTATTTTCTAAGGGTCTGTATCTCTTTTCTTCCTGCCCATTCATGTATCTGTCTAGATACATCTTAAAAGACCCTATCGTGCACGCGTCTACCACCTCCGCTGGCAACGCGTTCCAAGCACCCACCACCCTCTGCGTAAAGAACTTTCCACGCATATACCCCCTAAACTTTTCCCCTCCCTCTGCGTGTTCTGTTCCTCTGTGTTTTCTGTCCCTCTGTGTGTCTGCCCCTCTGTGTGCCGCCCCCATTTTGTGTCTGTCCATCAGTGTCTCTGCCTCTCTGTGTCTCTGTTCTTCTGTGTGTCTGTCCCTCTGTGTGCCATTACCACCTTGTGTCTGTCCCTCTGTGTCTCTGTTCCTCTATGTGTCTGTTCCTCTGTGTGTCGCCCCCTAATTTTCTCTATCCTTCTGTGTGTTCTGTCCCCCTGTGTTTTCTGTTCCTCTGTGTGTTCTGTTCCTCTGTGTTTTCTGTCCCTCTATGTGTCTGTTCCTCTGTGTGTCGCCCCCTAATTTTCTCTATCCTTCTGTGTGTTCTGTCCCCCTGTGTTTTCTGTCCCTCTGTGTGTTCTGTACTCTGTGTTTTCTGGTCCCCTGTGTTTTTGTGCCCCTTGATCCCTATCGCTTTGTGTTTCTATCCCTCTGTGTATGTCCCTCTGTGTCTCTGTCCATCTTTGTCTCTGTCCCTCTGATTGGCTGTGCCTCTGTGTGTCTGTCCCTCTGTGTTTTCTGCCCCTATGTGTTTTCTGTCCCTCTTTATCTCTGTTCTTCTTTGTCTCTGTCCCTCTGTGTTTTCTGTCTTTCTGTGTTTTCTGTCCCTCTGCGTGCTGTCCTCTGTCTGTCTGCCCTCTGTGTGTCTGTCCTCCAATGTGTCTATCCCTCTGTGTGTCTCCCCGTCTCTGTCTCTGTCCGTCTGTGTCTCTGTCCCTCTTTGTCTCTGTCCCTCTGAGTGTCTGTCCGTCTGAGTGTCTGTCCCTCATTGTCTCTCTCCCTCTCTATCTCTGTCACTCTGTGTGTTCCGTCCCTCTGCATGTTCTGTCCCTCTGTGTTTTCTGTCCCTCTGTGTGTTTTGTTCCTCTGTGTTTCCTGTCCCTCTGTGTGTCTGTCCCTAGGTGTGTCGCCCCTCTTTGTCTCTGTCCGTATGTGTTTTCGTCCGCCTGTGATTTCTGTCCCTCTGTGTGTTCTGTACCTCTGTGTTTTCTGTTCCGCTGTAGTTTCTGTGCCCTTTATCCCAATCCCTCTGTGTGTCTGTCCCTCTGTGTTTTCTGTCCCTATGTGTTTTCTGTCCCTCTTTATCTCTGTCCATCTTTGTCTCTGTCCCTCTGTGTTTTCTGTCTTTCTGTGTTTTCTGTCCCTCTGCGTGCTGTCCTCTGTCTGTCTGCCCTCTGTGTGTCTGTCCTCCAATGTGTCTATCCCTCTGTGTGTCTCCCCGTCTCTGTCTCTGTCCGTCTGTGTCTCTGTCCCTCTTTGTCTCTGTCCCTCTGAGTGTCTGTCCGTCTGAGTGTCTGTCCCTCATTGTCTCTCTCCCTCTCTATCTCTGTCACTCTGTGTGTTCCGTCCCTCTGCATGTTCTGTCCCTCTGTGTTTTCTGTCCCTCTGTGTGTTTTGTTCCTCTGTGTTTCCTGTCCCTCTGTGTGTCTGTCCCTAGGTGTGTCGCCCCTCTTTGTCTCTGTCCGTATGTGTTTTCGTCCGCCTGTGATTTCTGTCCCTCTGTGTGTTCTGTACCTCTGTGTTTTCTGTTCCGCTGTAGTTTCTGTGCCCTTTATCCCAATCCCTCTGTGTGTCTGTCCCTCTGTGTTTTCTGTCCCTATGTGTTTTCTGTCCCTCTTTATCTCTGTCCATCTTTGTCTCTGTCCCTCTGTGTTTTCTGTCCCTCTGTGTGCTGCCCTCTGTGTATCTGCCCTCTGTGTGTTCTTCCTCCAGTGCGTCTGTCCCTCTCTGTGTCTGTCCCTTGGTGTGTCTGTCCCTCTGTGTGACTCCCGTCTGTGTGGCTCCTCTCTCTGTGGCTCCTCTGTGTGCCGGCTCATCTGTGTGTCCCCTCAATGTGACTCCCTTCTCTGTGAGTCCCCTCTCTGAGTGTCGCCACACTGCGAGCTCCTCTCTCTCTGAGTGAGCCCCTCTCTCTGTGTATCTTCTTCTCTCTGTGTGTCTCCCTCTCTCTTTGCATTCCTCTCCCTCTCTCCCTCTCTGTCCCCTCCCTCTCTGTCCCCTCCTTCTCTGACCCCTCCCTCTCTGTCCTCTCTCTCTGTGTCCCCTCTCTGTTGCCCCTCTCTATGTGCACCCTCTCGCTGTGCCCCCTCTCGCTGTGCCCCCTCTCTCTGTGATGCCTCAGTCTGTGCCGCCTCTCTGTGTTTGTCACCTCTCAGTATGTGCCTCTCTCTGTCTGTCTCCCTGTCTCTGTCTCTGTCTCTGTCTCCCTCTCTCGCTGCCTCCCCCTCTCTCTCTGTCTCCCTCTCTCTGTCTCTCTCTCTGTCTCTCTCTCTCTTCCTACTTCTGTGTCAACGCTCTCTCTGTGTGCATCCTGTCTGTCTGCCTCCTCTCTGTTTACCTCCTTTCTGTGTGTTTCTTCTCTTTGCGTATCCTTTCTTTGTGCCTCCTCACTGCGTGTCTGCCTCTCTGCGTGTGTATCTCTCTGCGTGTCTGTCCGACTGTGTGTCTGTCCCACCCAATTGTCTGTCCCACTGTGTTTCTGTCCCACTCTGTTTTCTGCACCTCTGTGCCTCTGTCCCTCTTTGTCTCTGTCCCTCTGTGTGTTTGTCCATCTGAGTGTCTGTCCCTCTGTTTGTCTCTCCCTCTGTGTCTCTGTCCCTCTGTGTCTTTGTCCACTGTGTTTTCTGTCCCACTGTGTTTCTTTCCATCTGTGTGCCACCCCTCTTTGTCTCTGTCCCTCTTTGTGTCCGTCCCTCTGTATCTCTGTCCCTCTGTGTGTTCTGTCCCTCTGTGTTTTCTGTCCCTCTGTGTGTTATGTTCCTCTGTGTTTCCTGTCCCTCTGTGTGTCTGCCACTCTGTGTGCCGCCCCGTCTTTGTGTCTGTCCGTCTGTGTCTCTGTCCCTCTGTGTGTTCTGTCCCTCTGTGTGTTTTGTCCCTCTCTGTTTTCTGCCCCTCTGTGTGTTCTGTTCTCTGTGTGTTCTGTTCCTCTGTGTTTTCTGACCCTCTGTGTGTCTGTCCCTCTGTGTGCCCCCCTCTATGTCTCTGTCCTTCTGTGTGTTCTGTCCCCCTGTGTTTTCTGTCCCTTTTATTTCTGTCCTTCTTTGTCTCTGTCCCTCTGTGTTTTCTGTCTTTCTGTGTTTTCTGTCCCACTGTGTTTTCTGTCCCTCTGTGTCTCTGTCCCTCTTTGTCTCTGTCCCTCTGTGTGTTTGTCCATCTGAGTGTCTGTCCCTCTGTTTGTCTCTCCCTCTGTGTCTCTGTCCCTCTGTGTCTTTGTCCACTGTGTTTTCTGTCCCACTGTGTTTCTTTCCATCTGTGTGCCACCCCTCTTTGTCTCTGTCCCTCTTTGTGTCCGTCCCTCTGTATCTCTGTCCCTCTGTGTGTTCTGTCCCTCTGTGTTTTCAGTCCCTCTGTGTGTTATGTTCCTCTGTGTTTCCTGTCCCTCTGTGTGTCTGCCACTCTGTGTGCCGCCCCGTCTTTGTGTCTGTCCGTCTGTGTCTCTGTCCCTCTGTGTGTTCTGTCCCTCTGTGTGTTCTGTCCCTCTCTGTTTTCTGCCCCTCTGTGTGTTCTGTTCTCTGTGTGTTCTGTTCCTCTGTGTTTTCTGTCCCTCTGTGTGTCTGTCCCTCTGTGTGCCCCCCCTCTATGTCTCTGTCCTTCTGTGTGTTCTGTCCCCCTGTGTTTTCTGTCCCTTTTATTTCTGTCCTTCTTTGTCTCTGTCCCTCTGTGTTTTCTGTCTTTCTGTGTTTTCTGTCCAACTGTGTGCTGCCCTCTGTGTGTCTGCCCTCTGTATGTCTGTCCTCCAATGTGTCTGTCACTCTGTGTGTCTCCCCATTTTTGTCTCTGTCCGACTGTGTGTCTGTCCCACCCAATCTTCTGTCTCAATGTGTTTCTGTCCCACTGTGTTTTCTGTCCCTCTGTGTCTCTGTCCCTCTTTGTCTCTGTCCCTCTGAGTGTCTGTCCGTCTGAGTATCTGTCCCTCTGTCTCTCTCTCCCTCTGTATCTCTGTCCCTCTGTGTCTTTATCCATTGTGTTTTATGTCCCACTGTGTTTCTTTCCATCTGCGTGCCAGCCCTCTTTGTCTCTGTCCCTCTTTGAGTCTGTCCCTCTGTGTCTCTGTCCCTCTATGTGTTCTGTCGCTCTGTATGTTCTGTCGCTCTGTGTTTTCTGTCCCTCTGTGTGTTCTGTTCCTCTGTGTTCCCTGTCCCTCTGTGTGTCTGTCCCTAGGTGTGTCGCCCCTCTTTGTCTCTGTCCCTCTGTATGTTCTGTCCCCCTGTGTTTTCTGTCCCTCTGTCTGTTCTGTACCTCTGCATTTTCTGTTCCCCTGTGTTTTCTGTGCCCCTTTATCCCAATCCATTTGTGTATCTGTCACTCTGAGTGTCTCTCCCTCTGTGTTTTCTGTCCCTATGTGTTTTCTGTCCCACTTTATCTCTGTCCCTCTTTGTCTCTGTCCCTCTGTGTTTTCTGTCTTTCTGTGTTTTCTGTCCCTCTGTGTGCTGCCCTCTGTGTGTCAGCCCTCTGTGTGTCTGTCCTCCAGTGTGTCTGTCCATCTTTGTGTCTGTCCCTTTGTGTTTCTGTCCCACTGTGTGCTGCCCCCTCTGTGTGTCTGTCCCTCTGTGTCTGTCTCTGTGTGTGGCTCCTCTCTCTGTGGCTCCTCTGTGTGCCGGCTCATCTGTGTGTCCCCTCTCTGCGAGTCCCCTCTCTGTGAGTCCCCTCTCTGTGTGCCGCCACACTGCGAGCTCCTCTCTCTGAGTGAGCCCCTCTCTCAGTGTATCTTCTTCTCTCTGTGTGTCTCCCTCTCTCTTTGCATTTCTCTCCCTCTCTCCCTCTCTGTCCCCTCCCTCTCTGTCCCCTCCCTCTCTGACCCCTCTCTCTCTTTCCTCTCTCTCTGTCCCCTCTCTCTGTGCCCCCTCTCTCTGTGTCCCCTCTCTGTTGCCCCCTCTCGCTATGCACCCTCTCGCTGTGCCCCCTCTCGCTGTGCCCCCTCTCTCTGTGCCGCCTCAGTCTGTGCCGCCTCTCTGTGTTTGTCACCTCTCAGTGTGTGCCTCTCTCTCTCTGTCTCTCTGTCTCTGTCTCTGTCTCTGTCTCCCTCTCTCGCTGTCTCCCTCTCTCTCTCCGTCTCCCTCTCTCTGTCTCTCTGTCTCTCTCTCTTCCTACCTCTGTGTCAACCCTCTCTCTGTGTGCATCCTCTCTGTGTACCTCCTTTCTGTGTGATTCTTCTCTCTGTGCCTCCTTTCTGTGTGCCTCCTCTCTGCGTGTCTGTCTCTCTGCGTGTCTATCTCTCTGCGTGTCTGTCCCACTGCGTGTCTGTCCCTCTGTGTGCCACCCCCTCTTTGTACCTGTCCCGCTGTGTGGTCTGTCCCGCTGTGCCTGTCCCTCTGTGCGTCTGTCCCTCTGTGCGTCTTTCCCTCTGTGTGTCTGTCCCTCAGTATGTCGCCCCCTCTTTGTCTCTCGCCCAATGTGTCTCTGTCACCCTGTGTTTCTCTTCCCTCTGTGCGTCTGTCCCTCTATGTGCCAGTCCCTCTGTGTGTCACCCCCTCTTTGTCTGTGTCCCTCTGTGTGTCTGTTCCACTGTGTTTTTTGTCCCTCTGTGTGTCAGTCCCTCTATGTGCCGCCCCCTCTTTGTCTCTGTTCCTCTGTGTGTTTTGTCCCTCTGTGTGTTCTGTCCCTCTGTGTTATCTGTCCCAGTGTATGTCTGTCCCTCTGTTAATCTGTCTCTCTGTATGTCTGTCCCTCTGTGTGTCGTCCCCTCTGTGTGTCACCCCCGCTAAGCGTCGCCCCCGCTTTGTCTCTGCCCCACTGTGCGTCTGTCGCACACAGTTTTCTGTCCCACTGTGTTTCTGTCCCATTGTGTTTTCTGTCCCTCTGTTTCTTTGTCCCTCTGTGTTTTTGTTCCTCTGTGTGTCGCCCCCTCGTTGTCTCTGTCCCTCGGTGTGCCTGTCCCTCAGTGTGTCTGTCCATCTGTGTTTCCTGTCCCTCTGTGTTTTCTGTCTCTCTGTGTGTTTCTGTCCCTCTGTGTGCTGTCCCTCTGTGCGTCAGTAACTCTGTGTGTCGGCCTCTCTTTGTCGCTGTCCCACTGTGTGTCTGTCCATCTGTGTGCCTGTCCAACTGTGTCTCTGTCCCTCTGTGTCCCGCACACTCTTTGTCGCTGTCCCTCTGTTTGTCTGTCCCTCTATGTTTCCTGTCCCTCTGTGTTTTCTGTCCCGATGTGTGCTCTGTCCCTCTGTTTTTTCTGTCCCTCTGTGTGTCTGTCCCTCTGTGCTTTCTGTCCCTCTTTGTCTCTGCCCCTCTGTGTCTGTGTCCCTCGATATCTCTGTCCCTCTTTGTCTCTTTCCGTCTCTGTCTCTGTCCCAATGTGTTCTTTGTTCCTCTGTGTTTTCTGTCCCTCTGTGTGTCTGTCACTCTGTGTGCCTCGCCCGCTTTGTCTCTGTCCCACTGTGTCTCTGTCCCTCTGCGTCTCTGTGTGTCTGCCCCTCTTTGTCTCTGTCCCTCTGAGTGTTCTGTCCCTATGTGCGTCTATCCTTCTGTGTGCCTGTCCATCTATGTGTCGCCCCCACTTTGTCCCCCTGTGAGTCTGTCCCTGTGACTTTTCTGTTTCTCTATGTATCTGTCCATCTGTGTGTCTCTCCCTCTGTGTGCAGCCCTTCATTGCCTCTGACCCCCTTTGTCTCTGTCCCTCTCTGTCCTGCACCCTCTTTTTCTCTGTCCCTCTGTGTGCCTGTCCCTCTGTGTCTCGGTCCCTCTGTCTCTCGGTCCCTCTGTATGTCTGTCCCTCTGTATGTCGCCCCCTCTGAGTGTCACCCCCGCTATGCGTCGCCCCCTCTTTGTCTCTGCCCCTACTGTGTGTCTGTCCCACACAGTTTTCTGTCCCACTGTGTTTCTGGAGCATTGTGTTTTCTGTCCCTCTGTTTCTCTGTCCCTCTTTGTCTCTGTCCCTCTGTGTGTCTATCCAAGTCAGTTTTCTGTCCCTCTGTGTTTCTGTTCCTCTGTGCGTCGCCCCCTCGTTGTCTCTGTCCCTCTGTGTGCCTGTCCCTCTGTGTGTCTGTCCCTCTGTGTTTCCTGTCCCTCTGTGTTTTCTGTCTCTCTATGTGTTTCTGTCCCTCTGTGTGTCTGTCCCTCTGTGCGTCAGTCGCTCTGTGTGTCGACCTCTCTTTGTCGCTGTCCCACTGTGTGCCTGTCCATCTGTGTGTCGCCCCCTCTTTGTCTCAGTCCCTCTGTGTGACTGTCCATCTGTGTGTCGACCCCTCTTTATCTCTGTCCCTCTGTGTTTTCTGTCCCTCTGCGTTTTCTGTCCCCCTGTGAGTCTATCCCTGTGTCGTTTCTGTTTCTCTGTGTGTCTGTCCATCTGTGTGTCTGTCCCTCATTGTGCAGCCTTTCATTGCCTCTGTCCCCCTTTGTCTCTGTCCCTCTGTGTCCTGCAAACTCTTTGCCTCTGCCCCTCTGTGTGTCTGTCCCTCTGTGTGCCTCCCCTTCATTGTCTCTGTATCTCTGTGTCTCTGTCTCTCTGTGTCTCGGTCCCTCTGTCTCTCGGTCCCTCTGTGTGTCTGTCGCTCTGTGTTTCTGTCCCTCTGTGTGTCAGTCCCTCTATGTGGCGCCCCCTCTTTGTCTCTGTCCCTCAGTGTGTTTTGTCCCTCTGTGTTTTCCGTCCCTCTGTGTGTCTGTCCCTCTGTGTGTTTTCTGTCGCTCTTTGTGTCGGTCTACTGCGTGCCTGTCCCTCTCTGTCTCTGTCCATCTTTATCTCTGTCCCTCTTTGTCTCTGTCCGTCTGTGTCTCTGTCGCACTGTGTTTTTGTCCCTCTGAGTTTTCTGTCCCTCTGTCTGTCTGTCCCTCTGTGTCCCTCTGCCTCTGTGTCCCGCACACTCTTTGCCTCTGTCCCACTGTGTTTTCTGTCCCTCTGTGTTTTCCGTCCGGCAGTGTACCGCTCCCTCTTTGTCTCCGTTCCTCTGTGTCCCTGTTCCTCTTTGCCTCTGTCCCTCTGTGTGTCTGTCCCTCTATGTTTTCTGTCCCTCTGTGTTTTCAGTCCCTATGTGTGTTCTGTCCTTCTGTTTTTTCTGTCCCTCTGTGTGTCCGTCCCTCTGCGATTTCTGTCCATCTCTGTTTTCTGTCCCTCTGTGTGTCTGTCCCTCTGTGTGTTCTGTCCCTCTGAGTGTTCTGTAACTATTTGCATCTGTCCATCAGTGTGCCTGTCCCTCTGTGTGTCGCCCCCACGTTGTCTCTGTCCCTCTGTGTGTTCTGTCACTCTGGGTTTTCTGTCACTCTGCGTGTCTGTCCCTCTATGTGTTCTGTCCCTATGCGCGTCTGTACCTCTGTGTGTCTGTCCCTCTGTGTGTCTGTCCCTCTGTGTGACGCCTCAACTTTGTCTCTGCCCCACTGTGTGTCTGTCCCTCTGTGTGTTCAGTCCCACTGTGTTCTCTGTCCGTCTATGCCTTTCTCCACTGTTTTTTCTGTCCCTATGTGTGTTCTGTCCCTCTGTTTTTTCTGTCCCTCTGTGTGTCTGTCCCTCTGTGCTTTCTGTCCCTCTGTGCGTCTGTCCCTCTGTGTGTCGCCTCCGGTTTGTCTCCGTCCCACTGTGTGTCTGTCCCTCTGTGTATTCTGTCCGTCTGTGTACGGCCCCCTCTTTGTCTCTGTCCCTCTTTGTCTCTGTCCCTCTGCGTCTCTGTCCCTCCATGTATATGTTCCTCTGTGTCTTTGTCCACTTTGATTTCTGTCCCACGGTGTTTCTTTCCCTCCGTGAGCCACCCCTCTTTGTCTCTGTCCTGCTTTATACCTTCCCCTCTGTGTGTCTGTCCCTCTGTCTGTCTGTCCCCCTGTTTTTCTGTCCCCTGTTTTTCTGTCCCTCTGTGTTTTTTGTCCCTCTGTGTGTCTGTCCTTCTGTGTGCCTGTCCAAATGCGTCTCTGTCCCTCTGTGTCTCTATCCCTCTGTGTTTTCTGTCCCTCTGTGTTTTCTGTCCGTCTGTGCTTTCTGTCTCTCTTTGTGTCTGTCCCTCTGTGCGTCAGCCCCTCTGTGTATCGGCCCCTCTTTTTCTCTGTCCCGATGTATGTTCTGTCCCTCTGTGTTCTGACCCTCTTTGCGTGTCCCTCTGTGTTTTCTGTCCCTCTGTGTTTCTATCCCTCTCTGCTTCGCCCCTCTTTGTCTGTGTCCCACTGTTGGTCTGTCCCTCTGTGTGTTCACTCCCTCTATGTTTTCTGTCCCTCTGTGTGTCTGTCCTTCTGTGTTCCGCCCCCTCTTTGTGTCTTTGCATCTGTATCTCTGTCCGTCTATGTCTCTGTCCTTCTGTGTGTCTATCCCTCTGTGTGACGCCCCCTCTTTGTATCTGGCCCTCTTTCTCTGTCTGACTTTGTCCCTGCCCCCCGGTGTCTCTGCCCCTCTGTGTGTCTGTCCCTCAGTGTCTTAGTCCCACTGTGTTTTCCATCCCTATGTGTTTTCTGTCCGTCTGTGTCCCACCCCCTCTTTCCGTCTGTTGCTCTTTGTCTGTGTCCCTCTTTGTGTCTGTCCATTTGCGTGTCTCTCCCTCTGTGTGTCTGTCCATCTGCGTGTCTGTCCCTCTGTGCTTTCTGTCTCTGTGTGTGTCTGTCCATCTGTGTGTCTGTCCCTCTGTGTGCAGCTCCTCATTGTCTCTGTCCCCCTTTGTATCTGTCCCTCTTTGTCTCTGTCCCGCATTACTCTGTCCGTCGGTGTCTCTGGCCCACTGTGTATTCTGTCCCGCTGTGTTTTCTGTCCCTCTGTTATTTTCTGCTCCTCGTTGTGTCTGTCCCTCTGTGTGTCTGTCCCATTTTGTTTTTGTCCCTCTGTGTTTTCTGTCACCCTGTTTTTCCGGTCCCTCTGTGTCTCTGTCTCTCTGTGTGTTCTGTCCCGCTGTGTTTTCTGTCCCTCTGTGTGTCTGTCCCTCTGTGTGCCTCTCCCCCTCTGTATCTCTGTCCCTCTGTGTCTCTGTGTCCCGCCCCCTCTTTGTCTCTGTTCCTCTTTGTCTCTGACCCTCTGTGTTTTCTGTCCCTCTGTGGTTTTGTCCCTCTGTCTGTTTTCTGTTCCTCTGCGTGTCTGTCCATCTGCGTGCCTGTCCCTCTTTGTGTCTGTCACTCTGTGTGTCTGGCCCTCTGTGTATCTGTCCCTCTGTATTTTCTGTCCCTATATATGTCTGTCCCCCTGTGTCACTGTCACTCCGTGTCTCAGTCCCTCTGTGTCCCGCACCCTCATTGTCTCTGTCCCACGGTGCTTTCTGTCCCTCTGTGTTTTCTGTCCGTCTGTGTCCCGCCCCTCTTTGTCTCTGTTCCTCTTCGAAACTGTCCCTCTGTTTTTCTGTCCCTCTGTGTTTTCTGTCCCTCTGTTTGTCTGTCCACTGCGTGCCTGTCCATCTGTGTCTCTGTCCCTCTGTGTGTCTGTCCCTCTGTCCATCTGTCCCTCTGTCTTTTCTGTCTCTCTGTGTATCTGTCCATCTGCGTTTCTGTCCATCTGTATGCAGTCTCTCATTGTCTCTGTCCCCCTTTGTCTCTGTCCCTCTGTGTCCTGCAACCTCTTTGTCTCTGTCCCTCTTTGTCTCTGCCCCTCCGTGTGTCTGTCCCTCTGTGTGTCTGCCCCTCTGTGTATTCTCCCCTCTTTATCTCTATCCCCCTTTGTCTCTGTCCCTCTGTGTCCTGCAACCTCATTGTCTCTGTCCCACTGTGTGTCTGTCCCTCTGTGTGTTCTGTCACTCTGTGTTTTCTGTCCCTCTGTGTGCTGCCCTCTCTTTGTGTCTGTTCCCCTGTGTCTCTGTCTATCTGTGTATCTGTCCCTCACTTTCCTGCACCCTCTTTATCTCTGTCCCTCTTTGTGTTCTGTCGCTCTGTGTTTTCTGTCCCTCTGTGCTTCTGTTCCTCTGTGCGTCGCCCCCTCTTTGTCTCTGTCCAACTGTGTTTCTGTCCCCCTGTGTGTTCTGTCCCTCTGTGTTTCCTGTCCCTCTGTGTGTCTGTTCTTCTGTGTTCCGCCACGTCTTTGTGTCTTTCCATCTGTATCTCTGACCGTCTATGTCTCTGTCCTTCTGTGTGCCTATCGCTCTGTGTGCCGCCCCCTCTTTGTACCTGCCCCTCTGTCCCTGTCCCTCTGTGTCTCTGTCCCTCTGTGTGCCTGTCCCTCTGTCTTTTCTGTCCCCCTGTTTTTCAATCCCTCTGTGTTTTCTGTCCCTCTGTGTGTCTGCACCTCTGTGTTCCACACCCTCTTTGTGTCTTTCCATCTGTATCTCTGTCCGTCTATGTCTCTGTCCTTCTGTGTGTCCATCCCTCTGTGTGCCGCCCCCTCTTTGTATCTGGCCCTCTGTTTCTGTCTCACTTTGTCCCTGTCCCTCGGTGTCTCTGTCCCTCTGTGTGTCTGTCCCTCTGTCTTTTTAGTCCCTGTGTGTCTGTCCCTCTGTGTCTCTGTCCCACTGTGTTTTCTGTCCCTCTGTGTTTTCTGTCCGTCTGTGTCCCGTCCTCTCTTTGTCTCTTTTCCTCTTTGTATTTTTCCCTTTTTGTGTCTGTCCATTTGCGTTTCTGTCCCTCTGTGTGTCTTTCCGATGTGTTTCTGTCCCCCTGTGTCTCTTTCCGCCTGTGACTCTGTACCTCTGTGTCTCTGTCCCTCTGTGTCTCCGTCCCTCTGTATTTTTAGTCCCTGTGTGTCTGTCCCTCTGTGTCTCTGTCCCACTGTGTTTTCTGTCCCTCTGTGTTTTCTGTCCATCTGTGTCCCGTCCTCTCTTTGTCTCTTTTCCTCTTTGTATTTTTCCCTTTTTGTGTCTGTCCATTTGCGTTTCTGTCCCTCTGTGTGTCTGTCCATATGCGTGTCTGTCCCTCTGTGTTTTCTGTCCCTCTGTGTGCAGCCCCTCATTTTCTCTGTCCCCCTTTGTATCTGTCCCTCTGTGTCTCTGTCCCTCTTTACTCTGTCAGTCTGTATCACTGTTTTCTGTCCCTCTGTTTTTGTGCCCCTCGTTGTGTCTGTCCCTCTGTGTGTCTGTGCCATTTTGTTTTTGTCCATCTGTGTTTTATGACACCTTTGTTTTTTCTGTCCCTCGTTGTCTCTGTCTCTCTGTGTATTCTGTTCCTCTGTGTTTTCGGTCCCTCTGTGTCTCTGTCCCTCTGTGTCCCGCCCCCTCTTTTTCTCTGTTCCTCTTTGTCTCTGAGCCTCTGTGTTTTCTGTCCCTCTGTCTTTTCTGTCCCTCTGTGGTTTTGTCCCTCTGTGTGTTTTCTGTCCCTCTGCGTGTCTGTCCAGCTGCGTGACTGTCCCTCTTTATGTCTGTCACTCTGTGTGTCTAACCCTCTGTGTGTCTGTCCCTCCGTATTTTCTGTCCCTCCGTGTGCCTGTCCCCATGTGTGTCTGTCCCCCTGTGTGTCCGTCCCTCTGTATGTCCGTCCCTTGTGTGTCGGTACCTCTGTGTGCCTGTCCCCCTGTGGTTCTTTGTCTCTGTTCCACTGTATTTTATGTGCCGCTGATTATTCTTTCCGTCTGTGTCCCGCCCTATCTATGTCTCTGTCCTCTGTGTCTCTGTCCCTCTGTGTGTCTGTCCCTCTGTGTGTCTGACCCTCTGTGTTTTCTGTCCCACGTCGTGACTGTCCCTCTGTGTTCCTTCCCCTCTTTGTCTCTGTCCCTCTTTTTCTCTTTCCCACTGTGTCTCTTTCCCTCTGTGTCACTGTCCCTCTGTGTCTCTGTCCCTCTGTGTGTCGCCTCCTATTTGTCTCTATCCCACTTTGTGACTGTCCCTCTGTGTGTTCTGTGTCTCTGTGTTTTCTCACCCTCTGTGTGTCTGTCCTTCTGTGTGCTGCTCCCTCTTTGTGTCTGTCCATTGGTGTCTCTGTCCGTAAGTGACTATGTCCCTCTGTGTGCCTTTCCCGCTTTGTCTCTGTCCCTCTATCTCTGTCCCTCTTTGTCCCTGGCCTTCTGTGTGTCTCTCCCATTGTGTGCCTTTCCCTCTGTGTTTTCTGTCCCGCTCTGTGTCTGTCCCTCTGTGTGCCTGTCCCCCTGTGTCACTGTCCCTCTGTGTCTCCGTCCCTCTGTGTCCCGCACCCTCTTTGTCTCTATCCCAATGTGTTTCCTATCCCTCTGTGTTTCTGGCCGTCTGCGTCCCGTCCCCTTTTTTGTTCTGTTCCTCTTTGTGTCTGTCCATCTGTCTGTCTGTCCCTCTGTGTGCAGCCCCTCATTTTCTCTGTCCCGCTTAGTCTCTGTCCCGCTTTGTCTCTGCCCCACTGTGTTTTATGTCCCTCTGTATTTTCTGACCCTCTGTTGTTTCTGTTCCTCTTTGTGTCTGTCCCCCTGTGCGCCTGTCTGGCTGTGTATCTGTCCCCTGTGTATTTTCTCCGGCTGTGTGTTTTCGGTCCCACTGTGTGTTTTCTGTCTCTCTGTTTGTCGCCCCCTCATTGTCTCTGTCCCACTGTGTGTCTATCCCTCTGTGTCTTCTGTCCCTCTGTGTCTTCTGCCTCCTCTTTGTTTCTGTCCCACTGTGTCTCTGTCCCTCAGTGTCCTGCACCCTCTTTGCCTCTGCCCCACTGTATTTTCTGTCCCTCTGTGTGTCTGTCCCTCTGTGAGCCTTCCCCTCATTCTCTCTGTCCCAATTTGTCTCTGTCCCTCTTTGTGTCTGTCCCTCTGTGTGTAGCCCCCTCTTTGTCTCTGTCCCACTGTGTGTCGCCCCCTCTTTGTCTCTGTCCCTGTCCCTCTTTGTCCCTCTGCCACTGTGTGTCCGTCCTTATCTGTCCTTCTGTGTGTCTGTCCCTCTGTATGCCTGTCCCCCTATGTCTCTTTCCCTCTGTGTTTTCTGTCCCTGTGTGTGTCTGTCCCTCTTTGTCCCGCACCCTCATTGTCTCTGTCCCACGGTGTTTTCTGTCCCTCTGTGTTTTCTGTCCGTCTGTGTCCCGCCCCCTCTTCGTCACTGCCCCTCTGTGTTTTCTGTCTGTGTGTCTGTCTCTCTGTGTGCATCCCCTCGTTGCCTCTGTCCCCCTTTGTCTCTGTCCATCTGTGTCTCTGCCCCACTGAGTATTATGTCCCTCTGTATTTTCTGACCACTGTTTTTTCTGTCCCTCTTTGTGTCTGTCAAGCCAAATGGCTTGTGGGAGGAAACCGGAGCACCCGGAGAAAACCCACGCAGACACAGGGAGAACTTGCAAACTCCACACAGGCAGTACCCGGAATCGAACCCGGGTCCCTGGAGCTGTGAGGCTGCGGTGCTAACCACTGCGCCACTGTGCCGCCCTTGATCTGTCTCTCTGTTTGTCGTTCCCTCATTGTCTCTGTCCCACTGTGTGTCTGTCCCTCTGTGTGTTCTGTCACTCTGTGTTTTCTGTCCCTCTGTGTGCTGCCCCCTCTTTGTGTCTGTTCCTCTGTGTCTCTGTCCGTCTGTGTATCAGTCCCTCTATATCCTGCACCCTCTTTGTCTCTGTCCCTCTGTGTTTTCTGTCGCTCTGTGTGCCTGTCCCTCTGTGCTTTCTGTCCTTCTGTGTTTTCTGTCCTTGTGCGTTTTATGTCCCTCTGTGTTTTCTGTCCCTCTGTGTCTATTTCCCTCTTCGTCTCTGTCCCACTTTGTCTCTGTCTGTCTATGTCTCCGTCCCACTGTGTTTTTGTCCGTGTGTGTTTTCTGTCCCTCTGTGTGTCTGTCACTCTGTGAGCCTTCCCCTCATTCTCTCTGTCGCTCTGTGTCTCTGTCCCTCTGTGTGTCTTTCCCAATGTGTCTCTGTCCCTCTGTGTCTCTGGCTCTCTGTGTGTCTGTCCCCCTGTGTGTCTGTCCCTGTGTATGTCCGTCCCTTGTGTGTCGGTCCATCTGTGTGCCCGTCCCTCTGTATGTCTGTCCCTCGTGTGTCGGTCCCTCTGTGTGCCCGTCCCTCTGTATGTCTGTCCCTTGTGTGTCGGTCCCTCTGTGTGCCTGTCCCCCTGTGGTTCTTTGTCTCTGTTCCACTGTATTTTCTGTGCCGCTGATTATTCTTTCTGTCTGTGTCCCGCCCTATCTATGTCTCTGTCCTCTCTGTCTCTGTCCCTCTGTGTGTCTGACCCTCTGCGTTTTCTGTCCCACGTTGTGTCTGTCCCTCTGTGTTCCTTCCCCTCTTTGTCTCTGTCCCTCTTTTTCTCTGTCCCACTGTGTCTCTTTCCCTCTGTGTGTCAGTCCCTCTGCGTGTCGCCCCCTCTTTGTCTCTGTCCCTCTGTGTTTTCTGTCCCTCTGGGTTTCCTGTCCCTCTGTGTGTCTATCCCTCTGTGTGACCCCAATTTGTCTCTGTCCCTCTTTGTCTATGTCCCTCTGTGTCTCTGTCCCTCTGTGTGTCGCCTCCTATTTGTCTCTATCCCACTTTGTGACTGTCCCTCTGTGTGTTCGGTGTCTCTGTGTTGTCTCTCCCTCTGTGTGTCTGTCCTTCTGTGTGCTGCTCCCTCTTTGTGTCTGTCCTTTGGTGTCTCTGTCCGTAAGTGACTCTGTCCCTCTGTGTGCCTTGCCCTCTTTGTCTCTGTCCCTCTATCTCTGTCCCTCTTTGTCCCTGGCCTTCTGTGTGTCTCTCCCATTGTGTGCCTTTCCCTCTGTGTTTTCTGTCCCGCTCTGTGTCTGTCCCTCTGTGTTTCTGGCCGTCTGTGCCCCGTCCCCTTTTTTGTTCTGTTCCTCTTTGTGTCTGTCCCTCTGTGCGTCTGTCCCTCTGTGTCTCTGTCCCTCTGACTTTTCTGTCCTCCTGTGTTTACTGTCTCTCTGTGTGCTGCCCCTCATTGTCTCTGTCCCGCTTTGTCTCTGTCCAACTGTGTCTCTGTTCCACTGTGTTTTATGTCCCTCTGTATTTTCTGACCCTCTGCTGTTTCTGTCCCCCTGTGCGCCTCTCCCCCTGTGCATCTGTCCCCTGTGTATTTTCTACAGCCGTGTGTTTTCGGTCCCACTGTGTGTTTTCTGTCTCTCTGTTTGTCGCCCCCTCATTGTCTCTGTCCCACTGTGTGTCTATCCCTCTGTGTGTTCTGTACCTCTGTGTGTTCTGTCACTCTGTGTTTTCTGCCTCTCTGTGTGCTGACCCCTCTTTGTTTCTGTCCCTCAGTGTCCTGCACCCTCTTTGCCTCTGCCCCACTGTATTTTCTGTCCCTGTGTGTTTTCTGTCCCTCTGTGTGTCTGTCCCTCTGTGAGCCTTCCCCTCATTCCCTCTGTCCCAATTTGTCTCTGTCCCTCTTTGTCTCTGTCTCTCTGTGTGTCTGTCCCTCTGTGTGTAGCCCCCTCTTTGTCTCCATCCCTCTGTCCCTGTCCCTCTTTGTCCCTCTGCCACTGTGTGTCTGTCCCTCTGTGTCTCTGTCCCTCTGACTTTTCTGTCCTGCTGTGTTTACTGTCTCTCTGTGTGCTGCCCCTCATTGTCTCTGTCCCGCTTTGTCTCTGTCCAACTGTGTCTCTGTTCCACTGTGTTTTATGTCCCTCTGTATTTTCTGACCCTCTGCTGTTTCTGTCCCCCTGTGCGCCTTTCCCCCTGTGCATCTGTCCCCTGTGTATTTTCTACGGCTGTGTGTTTTCGGTCCCACTGTGTGTTTTCTGTCTCTCTGTTTGTCGCCCCCTCATTGTCTCTGTCCCACTGTGTGTCTATCCCTCTGTGTGTTCTGTACCTCTGTGTGTTCTGTCACTCTGTGTTTTCTGCCTCTCTGTGTGCTGACCCCTCTTTGTTTCTGTCCCTCTGTGTCTCTGTCCCTCAGTGTCCTGCACCCTCTTTGCCTCTGCCCCACTGTATTTTCTGTCCCTGTGTGTTTTCTGTCCCTCTGTGTGTCTGTCCCTCTGTGAGCCTTCCCCTCATTCTCTCTGTCCCAATTTGTCTCTATACCTCTTTGTCTCTGTCTCTCTGTGTGTCTGTCCCTCTGTGTGTAGCCCGCTCTTTGTATCCATCCCTCTGTCCCTGTCCCTCTTTGTCCCTCTGCCACTGTGTGTCTGTCCCTCTGTGCGTCTGTCCCTCTGCCTTATCTGTCCTTCTGTGTGTCTGTCCCTCTGTATGCCTGCCCCCCTATGTCTCTTTCCCTCTGTGTTTTCTGTCCCTGTGTGTGTCTGTCTCCTGTGTCTCTGTCCCTCTTTGTCCCGCACCCTCATTGTCTCTGTCCCACGGTGTTTTCTGTCCCTCTGTGTTTTCTGTCCGTCTGTGTCCCGCCGCCTTTTCGTCACTGCCCCTCTGTGTTTTCTGTCTGTGTGTCTGTCTCTCTGTGTGCATCCCCTCGTTGCCTCTGTCCCCCTTTTTCACTATCCCCCTTTGTCTCTGTCCATCTGTGTCTCTGTCCCACTGAGTATTATGTCCCTCTGTATTTTCTGACCACTGTTTTTTTCTGTCCCTCTTTGTGTCTGTCCCCCTGTGAGTCTTTCCCACTGTATATCTGTCCCTCTGTGCATTTTCTCCGTCTGTGTGTTTAGATTAGATACAGCACTGAAACAGGCCGTTCAGCCCACTGAGTCTGTGCCGAACATCAACCACCCATTTATATTAATCCTACACTAATCCCATATTCCTACCAAACATCCCCACCTGTCCCAAGATTTCCCTACCACCTACCTGCACTAGTGTCAATTTATAATGGCCAATTTACCTATCAACCTGCAAGTATTTTGGCTTGTGGGAGGAAACCGGAGCACCCGAAGAAAACCCACGCAGACACAGGGAGAACTTGCAAACTCCACACAGGCAGTACCCGCAATCGAACACGGGTCCCTGGAGCTGTGAGGCTGCGGTGCTAACCACTGTGCCACTGTGCCGCCCTTGATCTGTCTCTCTGTTTGTCGCTCCCTCATTATCTCTGTCCCACTGTGTGTCTGTCCCTCTGTGTGTTCTGTCACTCTGTGTTTTCTGTCCCTCTGTGTGCTGCCCCCTCTTTGTGTCTGTTCCTCTGTGTCTCTGTCCGTCTGTGTATCAGTCCCTCTATATCCTGCACCCTCTTTGTCTCTGTCCCTCTGTGTTTTCTGTCGCTCTGTGTGCCTGTCCCTCTGTGCTTTCTGTCCTTCTGTGTTTTCTGTCCTTGTGCGTTTTCTGACCCTCTGTGTTTTCTGCCCCTCTTTGCGTCTGTCCCTCTGAGTTCCTTCCCCTCTTAGTCTCTGTCCCTCTTTTTCTCTGTCCCACTGTGTCTCTGTCCCTCTGTGTCTCTGTCCCTCTGTGTGCCAGTTCCGCTGCGTGTCGCCCCCTCTTTGTCTCTGTTCCTCTGTGTATTCGGTCCCTCTAGGTTTTCTGTCCCTCTGTGTGTCTGTCCCTCTGTGAGCCTCCCCCTCTTTGTCTCTGTCCCTTTTTGTCTCTGTCCCTCTGTGTCTCCGTCCCTCTGCGTGTCGCCTCCCATTTGTCTCCATCCCACTGTGTGTCTGTCCCTCTGTGTGTTCTGTCACTCTGTGTTTTCTGTCCCTCTGTGTCTATGTCCCTCTTCGTCTCTGTCCCACTTTGTCTCTGTCTGTCTGTGTCTCCGTCCCACTGTGTTTTTGTCCGTGTGTGTTTTCTGTCCCTCTGTGTGTCTGTCCCTCTGTGAGCCTTCCCCTCATTCTCTCTGTCGCTCTGTGTCTCTGTCCCTCTGTGTGTCTTTCCCAATGTGTCTCTGTCCCTCTGTGTCTCTGTCTCTCTGTGTGTCTGTCCCTATGTGTGCCAGTCCCTCTGCGTGCAGCCCCCTCTTTGTCTCTGTCCCACTGGGTGTCTGACCCTCTGTGTTTTCTGTCCCTCTCTGTTTTCTGTCCCTCTGTGTGTCTGTCCTTTTGTATCTCTGACCGACTATGTCTCCGTCCTTCTGTTTGTCTGTCCCTCTGTGTGCCGCCCCCTCTTTGTCTCCGTCCCTCTGTCCCTGTCCCACTTTGTCCCTCTGCCACTGTGTGTCTGTCCCTCTGTGTGTCTGTCCCTCTGTGTGTCTGTCCCTCTGTGTTTTCTGTCCGTCTGTGTCCAGCCCCCTCTTTGTCTCTGTTGCTCTTTGTCTCTGTGCCTCTGTGTGTCTGCCCTCTGTGTTTTCTGTCCCTCTGTGTGTCTGTCCCTGTGTGTGTCTGTCCCTCCTTGTCCCGCACCCTCATTGTCTCTGTCCCACGTTGTTTTCTGTCCATCTGTGTTTTCTGTCCGTCTGTGTGCCGCCCCCTCTTTGTCTCTGCTCCTCTTCGTCACTGTCCCTCTGTGTTTTCTGTCCTGCTGTGTTTTCTGTCCATCTGTCTTTTCTGACCCTCTTAGGTTTTTCTCCATCTTTGTGTTTTCTGTCCCTCTGTGTGTTTTCTGTCCCTCTGTTTATCAGTCCACTGCGTGCCTGTCTATCTGTGTCTCTGTCCCTCTGTGTGTTAGTTCCTCTGTGTGTCTGTCCCTCTGTTTTTTCTCGCCCTCTGTGTGTCTGTCCCTCTGTGAGCAGCCCCTCATTGTCTCTGTCCCCCTTTGTCTCTGTCCCCCTTTGACTCTGCCCCGCTTTGTCTCTGTCCATCTGTGTCTCTGCCCCACTGTGTATTATGTACCTCTGTATTTTCTGACCCTCTGTTTTTACTGTCCCGCTTTGTGTCTGTCCCCCTGTGTATCTGTCCCTCTGTATATTTTGACCGTCTGTGTGTTTTTTGTCCCTCTGTGTGTTCTGTCTCTCTGTTTGTCGCCCCCTCATTGTCTCTGTGCCACTGTGTGTCTGCCCCTCTTTGTCTCTGTCCCTCTTTGTCCCGCACCCTCTTTGTCTCTGTCCCAATGTGTTTCCTATACCTCTGTGTCTCTCGCCCTCTGTGTCCTGTCCCCTTTTTTGTTCTGTCCCTCTTTCTGTCTGTCCCTCTGTGTGTCTGCCCCCCTGTGCATCTGTACACCTGTGTATCTGTCCCTCAGTGTATTTTGTCCGTCTGTGTGTTTTCCGTCCCTCTGTGTGTTTTTTGTCCCTCTGTCTGTTTCTCCGTCCCGGTCTGTTTTTGTCCCTCTGTGTTTTCTGACCCAATGTGTTTTCTGTCCGTCTGTGTTCCCCACCCCCCCACCTCATGTCTCTATTCCGCTTTGACTCTGTCCCTCTGTGCTTTCTGTCCCTCTGTGTTTTCTGCCCATCTGTGTTTTTGTCCCTCTGTGTGCTTTCTGTCCCTTTGTGTGTTTTCCGTCTCTCTGTGTGTTTTCTTTCCCTCTGTGGGTTTTACGTCCCTCTGTGTCTGTCGATCTGCTTGCCTGTCCCTCTACGTGTCTGCCATCTGTGTGTCTGTCCCTCTGTGTGCAGTCCCTCATTGTCTCTGTCCCCCTTTGTCTCTGTCCCGCTTTACTCTGTCCGTCTGGTTCTCTGCCCCTCTGTGTTTTCTGCCCCTCTGTCTTTTCTGTCCCTCTATGTGTCTGTCCCACTTTGTCTCTGTACCTCTGTGTCTCTGCCCCTCTGTGTTCCGCACCCTCTATGTCTCTTCCCCGCTGTGTTTTCTGTCTCTGTGTGCTTTCTGTCCCTCTGTGTGTTTTCCATCCCTCTGTCTGATTGTCCCTCTGTCTTTTCTGTCCCTCTGTCTTTTCTGTCTGTGTGTGTGTCTGTCCATCTGTGTGTCTGTCCCTCTGTGCGCAGCCCCTCATTGTCACTGTCCCCCTTTGTCTCTGTCCCGCTTTACTCTGTCCGTCTGGTTCTCTGCCCCACTGTGTTTTTTGTCCCTCTGTCTTTTCTGTGCCTCGTTGTTTCTGTGCCTCTGTGTGTCTGTCTCACTTTGTTTTTGTCACTCAGTGTTTTCTGTCCCTTTTGTCTCTGTTCCTGTGTGTGTCTGTCCCCCTTTTTCTCTGTCCCTCTGTGTCTCTGCCCCTCTCTGTTCCGCACCCTCTTTGTCTCTTCCCCACTTTGTTTTCTGTCCCTGTGTGCTTACTGTCCTTTGGTGTGTTTTCTGTCCCTCTGTGTGGTTTCCGTTCCTCTGTGTGTTTTCCGTCCCTCTGTGTGTTTGTCCCTCTGTCTTTTCTGTCCCTCTGTCCTTTCTGTCTGTGTGTGTGTCTGTCCATCTGTGAGTCTGTCCCTCTGTGTGCAGCCCCTCATTGTCTCTGTCCCCCTTTGTCTCTGTCCCGCTTTACTCTGTCCGTCTGTTTCTCTAACCCACTGTGTTTTTTGTCCGTCTGTGTTTTCTGACCCTCTGTTTTTTCTGTCCCTCGGTGTGTCTGTGCCTCTGTGTGTCTGTCTCACTTTGTTTTTGTCCCTCTGTTTTTTGTGTCACTCAGTTGTTTCTGCCCCTCTTTGTCTCTGACCCTCTGTGTGTCTGTCCCTCTGTGTTTTCTGTCCCTCTGAGTGTCTGTCCCTCTGGGTGCCTTTCCTGCTCTGTGTCTCTGTCCCTCTGTGTTTCTGTCCCTCTTTTCCTCTTTGTCCCGCACCCCGTTTGTCTCAGACCCACTGTGTTTTCTGTCCCTCTGTGTTTTCTGTCCGACTGTGTCCCGGCCCTCTTTGTCTCTGTTAGTCTTTGACTCTGATCCTCTGTGTTTTCTGTCCCTCTGTGTGTCTGTCCGTCTGTGAGCCTCACCCTCTTTGTCTCGGTCCCTCTGCCTCTCTGTCCCTGTGTGTCTCTGTCTCTCTGAGTGTCTGTCCATCTGTGTGTCAGTCACTCTGTGTGTCGCCCCCTCTTTGTCTCTGTCCCGCTGTGTGTTCTGTCCCTCTGTGTTTTCTGTCCCGCTGTATCTCTGTCCCTCTGTGTGTCGCCCCCTCGTTTTCTCTGTCCCTCTGTGTGTTCTGTCCCTCTGTGTTTTCTGTCCCTCTTTGTGTCTGTCCATCTGTCCCTATCCCTCTGTGTGTTTGCCCCTCAGTGTGTTTGCCCCTCGGTGTGTTTGTCCCTCTGTGTTGTCTGTCCCTCTATGTGTCTGTCCCACTTTGTCTCTGTACCTCTGTGTCTCTGCCCCTCTGTGTTCCGCACCCTCTATGTCTCTTCCCCGCTGTGTTTTCTGTCTCTGTGTGCTTTCCGTCCCTCTGTGTGTTTTCCATCCCTCTGTCTGATTGTCCCTCTGTCTTTTCTGTCCCTCTGTCTTTTCTGTCTGTGTGTGTGTCTGTCCATCTGTGTGTCTGTCCCTCTGTGCGCAGCCCCTCATTGTCACTGTCCCCCTTTGTCTCTGTCCCGCTTTACTCTGTCCGTCTGGTTCTCTGCCCCACTGTGTTTTTTGTCCCTCTGTCTTTTCTGTCCCTCGTTGTTTCTGTGCCTCTGTGTGTCTGTCTCACTTTGTTTTTGTCCCTCTGTGTTTTCTGTCACTCAGTGTTTTCTGTCCCTCTTTGCCTCTGTTCCTGTGTGTGTCTGTTCCCCTTTTTCTCTGTCCCTCTGTGTCTCTGCCCCTCTGTGTTCCGCACCCTCTTTGTCTCTTCCCCACTGTGTTTTCTGTCCCTGTGTGCTTGCTGTCCTTTGGTGTGTTTTCTGTCCCTCTTTGTGGTTTCCGTCCCTCTGTGTGTTTTCCGTCCCTCTGTGTGTTTGTCCCTCTGTCTTTTCTGTCCCTCTGTCCTTTCTGTTTGAGTGTGTGTCTGTCCATCTGTGTGTCTGTCCCTCTGTGTGCAGCCCCTCATTGTCACTGTCCCCCTTTGTCTCTGTCCCGCTTTACTCTGTCCGTCTGGTTCTCTGCCCCACTGTGTTTTTTGTCCCTCTGTCTTTTCTGTGCCTCGTTGTTTCTGTGCCTCTGTGTGTCTGTCTCACTTTGTTTTTGTCACTCAGTGTTTTCTGTCCCTTTTGTCTCTGTTCCTGTGTGTGTCTGTCCCCCTTTTTCTCTGTCCCTCTGTGTCTCTGCCCCTCTCTGTTCCGCACCCTCTTTGTCTCTTCCCCACTGTGTTTTCTGTCCCTGTGTGCTTACTGTCCTTTGGTGTGTTTTCTGTCCCTCTGTGTGGTTTCCGTTCCTCTGTGTGTTTTCCGTCCCTCTGTGTGTTTGTCCCTCTGTCTTTTCTGTCCCTCTGTCCTTTCTGTCTGTGTGTGTGTCTGTCCATCTGTGAGTCTGTCCCTCTGTGTGCAGCCCCTCATTGTCTCTGTCCCCCTTTGTCTCTGTCCCGCTTTACTCTGTCCGTCTGTTTCTCTAACCCACTGTGTTTTTTGTCCGTCTGTGTTTTCTGACCCTCTGTTTTTTCTGTCCCTCGGTGTGTCTGTGCCTCTGTGTGTCTGTCTCACTTTGTTTTTGTCCCTCTGTTTTTTGTGTCACTCAGTTGTTTCTGCCCCTCTTTGTCTCTGACCCTCTGTGTGTCTGTCCCTCTGTGTTTTCTGTCCCTCTGAGTGTCTGTCCCTCTGGGTGCCTTTCCTGCTCTGTGTCTCTGTCCCTCTGTGTTTCTGTCCCTCTTTTCCTCTTTGTCCCGCACCCCGTTTGTCTCAGACCCACTGTGTTTTCTGTCCCTCTGTGTTTTCTGTCCGACTGTGTCCCGGCCCTCTTTGTCTCTGTTAGTCTTTGACTCTGATCCTCTGTGTTTTCTGTCCCTCTGTGTGTCTGTCCGTCTGTGAGCCTCACCCTCTTTGTCTCGGTCCCTCTGCCTCTCTGTCCCTGTGTGTCTCTGTCTCTCTGAGTGTCTGTCCATCTGTGTGTCAGTCACTCTGTGTGTCGCCCCCTCTTTGTCTCTGTCCCGCTGTGTGTTCTGTCCCTCTGTGTTTTCTGTCCCGCTGTATCTCTGTCCCTCTGTGTGTCGCCCCCTCGTTTTCTCTGTCCCTCTGTGTGTTCTGTCCCTCTGTGTTTTCTGTCCCTCTTTGTGTCTGTCCATCTGTCCCTATCCCTCTGTGTGTTTGCCCCTCAGTGTGTTTGCCCCTCGGTGTGTTTGTCCCTCTGTGTTGTCTGTCCCTCTATGTGTCTGTCCCACTTTGTCTCTGTACCTCTGTGTCTCTGCCCCTCTGTGTTCCGCACCCTCTATGTCTCTTCCCCGCTGTGTTTTCTGTCTCTGTGTGCTTTCCGTCCCTCTGTGTGTTTTCCATCCCTCTGTCTGATTGTCCCTCTGTCTTTTCTGTCCCTCTGTCTTTTCTGTCTGTGTGTGTGTCTGTCCATCTGTGTGTCTGTCCCTCTGTGCGCAGCCCCTCATTGTCACTGTCCCCCTTTGTCTCTGTCCCGCTTTACTCTGTCCGTCTGGTTCTCTGCCCCACTGTGTTTTTTGTCCCTCTGTCTTTTCTGTCCCTCGTTGTTTCTGTGCCTCTGTGTGTCTGTCTCACTTTGTTTTTGTCCCTCTGTGTTTTCTGTCACTCAGTGTTTTCTGTCCCTCTTTGCCTCTGTTCCTGTGTGTGTCTGTTCCCCTTTTTCTCTGTCCCTCTGTGTCTCTGCCCCTCTGTGTTCCGCACCCTCTTTGTCTCTTCCCCACTGTGTTTTCTGTCCCTGTGTGCTTGCTGTCCTTTGGTGTGTTTTCTGTCCCTCTTTGTGGTTTCCGTCCCTCTGTGTGTTTTCCGTCCCTCTGTGTGTTTGTCCCTCTGTCTTTTCTGTCCCTCTGTCCTTTCTGTTTGAGTGTGTGTCTGTCCATCTGTGTGTCTGTCCCTCTGTGTGCAGCCCCTCATTGTCTCTGTCCCCCTTTGTCTCTGTCCCGCTTTACTCTGTCCGTCTGTTTCTCTAATCCACTGTGTTTTTTGTCCGTGTGTGTTTTCTGACCCTCTGTTTTTTCTGTCCCTCGGTGTGTCTGTGCCTCTATGTGTCTGTCTCACTTTGTTTTTGTCCCTCTGTTTTTTGTGTCACTCAGTTGTTTCTGCCCCTCTTTGTCTCTGTCCCTCTGTGTGTCTGTCCCTCTGTGTTTTCTGTCCCTCTGAGTGTCTGTCCCTCTGGGTGCCTTTCCTGCTCTGTGTCTCTGTCCCTCTGTGTTTCTGTCCCTCTTCTCCTCTTTGTCCCGCACCCCGTTTGTCTCAGACCCACTGTGTTTTCTGTCCCTCTGTGTTTTCTGTCCGACTGTGTCCCGGCCCCCTTTGTCTCTGTTTGTCTTTGACTCTGATCCTCTGTGTTTTCTGTCCCTCTGTGTGTCTGTCCGTCTGTGAGCCTCACCCTCTTTGTCTCGGTCCCTCTGCCTCTCTGTCCCTGTGTGTCTCTGTCTCTCTGAGTGTCTGTCCATCTGTGTGTCAGTCACTCTGTGTGTCGCCCCCTCTTTGTCTCTGTCCCGCTGTGTGTTCTGTCCCTCTGTGTTTTCTGTCCCTCTGTATCTCTGTCCCTCTGTGTGTCGCCCCCTCGTTTTCTCTGTCCCTCTGTGTGTTCTGTCCCTCTGTGTTTTCTGTCCCTCTTTGTGTCTGTCCATCTGTCCCTGTCCCTCTGTGTGTTTGCCCCTCAGTGTGGTTGCCCCTCGGTGTGTTTGTCCCTCTGTGTTGTCTGTCCCTCTATGTGTCTGTCCCACTTTGTCTCTGTACCTCTGTGTCTCTGCCCCTCTGTGTTCCGCACCCTCTATGTCTCTTCCCCGCTGTGTTTTCTGTCTCTGTGTGCTTTCCTTCCCTCTGTGTGTTTTCCATCCCTCTGTCTGATTGTCCCTCTGTCTTTTCTGTCCCTCTGTCTTTTCTGTCTGTGTGTGTGTCTGTCCATCTGTGTGTCTGTCCCTCTGTGCGCAGCCCCTCATTGTCACTGTCCCCCTTTGTCTCTGTCCCGCTTTACTCTGTCCGTCTGTTTCTCTGCCCCACTGTGTTTTTTGTCCCTCTGTCTTTTCTGTCCCTCGTTGTTTCTGTGCCTCTGTGTGTCTGTCTCACTTTGTTTTTGTCCCTCTGTGTTTTCTGTCACTCAGTGTTTTCTGTCCCTCTTTGTCTCTGTTCCTGTGTGTGTCTGTTCCCCTTTTTCTCTGTCCCTCTGTGTCTCTGCCCCTCTGTGTTCCACACCCTCTTTGTCTCTTCCCCACTGTGTTTTCTGTCCCTGTGTGCTTGCTGTCCTTTGGTGTGTTTTCTGTCCCTCTGTGTGGTTTCCATCCCTCTGTGTGTTTTCCGTCCCTCTGTGTGTTTGTCCCTCTGTCTTTTCTGTCCCTCTGTGTTTTCTGTCCGACTGTGTCCCGGCCCTCTTTGTCTCCGTTAGTCTTTGACTCAGATCCTCTGTTTTTTACTGTCCCTCTGTGTGTCTGTCCGTCTGTGAGCCTCACCCTCTTTGTCTCGGTCCCTCTGCCTCTCTGTCCCTATGTGTCTCTGTCTCTCTGAGTGTCTGCCCATCTGTGTGTCAGTCACTCTGTGTGACGCCCCCTCTTTGTCTCTGTCCCGCTGTGTGTTCTGTCCCTCTGTGTTTTCTGTCCCTCTTTGTGTCTGTCCATCTGTCCCTGTCCCTCTGTGTGTTTGCCCCTCAGTGTGTTTGCCCCTCGGTGTGTTTGTCCCTCTGTGTTGTCTGTCCCTCTGTGTGTCTGTCCCACTTTGTCTCTGTACCTCTGTGTCTCTGCCCCTCTGTGTTCCGCACCCTCTATGTCTCTTCCCCGCTGTGTTTTCTGTCTCTGTGTGCTTTCCGTCCCTCTGTGTGTTTCCGTCCCTCTGTCTGATTGTCCCTCTGTGTGTCTGTCCCTCTGTGTTTTCTGTCCCGTTTTGTGTCTGTCCTCCTCTCTTCCGCCCCCTCTTTGTATGTCTGTCCGTCTATGTCTCTGTCCTTCTGTGTGTCTGTCCCTCTGTGTGCTGGCCCCGCTTTGTCTCTGTCCCTCCGTCTCTGTCCCTCTTTGTCCCTGTCCCTCTTTATATCTGTCCCTCTGTGTGTCTGTCCCTCTGTGTGCAGCCCCTCATTGTCTCTGTCCCTCTTATTGCTGTCCCTCTTTGTCTCTGTCCATCTGCCTCTCTGCCCCTGTATGTCTCTGTCTCTCTGACTGTCTGTCCATCAGTGTGTCAGTTACTCTGTGTGTCGCCCCCTCTTTGTGTCTGTCCCGCTGTGTCTTCTGTCCCTCTTTGTGTCTGTCTCTCTGTTTGTTGCCCCCTCCTTGTCTCTGTCCCACTGTGTGTCTGTCCCTCTGTATTTTCTATCCCTCTGTGTTTTCTGTCCCTCTTTGTTTCCTGTCCCTCTGTGTGTCTGTCCGTCTGTGTTTCTGTCCCTATCTGTGCCTCCCCCTCTTTGTGTCTGTCCCTCTATGTGCCTCCCCCTCGTTGACACTGTCCCTCTGTATGTCTGTCCCTCTTTGTCTCTGTACCTCTGTGTGTTCTGTCCCTCTTGTGTGTTCTGTCCCTATGTGCGTCTGTCCCTCTGTTTGTCTGTCCCTCTGTGTGTCGCCCCCACTTTGTCTCTGTCCCTCTGTGTGTTCTGTCCCTCTGGTTTTTCGGTCCCTCTGTGTGTCTGTCCCTCTGTGTGTCTGTCCCTCTGTGTGTCACCACCGGTTTGTCTCTGCCCCTCTCCACTGTGTGTCTTTCCCTGTTTGTGTTCTGTCCTACTGTGTTTTCTGTCCCTCTGTGTTTTCTGTCCGTCTGTGCACCGCCCCTATTTGTCTCTGTCCCTCTGCGTCTCTGTCCCTCTGTGTCTTTGTCCACTGTTTTTTCTGTTCCACTGTGTTTCTTTCCCTTCGTGTGCCACCCCTCTTTGTCTCTGCCCTTATTTATATCTGTCCCTCTGTGTGTCTGTCCCTCTGTGTGCAGCCCCTCATTGTCTCTGTCCCCCTTTTCTTTGTCCCACTTGACTCTGTCCGTCTGCTTCTCTGCCGCACTTTGTTTTTTGTTCCTCTGTGTTTTCTGCCCCTCTGTTTTTTTCTGTCCCTCGGTGTGTCTGTGCCTCTGTGTGCCTGTCTCACTTTGTTTCTGTCCCTCTTTGTCTCTGCCTCTCCGTGTGTTTGTCCCTCTGTGTGTCAGTCCCTCTGTGTGTAGCCCCCTCTTTGTCTCTGTCCCTCTGTGTTCTGTCCCTCTGTGTTTTCTATCCCTCTGTGTGTAGCTCCCTCTTTGTCTCTGTCCCACTTTGTGACTTTCGCTCTGTTTTTTCTGTGCCTCTGTGTGTCTGTCCCTCTGTGTGCCTCTCGCTCTTTGTCGCTGCCCCTCTGTGGCTATGTCCCTATAGATCTCTGTCCCTCTTTGTCTCTTTCCGGCTGTGTCTCTGTCCCAATTTGTTTTTGTACCTCTGTGTTTTCTGTCCCTCTGCGTGTCTGTCCCGCTGTGTGCCTCCCCCTCTTTGTCTCTGCCCCTCTGTGTCCCTCTGTCACTCTGTGTGTTCTGTCTCTATGTACATTTGTCCCTCTGTGTGTCTGTCCCTCTGTGTGTCGCCCCACTTTGTCTCTGTCCCTCTTTGTGTTCTGTCCCTCTGAGTTTTCTGTCCCTCTGTGTGTCTGTCCCTCTGTGTGTCTGTCCCTCTGTGTGTCGCCTCCGGTTGGTCTCTGTCCCACTCCACTGTGTGTCTGTCCCTATGTGTGATCTTTCCTACTGTGTTTTCTGTCCCTCTGTGTTTTCTGTCCGTCTGTGTACCGCCCCTATTTGTCTCTGTCCCTCTTTGGCTCTGTCCCTCTGCATCTCTGTCCCTCTGTGTCTTTGTCCACTGTTTTTTTCTGTCCCACTGTGTTTCTTTCCCTTCGTGTGCCACCCCTCTTTGTCTCTGCCCTTATTTATATCTGTCCCTCTGTGTGTCTGTCTCACTTTGTTACTGTCCCTCTGTTTTTTCTGTCACTCAGTTTTTTCTGTCCCTCTTTGTCTCTGTCCCTCAGTGTGTCTGTCCCTCTGTGTTTTCTGTCCCTCTGAGTGTCTGTCCTTCTTTCCCTCTTTGTCCGGCACCCCGTTTGTCTCAGACTCACTGTCTTTTCTGTCACTCTGTGTTTTCTGTCCGCCTGTGACCCGCCCCCTCTTTCTCTCTGTTACTCTTTGACTCTGATCCTCTGTGTTTTCTGTCCATCTGTGTGTCTGTCCCTCTGTGAGCCTCACCCTCTTTGTCTCGGTCCCTCTTATTTCTGACCCTCTTTGTTTCTGTCCATCTGCCTCTCTGCCCCTGTATGTCTCTGTCTCTCTGAGTGTCTGTTCATCTGCGTGTCAGTCACTCTGTGTGTCGCCCCCTCTTTGTCTCTGTCCCGCTGTGTGTTCTGTCCCTCTGTGTCTTCTGTCCCTCTGTGTTTTCTGTCCCTCTTTGTTTCCTGTCCCTCTGTGTGTCTGTCCCTCTGTGTTTCATTCCCGCCGTGTGCCACTTCTTTATATCTGTCCCACTGTTTTTCAGTCCCTCTGTGTCTCTGTCCCTCTGTGTCCCGCACACTGTTTGTCTCTGTCCCACTGTGTTTTCTGTCCCTCTGTGTTTTCTGTCCGTCTCTGTAACGCCCCCTCTTTGTGTATTTCCATCTGTATCTCTGTCCGTCGATGTCTTTGTCCTTCTGTGCCTCTGTCCCTCGGTGTCCCACACACTCTTTGTCTCTGTCCCACTGTGTTTTCTGTCCGTCTGTGTAACGCCCCCTCTTTGTCTCTGTCCCTCTGCGTCTCTGTCCCTCTGTGTCTTTGTCCACTGTGTTTTCTGTCCCACCGTGCTTCTTTCCCTTCGTGTGCCACCCCGCTTTGTCTCTGCCCTTATTTATATCTATCCTTCTGTGTGTCTGTCCCTTTGTGTGTCTGTCCCCCTGTTTTTCTGTCCCCCTGTTTTTCTGTCCCTCTGTGTTTTCTGTCCCTCTGTGTGTCTGTCCTTCTGTGTGCATGTCCAGCTGCGTCTCTGTCCCTCTGTGTCTCTGCCCCGCTGTGTCCCTTACACTGTTAGTCTCTGTCCCACTGTGTTTTCTGTCCCTCGGTGTTTTCTGTCCGTCTGTGCACCGCCCCCTCTTTGTCTCTGTTCCTCTTTGACTCAGTTCCTCTGTGTGTCTGTCCCTCTATATTTTCTGTCACTCTGTTTTTTCTGTCGCTCTGTGTGTCTGTCCCTTTGTGCTTTCTGTCCGTCTGTGTTTTCTGTCCCTCTGTCTGTCTGCCCCTCTGCGTGTCTCTCCCTCCTTGTCTCTGTCCCTCTGTGTGTCTCTCCTTTTTTGTGTCTCTGTCTCTTTTTGTCACTGTCCCTCTGCGTCTCTGTCCCTCTGTGTATCTGTCTCTCTGTGTGTCTGTCCCTCTGTGTGTCAGCCCCTCTTTGTATCGCCCCCTCTTTTTCTCTGCCCATCTGTGTGTTCTGTCCCTCTCTGTGTTCTGTCCCTCTGTGTTTTCTGTCCCTCTCTGCATCGCCCCCTCTTTGTCTCTGTCCCACTGTTTGTCAGTCCCTTCTTTGTTTCAGTCCCTCTGTGTCTCCATCCCACTGTGTCCCCCACCCTCTATGTCTCTGTCCCACTGTGTTGTCTGTTCCTCTGTGTTTGCTGTCCCTCTGTGTGTCAGACCCTTCTGTGTGGCTGTCCAACTGCATCTCTGTCCCTCTGTGTCTCTGTCCCTCTGTGTCCCGCACACTCTTTGTCTCTGTCCCACTGTGTTTTCTGTCCTTCTGTGTGTTCTGTCCCTCTGTGTGTCAGTCCCGCGTTTTGTCTGTCCCTCTGTGTGTCGCCCCCGCTTTGTCTCTGTCCCTCTGTGTGTTCTGTCCCTCTGGGTTTTCGGTCCCTATGTGTGTCTGTCCCTCTGTGTGTCTGTCCCTATGTGTGTCGCCACCGGTTTGTCTCTCTCCCAATCCACTGTGTGTCTGTCCGTGTTTATGCTCTGTCCTACTGTGTATTATGTCCCTCTGTGTTTTCTGTCCGTCGGTGTACCGCCCCCTCTTTGTCTCTGTTCCTCTCTGTCTCTGTTCCTCTTTGTCTCTGTCCCTCTGTGTGCCTCTCCCGCTTTGTCTCTGCAACTCTGTGTCTGCGTCCCTCTATATCTCTGTCCCAATTTGCCTCTTTCTGTCTGTGTCTCTGTCCTAATGCGTTTTTTGTCCCTCTGTGTTTTCTGTCCCTCTGTGTGTCTATCCCGCTGTGTACCTCCCCCCTTTGTCTCTGTACCTCTGCGTGTTCTGTCCCTCTCTGTGTTCTGTCCCTCTGTGCGTCTGTCCCTCTGTGTGTCGCCCCCACTTTGTCTCTGTCCCTCTGTGTGGTCTGTCCCTCTGGGTTTTCGGTCCCTCTGTGTGTCTGTCCCTCTGTGTGTCTGTCCTTCTGTGTGTCACCACCGGTTTGTCTCTGTCCCTCTCCACTGTCTGTCCCTGTTTGTGTTCTGTCCTACTGTGTTTTCTGTCCCTCTGTGTTTTCTGTCCGTCTGTGTACCGCCCCCATTTGTCTCTGTCCCTCTTTGTCTCTGTCCCTCTGCGTCTCTGTCTCTCTGTGTCTTTGTCCACAGTGTTTTCTGTCCCACTGTGTTTCATTCCCTCCGTGTGCCACCCCTCTTTGTCTCTGCCCCTCTTTATATCTGTCCCTCTGTGTTTCTGTCCCTCTGTGTGTCTGTCTCACTGTTTTTCTGTCCCTCTGTGCCTCTGTCCCTCTATATCCCGCACACTCTTTGTCTCTGTCCCACTGTGTTTTCCGTCCCTCTGTGTTTTCTGTCCGTCTGTGTAATGCCCCCTATTTGTGTCTTTCCATCTGTATCTCTGTCCGTCGATGTCTCTGTCCTTCTGTGCCTCTGTCCCTCGGTGTCCCGCACAATCTTTGTCTCTGTCCCACTGTGTTTTCTGTCCGTCTGTGTAACGCCCCCTGTTTGTCTCTGTATCTCTTTGTCTATGTCCCTCTGTATGTCTGTCCCTCTATGTTTTCTGTCCCTCTGTGTTTTCTGTCGCTCTGTGTGTTCTGTCCCTCTGTTTTTATTGTCCTTCTGTGTGTCTGTCCCTCTGTGTGCCTCTCCCTCTTTGTCTCTGCAACTCTGTCTGCGTCCCTCTTTATCTCTGTCCCAATTTGCCTCTTTCTGGCTGTGTCTCTGTCCTAATGCGTTTTTTGCCCCTCTGTGTTTTCTGTCCCTCTGTGTGTCTGTCCCGCTGTGTGCCTCCCCCTATTTGTCTCTGTACCTCTGCGTGTTCTGTCCCTCTGTGTGTTCTGTCCCTATGTGCGACTGTCCCTCTGTGTGTTGCCCCCACTTTGTCTCTATCCCTCTGTGTGGTCTGTCCCTCTGGATTTTCTGTCCCTCTGTGTGTCTGTCCCTCTATGTGTCTGTCCTTCTGCGTGTCAACACCGGTTTGTCTCTGTCCCTCTCCACTGTCTGTCCCAGTTTGTGATCTATCCAACTGCGTTTTCTGTCCCTCTGTGTTTTCTGTCCGTCTGTGTACCACCCGCTCCTTGTCTCTGTCCCTCTTTGTCTCTGTCACTCTGCGTCTCCGTCCCTCTGTGTCTTTGTCCACTGTGTTTTCTGTCCCACTGTGTTTCAAGGCAGAGCTAAGAAGAGCTAGGAGAGGACACGAGAAGTCATTGGTGGATAGGATCAGGGAAAACCCTGAGGCTTTCAATAGGTATATCAGGAATAAAAGAATGACTAGAGTTAGATTAGGGCCAATCAAGGATAGTAGTGGGAAGTTGTGTGTGGAATCAGAGGAGATAGGGGAAGTGTTAAATGAATATTTTTCGTCAGTATTTGCAGTAGAGAAAGAAAATGTTGTTGAGAATACTGAGATTCAGGCTCCTAGGCTAGATGGGATTGAGGTTCTCAAGGAGGAGGTGTTATCAATTTTGGAAAGTGTGAAAATGGATAAGTCCCCTGGGCCAGATGGGATTTATCCGAGGAATCTCTGGGAAGCTAGGGAGGAGATTGCAGAGCCTTTGTCCTTGATCTTTATGTCGTCATTGTCGACAGGAATAGTGCCGGAAGACTGGAGGATAGCGAATGTTGTACCCTTGTTCAAGAAGTGGAGTAGAGACAGCCCTGGTAATTATAGACCTGTGAGCCTTACTTCGGTTGTGGGTAAAATGTTGGAAAAGGTTATGAGAGACAGGATTTATAATCATCTTGAAAAGAATAAGTTCATTAGAGATAGTCAGCACGGTTTTGTGACGGGTAGGTCGTGCCTCACAAACCTTATTGAGTTTTTCGAGAAGGTGACCAAACAGGTGGATGAGGATAAAGCAGTGGATGTGGTGTATATGGATTTCAGTAAGGCGTTTGATAAGGTTCCCCACGGTAGGCTATTGCAGAAAATACGGAAGTATGGGGTTGAAGGTGATTTAGAGCTTTGGATCAGAAATTGGCTAGCTGAAAGAAGACAGAGGGTGGTGGTTGATGGCAAATGTTCATCCTGGAGTTTAGTTACTAGTGGTGTACCGCAAGGATCTGTTTTGGGGCCACTGCTGTTTGTCATTTTTATAAATGACCTGGAAGAGGGTGTAGAAGGGTGGGTTAGTAAATTTGCAGATGACACTATGTCGGTGGAGTTGTGGATAGTGCCGAAGGATGTTGTCGGGTACAGACAGACATAGATAGGCTGCAGAGCTGGGCTGAGACATGGCAAATGGAGTTTAATGCGGAAAAGTGTGAGGTGATTCACTTTGGAAGGAGTAACAGGAATGCAGAGTACTGGGCTAATGGGAAGATTCTTGGTAGTGTAGATGAACAGAGAGATCTTGGTGTCCAGGTGCATAAATCCCTGAAGGTTGCTACCCAGGTTAATAGGGCTGTTAAGAAGGCATATGGTGTGTTAGCTTTTATTAGTAGGGGGATCGAGTTTCGGAGCCACGAGGTCATGCTGCAGCTGTACAAAACTCTGGTGAGACCGCACCTGGAGTATTGCATGCAGTTCTGGTCACCGCATTATAGGAAGGATGTGGAAGCTATGGAAAGGGTGCAGAGGAGATTTACTAGGATGTTGCCTGGTATGGAGGGAAGGTCTTACGAGGAAAGGCTGAGGGACTTGAGGTTGTTTTCGTTTGAGAGAAGGAGGAGGAGAGGTGACTTAATAGAGACATATACGATAATCAGAGGATTAGATAGGGTGGATAGTGAGCGTCTTTTTCCTCGGATGGTGATGGCAAACACGAGGGGACATAACTTCAAGTTGAGTGGTGATAGATATAGGACAGATGTGAGAGGTAGTGTCTTTACTCAGAGAGTAGTAAGGGCGTGGAACGCCCTGCCTGCAGCAGTAGTAGATTCGCCAACTTTAAGGGCATTTAAGTGGTCATTGGATAGACATATGGATGAAAATGGAATAGTGTCGGTCAGATGGTTTCACAGGTCGGCGCAACATCGAGGGCCGAAGGGCCTGTACTGCGCTGTAATGTTCTAATTCCAATTCTAAATTCCCTCCGTGTGCCACTTCTTTATATCTGTCCCACTGTTTTTCTGTCCCTCTGTGCCTCTGTCCCTCTGTGTCCCGCGTACTGTTTGTCTCTGTCCCACTGTGTTTTCTGTCCCTCTGTGTTTTCTGTCCGTCTCTGTAATGCCCCCTCTTTGTGTATTTCCATCTGTATCTCTGTCCGTCGATGTCTTTGTCCTTCTGTGCCTCTGTCCCTCGGTGTCCCACACACTCTTTTTCTCTGTCCCACTGTGTTTTCTGTCCGTCTGTGTAACGCCCCCTCTTTGTCTCTGTTCCTCTTTGTCTCTGTCCCTCTGTATGCCTGTCCCTCTATGTTTTCTGTCCCTCTGTGTTTTATGTCCCTCTGTGTGTTCTGTCCCTCTGTTTTTTCTGTCCCTCTGTGTGTCTGTCCCTCTGTGCTTTCTGTGCGTCTGTGTTTTCTGTCCCTGTGTCTGTCTGCCCCTCTGTGTGCCTCTCCCTCTTTGTCTCTTTCCCTCTGTGTCTCTGCCCCTCGGTGTATATGCCTCTCTGTGTGTCTGTCCCTCTGTGTGTCCGCCCCTCTGTTTATCGCCCCCTCTTTGTCTCTGTTCCCCTGTGTGTTCTGTCCCTCTGTGTGTTCTGTCCCTCTGTGTTTTCTGTCAATCTCTGCGTCGCCCCCTCTTTGTCTCTCTCCCTCTGCATGTCTGTCCCTCTGTGTGCCTGTCCCACTGTATTTTCTGTCCATCTGCCTTTTCTGTCCCTCTGTTTTCTGTCCTTCTGTGTGTCTGTCCCTCTGTGTCTCTGTCCCTCTGTGTCCTGCACCCTCTTTGTCTCAGTTCCACTGTCTTTTCTGTCCGTCTGCGTGTCTGTCCCTATGTTTTATCTGTCCCTCAGTGCGTCTGTCACTCTTTACTTTCAGTCCCTCTGTGTATTTTGTCCCTCTATGCGTTTTCTGTCCCTCTGAACGTCTGTCCAATGCGTGCATGTCCCTCTGTGTCTCTCGCGCCCTTTGTCTCTGTCCCTCTTCGTATCTGTCTGTATGTGTCCCTGTCCCACTATGTATTCTGTACCTCTGTGTTTTCTGTCCCTCTGTGTGTCTGTCCCTCTGTGTGCCTCCCCTTCTTTCTCTCTGTCCCTCTCTGTCTTTGTCCCTCTGTGTGTCTGTCCCTATTTTCCTCTGTCCCTCTGTGTCTCCCTGTGTCTCTATCACTCTGTCTGCCTGTTCCTCTGTATGTCGCCCCCTCTTTGTCTCTGTCCCGCTGTGTGTTCTGTCCCTATGTGTGTCTGTCCCTCTGTGTGTCTGTGCTTCTCTGTTCCTCCCCTTCTTTGTGTCTGTCCATCTGTATCTATTTCCGTCTATGTCTCTGTCCTTCTGTGTGTCTGTCCCTCTGTGTGCCGCCCCCTCATTGTCTCTTGACCTCTGTCTCTGTCCCTCTTTGTCCCTGCCCCTCTCTGTTTCTGTCCCTCTGTGTGTCTGTTCCTCTGTGTGTTTGTCCCTCTGTGTTTTCTGTCCCTCTGTGTGCCTGTCCCCCTGTGTGCATGCCCATTGTGTCTCTGTCCCTCTTTGTCCCTGCCCCTCTCTGTTTCTGTCCCTCTGTGTCTCGGTCCCTCTGTGTTCCGCACCCGCTTTGTCTCTGTCCCACTGTGTTTGCTGCCCCTCTGTGTTTTCTGTCCGTCTGTGTGTTCCCCCCCCCTCTTTATCTCTGTTCCTCTTTGTCTGTTTGTCTCTTTGTCTCGGTCCTGCTTTACTCAGTCCGTCTGTGTCTTTGTCCCTCTGTGTTTTCTGTCCCTCTGTTTTTTCTGTCCCTTGTTGTGTCTGTCCCACTTTGTTTTTGTCCCTCTGTGTTTTCTGTCCCTCTGTGTTTTTGTCCCTCTGTGTGTTTTCCTTCCCTTTGTTTGTCTGTCCATCTGTGTGCCTGTCCCTCTGCGTGGATGTCCCTCTGCGTGTCTGTCCCTCTGTGCGTCTGTCCCTCTGTCTCTTCAGTCCCTCTGTGTTTTCTGTCCCTCTGTGTGCCTGTACCCCTGTGTGCCTGTCCCCCTATGTCTCTGTCCCTCTGTGTCTCTGTCCTCCTGTGTCAATGTCCCTCTGTGTACCGCATCCTCTTTGTCTCTGTCCCACTGTATTTTCTGTCCCTCTGTGTTTTCTGTTCACCTGTGTCCCGCCCCCTCTTTGTCTCTGTTCCTCATTCTCTCTGTGTCTCTGTCCCACTGTGTTTTCTGTCTCTCTGTGTGCCTCCCCCTCTTTCTCTCTGTCCCTCTCTGTCTCTGCACCTCTGTGTGTCTGTCCCTATTTTCCTCTGTCCCTCTGTGTCTCTGTCTCTCTGTGTCTCTGTCCCTCTGCCTGCCAGTCCCTCTGTGTCTCGCCCCCTCTTTGTCTCTGTCCCTCTGTGTGCTCTGTCCCTCTGTGTGTTCTGTCCTTCTGTGTTCCGCACCCTCTTTGTGTCTGTCCATCTGTATCTCTGTCCATCTATGTCCCTCTCCCTCTGTGTGTCTGCCCTCTGTGTGGCAGTCCCTCTGTGTGTTTGTCCCTCTGTGTTTTCTGTCCCTATGTGCGCCTGTCCCTCTGCGTCTCTGTCCCTCTGCTTGAATGTCCCTCTGTCTTTTCTGTGCATCTGTCTTTTCACTCCATCTGTCTTTTCTGTCCCTCTGTTTAGTTTAGTGATACAGCACTCAAACAGGCCCTTCGGCCCACCGAGTCTGTGCCGACCATCAACCACCCATTTATACTAATCCTACACTAATTCAATATTCCTACCACATCCCCACCTGTCCCTATATTTCCCGACCACCTACCTATACTAGTGGCAATTTATAATGGTCAATTAACCTATCAACCTGCAAGTCTTTGGCATGTGGGAGGAAACCGGAGCACCCGGAGGAAACCCACGCAGACACAGGGAGAACTTGCAAACTCCACACAGGCAGAACCCAGAATTGAACCCGGGTCGCTGGAGCTGTGAGGCTGCGGTGCTAACCACTGCGCCACTGTGCTGCCCTTTTCTGTCCCTCTGTGTGCCTGCCCCGCTTTCTGTCTGTCCCCCTGTATCTATGCCCCTCTGTGTCTTGGTCCGTCCGTTTTCCGCACCTGCTTTGTCTCTGTCCCACTGTGTACTCTGTCCCTCTGTGTTTTCCGTCCGTCTGTGTCCCGCCCCCCGTTTGTCTCTTTTCCTCTTTCTCTCTTTGTCTCTGTCCTGCATTACTCAGTCCGTCTGTGTCTTTGTCCCTCTGTGTTTTCTGTCACCCTGTTTTTTCTGTCCCTCGTTGTGCCTGTCCCTCTGTGTGTCTCTCCCACTTTGTTTTTGTCCCTCTGTCTTTTCTGTCGCTCTGTGTTTTTGTCCCTCTGTGTGTTTTCTGTCCCTCTATGCTTTCTGTCCCTCTGTTTGTTTTCCTTCCCTTTGTGTGTCTGTCCATCTGCGTGCCTGTCCCTCTGCGTGGAGTTCCCTCTGCGTGTCTATCCCTCTGTGCGTCTGTCCTTCTGTCTTTTCTGCCCCTCTGTCCGCCTGTCCCCCTGTGTGCCTGTCCCCCTATGTCACTGACCCTCTGTGCCTCTGTCCCCCTGTGTCAATGTCCCTCTGTGTTCCGCATCCTCTTTGTCTCTGTCACACTGTGTTTTCTGTCCCTCTCTGTTTTCTGTTCGCCTGTGTCCCGCCCCCTCTTTGTCTCTGTTCCTCTTTGTCTCTGTTCCTCATTGTCTCTGTCCCCCTTTGTCTCTGTCCCTCTTTGTGTCTGTCCCGCTTTACTCTGTCCGTCTGTGTCTCTGTGCCTCTGTGTTTTTTGTCCCTCTCTGTTTTCTGTCCGTCTCTGTTTTCTGTCCCGCTGTGTCACTCACCCTCGTTGTCTCTTTCCCTCTGTTTCTCTGTCCCTCAGTGTGCCTGTTCATCTTTGTCTCGTCTTAATCGCTAACCCTCTGTGGCTCTGTCACTCTGTGTGTCAGTCCCTCCGTGTGTCAGTCCCTCTGTGTGCCGCCCCCTCTTTTTCTTTGTCCCTCTTTGACTTAGTCGCTCTGTGTGTCAGTCCCTCTTTGTCTCTGTCCCTCTGTGTGTCTGTCCCTCTGTGTGCCGCCCCCTGTGTGCGCCGCCCCCTCTTTGTCTCGGTCCCTCTTTGTGTTCTGTCCCTCCTGTGTTTTCTGTCCATCTGTGTATCTATCCCTCTGTGTGTCGCTCCCTCTTTGCCTCTGTCCCACTGTGTGTCTGTCCCTCTATGTGTTCTGTCCCTCTGTGTATCTGTCCTTCTGTGTTCCGCCCCCTCTTTGTGTCTGTCCATCTGTGTCTCTGTCCCTCTGTGTGTCTGTCCCTCTTTGTCTCTGTCCCTCTTTGTCTCTGTCCCTCTGTGACTCTGTCTCTCTGTGTGTCTGTCCCTCTGTGTGTCAGTACACCTATGTATCGCCCCCTCTTTGTCTCTGTCCCTCTGTGTGTTCTTTCCTCTGTGTTTTCTGTCCATCTGTGTGTCTGTCCCTCTTTGCATCGCCCCCTCTTTGTCTCTGTCCCACTGTGTGTCTATCGCTCTTTGTGTTCTGTCCCTCTGTGTTTTCTGTCCCTCTGTGCGTCTGTCCTTTTGTGTTCCGCCCCCTCTTTTTGTCGATCTCTCTGTGTCTCTGTCCGTCTATGTCTCTGTCCTTCTGTGTGTCTGTGCCTCTGTATGGTGCACCCTCTTTGTCTCTGTCCCTATGTGTCTGTCCCTATTTGTCCCTGTCCCTCTGTGTGTCCGTCCCTCTGTTTATCTGTCCCTCTGTGTTTTCTGTCCCTCTGTGTTTTCTGTACGTCTATGTCTGTGTCCCCCGTGTGTCTGTCCCTCAGTGTCTCTGCCCCTCTGTGTTTTCTGTCCCTCTATTTGTGTGTCCCTCTGTGCTGCCCCCTCTTTTTCTCTGTCCCTCTTTGACTTAGTCGCTCTGTGTATCTGTCCCTCTGTGTGTCTGTCCCTCTGTGTGCCGCCCCATGTGTGCGCCGCCCCCTCTTTGTCTCTGCCCCTCTTTGTCTCTGTCTTCTGTGTGCCTGTCCCTCTGTTTTTTCTTTCCCTCGGTGTGCCTCTACCTCTGTGTGTCTGTCCCTTTGTATTTTCTGTCCCTCTGTGTGTCTGTCCCTCTGTGTGTCTGTCCCTCTGTGTGCCGCCTTTTCTGTGTGTCTTTCCCTCTGTGTGTCTCTCCCACTGTGTGTCTCCTTTCTGTGTGGCTCCTCTGTGTGCCGCATCTCTGTGAGTCCCCTCCCTGTGTGAGCCCCTCTCTCTGTGTTAGTCGCTCTCTCTGTGTCAGTCCCTCTCTCTATGTGAGCCACTCTCTCTCTGTGCCGCCACTCTGTGACTCCCCTCTCTGTGTGCCGCGACTCTGAGAGTCCTCTCTCTGTTTTCCGCCACTCTGTGAGTTCCTCTGTGTGTGTGTGTCCCTCTCTCTGTGTGAGTACCTCTCTCTGTGTGAGCCCTTCTCTCTCTGTTAATCGCTCTCTCTCTCTGTCCTTCTCTCTGTGGCTGCCTCTGTGTGTGTGTCTCCCTCTCTCTGTGTCTCTCCTTCTCTCTGTATGTGTCTCTCCCTCTCGCCCTCTCTCTCTCCTCCCTCTCTGTCCCCTCCCTCTCTGTTCCCTCCCTCTCTGTCTCCTCTCTCTCTGCCCCTCCCTCTATGTCCCCTGTCTCTCTGTCCCATCGCTCACTTTCCCCTCTCTTTGTGTGTCCCCTCTCTCTGTGTATCCACTCTCTCTCTCTCTGTCCCCTCTCTACCTCTGTCCCCCTTCGCTGTGTGTCCACTCTCTGAGTGTCTCCCTTCTCTGAATGTCTCCCCTCTGTGTGTGTCACCTCTCTGAGTGTCTCCCTTCTCCGTGTGTCTCCCCTGTCTGTGTGTCCACCCTCTCTGTGTGCCCCTCACTGTGACTCCCCCTGCTCTGTGTGTCCCTTCACCGTGTGTGCCCCCTCTGTGTGTGTGCCCCCTCTGTGTGTGTTCCCCTTCTTGTGTGTCCCCCTCTTGTGTGCCCCGTCACTCTGTTTCACCCACACTCTGCTTGTCTCCCTCTCTCTGTGACTCCCTCTCTCTGTGTCTCCCTCTCTCTGTGTCCCCTCTCTCTGTGTTCTTTCTCTCTCTGTCCGCTCTCTCTGTGCCCCCAAACTCTGTGTCCCCTCTATCTGTGCCGCCTCTGTGTGTGTGTCCCCTCTCTGTGTGTGCCTCTCTCTCTCTGTCCCTCTCTCTCCCTCTCAGTCTCCCTCTCTCTCTGTCTCCCTTTCTGTCTCTCTCTCTCTCCCTATCTCTGTGTCTCCCCTGTCTCTGTGTGTTCAATCTCTGTGTGCCTCCTCTCTGTGTGCCACCTCTCTGTGTGGGCCCCTCTCTCTGTGTGAGCCCCTCTCTCTATGTGAGCCCCTCTCTCTGTGTGAGTCCCTCTCTCTGTGTGAGCCCCTCGCTCTGTGTGAGTCCCTCTCTCTCTGTGTCTGCCTCTCTCTCTGTGAGTCTCCCTCTATCCGTGTTTCTCTCTCTCTCTGTGCGTGTCTCTCCCTCTCTCCCTCTCTGTCCCTCCCTCTCTTTTCCCCTCCCTCTCCGTCCCCTCCCTCTCTCTCACCTCTCTCTCAGTCCCCTCCTTCAATGTCCCCTCTTTCACTGTCCCGTCTCTCACTATCACTTCTCTCTGTCCCTTCTCTCTGTGTCTCCCTCTCTCTGTGTGTCTCCCTCTCTCTGTGCGTGTCTCTCCCTCTCTCCCTCTCTGTCCTCTCCCTCCCTGTCCTCTCCCTCTCTGTCCCCTCTTTCTGTGTTTCCCCTCTCTCTCTGTTTCCCCTCTCTCTGTGTGCCCCTCTCTCTCTGCCCCCTCTTTCTGGTCCCCTCTCTGAGTGTGGCCCTCTCTGAGTGTGGCGCCTCTCTGTGTGTATCCCCCCTCTTTGTGTGTCCCCCGTCTCTGTGTGTCCCCTCTCTCTGTGTGTCCCCCCTCTCTGTGTTTCCCGCCCCTCTGTGTGTCCCCCCTCTCTGTGTGTCCCGCCTCGCTTTGTGGGCCCCTCTCTCTGTGTGAGCCCCTCTCTCTATGTGTCTCCCTCTCTCTCTGTCTCTCCCTCACTCTGTGTGTCGCCCTCTCTCTGTTCGGGTCTCTCCCTCTCTGTCCCCTCCCTCTATGTCCCCTCCCTCTCTGTCGCCTCTCTCTCTCACCTCTCTCTTTCCCCTCTCTCACTGTCCCCTCTCTCACTGTCCCCTCTCTCTCTGTCCCCTCTTGTGTGTCCCCCTCTCTCTGTGCATATCTCTCCCTCTCTCCCTCTCTGTCCCCTCCCTCTCTGTCCCCTCCCTCTCTGTCCCCTCTCTCTATGTCCCCTCTGTCTCTGTTTTCCCTAGCTCTATGTGTCCCCCCTCTCTCTGTGTCCCCTCTATCTCTATGTCACTCTCTCTGTGTCCCCTCTGTGTGTGTGTGTCCCCTCTATGTGGATGTCCCCTCTCTGAGTGTGTCTCCTCTCTGTGTGCCCACCCCTCTCTGAGTGTGTCCCCCTCTCTGTGTGACCCCCTCTCTGTGTGTCCCCCTCTCTGTATGTTCCCCCTCGCTGTGTGTTCCCCTCTCTTTGTGTACCCCCTCTCTGTGTGTGCCCCCTTTCTGTGTGTTCCCCCTCTCTGTGTGTTCCCCCTCTCTGTGTGTGCCCCCTCTGTGTGTGTGCCCCCTCTCTGTTTGTACCGCTCTCTGTGTGTCCTGCTCTCTCTCTGTCCAGCTCTCTCTTTGTCCCGTTCTCTCTCTGTGCCCCTTCTCTCTATGTGTCCCGCTCTCTCTCTCTGTCCCGCTCTCTCTGTTTCACGCTCTCTCTCTCTGTCCAGCTCTCTTTCTGTCCAGCTCTCTCTGTGTCCCGCTCTCTCGATGTGTTCCGCTCCCTCTTTCTGTCCCGATCTCTCGCTCTTTGTTCTGCTCTCTATCTCTCTCTTTCTCTCTCTCTCTCTCTGTCTCTCCGTGCCTCTCTCTCCCTGCCCCTGTTTCTACGTGCCCCTGTGTCTCCCTGCTACTGTGCGTCCCTGTCCCTGTCCCTGTCTGCCTCCCTGTGCCTGCCTCTGTCTCTGTCTCTGTCTCTCTCTCTCGCTTACACACTCTCACAGTCTCTCTGTCTCTGTCTCTGTCTGTGTGTCTTTGTGTGTATGTGTTCCTTTGTGTGTTTACATCTCTGTAGATGTATGTGTATCTCTCTCCGTATGTGTGTGTTTGTGCGTGTGTGTGTGTCTCTCTCTCTCTTTATGTCTCTGTCTCTGTGCCTCTGTGTCTCTCTCTGTCACTCTCTCTGTGTCTGTGTGTCTCTCTCTCCGTGCATGTGTATGGGTTTCTGTGAGTGTGCCTCTGATGAGTGTCTCTCTCTCTCTGTTTTTGTGTGCTTTTCTGTCCCTCTCTGTCTCTTGTGCGTATCTCTGTGTCTCTATCTATCTCTGTGCGCATCACTCTCTCTTGCCATGTGTGTGTGTGTCTCCCTCTCTGTGTCTCTGTGTGCATCTCTCTCTCATCATGTCTGTGTGTGTCTCTCTCTCTTTCTCGCTGTATCTGCGTATCTTTCTCTCTCCCTGTCAGTGTGTGTGATTGTACGTCTCCCTGCGTCTGTATGTGCACTCTCTCTCTCTCTCTCTCTCTCTCTGCATATGTGTTTATGTGTGTGTTTCGCTCTCTCCTCATGTTGTGTCCGTCTTTGTCTGTGTCTCCCTCTTTATGTCTTTGTGTGTGTTTATGTGCATTTGTCTCTTTCTCTGTGTCTGTGTGTGTATTTCTCTCTGTGTGTGCCTGTCGTCTCTCCCTGTGTCTCTGTGTGCATCTCTCGCCCTCTGTCTGTGTGTTTGTGTGTGTTTCTCTCTTGCACGCCTTTTGTGTGTGTGTGTGTCTCTTTCTCTCCGTTCGTGTGAATTTGTATGCCTGTGTCTGTGTGTGTGCCTCTGTATGTATCACCGTCTCTCTCTCTGTCAGTGTGTGTGTGCGTCTCATCTCTGTCTCCCGCTCACTGTCTGCCTTTGTGTCTCTCTCTCTTTGTGCATGTGTTTCTGTGTGTGTCCGGGTCTGTGTATGTATGTGTCTGCCTCTGTATGTCTTGTGTGTGTCGTGTGAATGTGGTTCTTTCTCTGTGTCTGTGTGTGCTTGCTTTTTACTCTGTGTCTGTGCCTCTGTGTGCGTCGCTCGTTCGCTCTGTCTCACTGTGTGTGTTTGTATATGTCTCCATCTGTATGTCTTTGTGTGTTTCTGTGCACGTATGTCTATTTCTGCGTGTCTGTGAGTGTATGCCTCTCTCTCTCTCTCTGGGCGCTTGCATTTTACTCTGTGTGCGTGTGTGTGTGTTTCTCCATCTCTGTGTCTCTATGTGCATCTCTCTCTATCTCTCTGTCTGTGCGTGTCTCACTCTCTTTCTATGTCTGTGTGTGTCTGGGTCTCCCTCTCTGTTAAGCTGTGTGTCTGTCTCTCTCTCTTGCTCTCTGTGTATCTCTCTTTCTCGCCGCGTGTGTGTGTTTGTCTCTCTCTCTCTGTCCCTCTGTGTGTCTCTCTCACTATCGCCGTGTCTGCATGATTCTCCCTCTCTGTTAGTCTGCGTGTGTGTCTTTCTCTCGCAATCTGTGTCTCCCTCTTTGTGCCTCTGTGTGCACCTCTCTCTGTGTCTGTGTGTTTGTGTAAGTCTCTCCCTCGCCGACTGTCTGTCTGTCTCTCTTTGTGTCTCTTTCTTTCGCCCTATCTGTGTGTGTATCTCTCTGTCTCTCTCTCAGTCTGTGTGTGAGTGCATCTCTCTCTCTTTCTGTCTCTCTGCATGTGTGTGCCTTAGTGTGTGCGTGTCTCTCTCTCTCTCCATGTGTGTGTGTCTCCCTCTGTATGTCTTTGAGAATCTGTGTGTGTATCTCTCTGTGTCTGTGAGCATCTCTCTGTCTCGCTCTGTCTGTGTATTTGTGCGTATTTCTCTCTCTCTCGCCATGTGTATGCGTGTATGTTTCTCCTCATGTATGTCTGTCTGCGTATCTGTCACTCTCTTTCTCTCTGTCTGTCTGTCTATGCCTTTGTGTGTGTGTGTGTCCCTCCTTCTGCCTCTCTTTCTCTCTCTCTCTCTCTCTCTCTCTCTGTGCCCCTTCAATGTGTGTTTGTCTCTCTCTTTCTCCATTTCTCTCGCTGCCTGTGTGTGACTCTACGTATGTGTGTAGTTGTGTGTGTGTTTGTGTGTCTCTGTCTGTGTGCCTTTGTGCATATCTCTCTTCCTTCCATTCTCTGTATGTGGGTGTTGCTGTGTGTGTCCCTCTCTCTCTCTCGTCCTCTGTGTGCGTATGTGCGCCTGTGAGCCTCTCTCTTTGTCTCTCTCTGTCTGTGTGTGTGACCCTATGTGTCTCTGTGTGCATCTCTCTCTCTTTCGCCGTGTGTGTGTGTATCCATCTCTGTGTCTCTGTGTGCTTCTCTCCTGTCTGTTTGTGTGTGTCTCTCTCTCGCCACGTGTGTATGTTTCTTTCTGTACCTCTGAGTGTGTCTCTCTTTCTCGTTGGCTCTGTGAGTGTCTCTCTCTCTGTCAGTGTGTGTGTACGTCTCCCACTCTCTGACTGTGTCTCTCTCTGCATGTGTGTGTCTATCTCTGTGTATGTCTTTCTGTATGTCTTGTTGTGTGTCTGTGCGTGTGTGTCTCTTTCTCTGTATCTGTTTGTGTATGTCTCTCTTTTGTGCTTGCGTTTCTCTCTCTGTGGCTCTGTGTGTGTGCATGTCTCCCTCTCTCTGTCTGTGTATGTGTGTGTGTGTCTGTCTATCTGTCTCTCTCTCTCTGTTGCGTTGCCTCTGTGTGTGTCTCACTCTCTCTCGCCTTCTGTATGTGTGTGTCCCACTCTCTCTGTGTTTGTGTGAATTTGCGTGTGTGTGCGAGTTCCTTTCTCTGTGTGTATGTGTGTATGTGTGTGTGCGCGCGCGCGACTCGCTCTCTCTGTGCTTGTGTGTGTCTGTATATTTGTGTGTGTGTCTCCCTCTGTATATCTTTGTGTGTGTCATTGCATGGCTGTCTGTGTTCGTGTGTCTGTGTGTCTCTGTCTGTGTGTGCCTGTCTGTATGTCTGCCTGCCTGTGTCTCTCTTTCCTTCTGTGTTTATGTAACACTGTGTCGGAATGTGAGTGTGTCTGTGTATGTGCATGCTTATCAGTCTTTGGCTGTGTGGATCTTTGTCTCTATCTGTGTGCCTCTCTCTCTGTCAGTATTTATGTGTGTGTGTGTGTGTACGTCTCTCTGTCGCTCGCTGAGTGTCTCTCTCTCTCTCTCTGCATGTGTGTTTCTGTGTATTTGTGTGTGTGTCTCTCTCCGTCTGTGTGTGTGTGTGTCCGTCTCTGTGTATGGATGTGTATCGCTCTGTATGTCTTGTGTGTGTCTGTGCACATGTATCTCCCTCTCTGTCTCAGTGTGCGCCTCTCTCTCTGTCTCTCGCTGTGAGTGTGTGAGTGTGTGTATGTTTCCCTCTTTAGGTCTTTGTGTGTGTGTGTTTCTTTCTCTGTGTCTGCGTGTGTGCTTTTCTCTCTCTTTCTGTCGCTCTGTCTCACTCTCTGTCTTTATGTGTGCCCCTCAATGAGTGTGTCTCTCTCTCAGTTTCTGTGGGTCTCTCTCTCTCCATCTGTCCAAGAGTTTGTGTGCGTGTGTGGCTCTGTGTGGGTGTTTTTATCAGTCTGAGTGTGTGTGTGTGTGTTTGTGTGTGTATGTGTGTGTGTGTGTGTGTGTGCACGCGCGCTTCTCTCTTTCTGTCTGTCTGTGTATCTCTCTCTGTCGCTCTCTCTATCTATCTCTCTGCCTTTCTCTCTTTTTGCATTTGCATGTCTGTGTATGTGTGTCTCCCTCTGTATGCCTGTGGGTTTGTCAGTGCGTGTCTCTTTGTGTGCCTGTATGTGTATATCTTCCATTCTCTGTGTGCTTGCATTTTACTCTGTGTCTCTATGTACATGTCTCTCTGTCTCTGTGTGTGTGCCTCTCTCTCTTTTTCTATATCTGTGCGTGCCTGTGTCTACCTCT